>NC_047658.1:89793735-90093735 GCF_011762505.2 Arvicanthis niloticus | reverse complement strand
ATCTGTGTACACTTCCCCCAAGGCTGTGCTGAGCGGCGGGGCAGAGGTCAGAGGTCAGCTCAGACAGGCGTGGTACGTCTGTTGGCTGGATTGTTATGCAACGACTCTTTGAACTCTTTGGGTGTGGAGTTGTGGAACTGTAGAAAAGCATGGTCCCGGTCAGAGTTGAGAAGGGTCCCCATGGTAAGCTTAGAGGGGTCCCGGGAGAGGGTGAACATGGAGATGTCGGTGGAAGGGATGGTGTGGAAGCCTTTGCTGATGGGAGACAGGTCTCGGGATCTAGGTTCAGTGGAGCGAGAACTTGACCGTCTTCGGAATCTATACCTGTAGGGCGGCAGGCGCGCAAATGTAGACTTCTTCAGGAGCTCTGAATGGGATCTGGCACGCAACTGTTGATGCTTCTCAATATAGATGTGCACGGCGACCACGCCCACAATTTCCGCGATGATGAAAGAGAAGGCTCCAAAATAAAAGGACCAGCCATAGGAGTAGCTCTTTTTAGAGTCCCTCTGCCCAGGGTCTCCAGCATTGGCTGAGATATAAACTATGATGCCGATGATGTTGCTTAGCCCTGAGAGAAAAGGAAAAGAAAGCACACGTCCTATAAAAACTCAGAGGCAATGACCGTTTTTAGCGTTGAGATACTGATAGAACATGAGGAGGTAACAGGGAGAGGAGGCAATGAATTAGGGCCAGGGAATCCCACAGCTGAGCTCTTCCTGCAAAGGTTGTCTGTTGGGAAATAAAGAATTCTGATGCTCAGTCCTGGGCAGGGCACTGTCAGCTAAAGAAGACTTTGTCTACTTATAACAAGTTCTGGAGAACCCAGAATGTACTCATTTCCCCTGGAAATAACTCACTCTATCACCTCTTACTCTTGACACTAACTCACATGAATGGCAAAATGAACAAGATATGGGTCCCTGACCTTGACTTTCTCACTGGCAGCTGAAGAGACTGGCATGGAAATGTAATGAGAGCGTAATGCAACAAGGACCCCATCAGAGATGCATATGAGATATATGAGATGACTGAGGGAGAGGGAGGGGGAAGGAAAGAAGAGAGAGAGAGAGAGAGAGAGAGAGAGAGAGAGAGAGAGAGAGAGAGAGAGAGAGAAGCCTTCCTTTGAAGTCCTAGTGGCTCTGAGATGGATCCTGACAGCTGACAGGAGAGGCAAGGCTGTGGACCATGAAGTGTGAGAGAAGGAAGAGAGAATGACTTGCAAGGGCATAGCCTGGATGCTGACAAGGCTGGTGACATCCTGAACAGCAGGAAGGACCAGATAGGGAATAGGGCATGCTAGATATATGGAGTTGGAAATGCTGATGAAAGCCCACTACACACACACAGGGTGTAACTGTAGTCTGGAGGTGAATGAACTCCTGGAGGAAGGAAGATCACTTAAATCTTTTTGAAGGGGCAGAGGGGCTCGGTGCTATGAATGGAACCTAGAGCTTTGTATGGACTAGGCTAATATTCTACCACTGAGCTAGACCCATGACCTCCAAGTCTTTTTCTTTTCTGCACAGAATAAGTTACACTTGAGGTCAGCTGTTGTGGCGCACCAGTAATTAGAGTATACAAAGCTATTAACTCCGAAGACTCACTCCTACCTCTTGATTATCATCTTGGCCATTAACCTGAATTTTAGCAAAGCCATTTAATAGGCTGAGGGGTGGAGGACCCAGTCACAACACACATGCAAACTCCACCTCGAGTTGCTGTATCTGTTGTTGTTGCCATGGTCCCTGGACAGTGGACCTCAGTCTCTTCAGCCTTTGAACATGGACTCAACACCAGATCTTTCCAGGGAGCTTCTAGGCCTTCAGCTCAGATTGGGACTATAGAGGCTTCCAGCTCCTTGGACTGAGTGATGCAGAGGCTTTCTGCTTTTCTAGCATGCAAATATTACTGGATTACTTACTTCTCTTGGGTGTAAGCTAACCCCATGCCATTGCGTTTCTCTAGAGAGCCTTGGCTTATTAATACACGTACTTTTCTCAAGTGGCAACAGGCTACGTTGGGAATAACCAGCTGCTCACCACTTAGGAGAGGAACTGATTCCCTAGGCAATGGTGAGAAGGAGCAGGACTCAGGTTCCTACTCAGCCCCACTTGCCTGACTCACAGTCGTACTCCAAAACATCTCTTTCTGTATCTTTATGTCAGGGGCTCAGGCTTGCTGCCAACGATGACTGAGGGAGTTGTTGTATCCGCTGGCATCCTCTTGCATCTAAAATTTCACTACCTGTCAGGTGGCACTGTATGGAGTCTGTCCCTCCCTCTTTGTAGGCCCCAGTACCAGTTGATGAGTAACTTTTCCCGGAGTTTCTCTATTGAGTCCTCCCTCCCACTCCTCAAATGTCCTGAACTTCTCAAGATATCCCTAAGACAACCAAATGGTTATCTTAAAGCTCTGTCTAGAGGCTACACAAATGGCTTGCTGATCTTTCAGAGTCCCAACGTTCACTTCCTAACACCCACGTCTGGTGGCTTAAAGCTGCCTGTAACTTCAGTTCTAGGGAGGTCCCATGTCCTCTTCTGGCCTGTGTGGGTACCCACCTCCAACACACATAAATAAAAATAAAATAAACCTTAAGATAGAAAACAAAGCTTTGCCAAGCAGAGTTGATTCAGTGCCACCATTCTGATTGGCTGGTGCCTATGTGTGAGGTCTTACAAACAGTTTACATAGGATCCTGGTTACTCGGTCTAGAGGGTCTAGAGCTTGCCCATAGCAGGGAAAGGCCAAGTTCCACCTCTGTCCCATGTTCCTTCCTCACCTTTCCTGGCACAGGCTTTCTCAGGTGGGCATGCATCAGGTTCTGATCAATGAGATACACCTGATACAAGAGATGACAGATTTGGCTCTGTCAGGCTGCACTCCCCCCCCCACCCCTCCCAGATAAAAACTGGCTTCTTTCCCCCAAGTGTCAATTTGCCTGGATGATTAGTGGAAGACACATTCTTTTATATTAAAATGAACAAGGATATAATAAGGAGGAAAAAGCAGAATTCACATGAATTTTTCAGTTAGGTGGGAAACTGACTTCAAAGAGACTTCAGCTGACTGATGCTTCTGTCGATGCCCTGAGTGCCCAGGGCCATGTTCTCTCTCTCCCCCTCTGACAGCAGGGAAATATGTGTGACAAAGTTTAGAAAGTCCCAGGAAAGAGGACTTTGCTGGGGGGGGGGGGGGAAGTTCACAGAGATTCTCAAATGTCTGAATGGTTTTAAGAGGCAGGAAGCCAAGCAAGTTATCAGTCATTCGTGGGACATTTCTTATAAGCCAGACACTGAGTAATGTCTTTAATAACTTGTCTTATTTATTTTATGGTGCTGGTGATGGTACCAGGGCATCAAGCATGCTAGGCAAGTGCAGTACCATTCAGCTACCCGCTCCTAACTATAAGTCTTTCCTTCACCAGTTCAGTGAATCATTGTATTTTTCCTTCTATAGATGGGAGAATAACATGGATTAGTAAGTTTCCATGTCAACACAAGCTAGGAAATGATCAAAGCAGAATTTGAACCCAAGACTCTCAGCCATGGTGTGCTGAGATTTCAGTAAGGACAAGACACTTGCTCATCACTATTGCTCCAACTTCTAGCCCAGAGCTTGACCCAAAGCAAGAACACACGGTGTGTTGGTTGGATGAGTGAGTAAGTGAATGAATGGATAGAATTGATGTACACATTAAACACACAAAGCACATAACAGTTGCTTTATGTTGAGTCACACTGGGTGCTAGCCACGGTTTTGAGGTCAGTTATGGGTACCAACTCATCTAATCCTTTAACTAGCCTCTAGAGGCGGGATCGTTATGACCTGGGCCTTTTAGGTGGGCAAACTGAGGCACAGAACAGTTTAGTGACTTGCCTGATGCTATACAATGAGGATATAAAAGAGGGGGAAATTAACACTGGGTAGCCTGGCTTCAAAGCTCATGCATTTGGACCTTGTTTTCAGGCCCAGGACACAGGAAGTGCTCAATAAAAGCCATAAACTTTAGCACATAAAAGGCCTTGAGGAGCATTGGGTCTTCTGATACTGTCATTATATAGGCGGAAAATTTGAGGCTCTTGGGGCTGGGGGGAGGGGGGAGCTCTAATCCTAGACAAGCATTCCCTCAGGGCTCTCATAGTCCGATGCATCGAACCTACCTGTCATCTCTCACAATACTCCCATGCAAAGAAAGTAGCCGATGACACTTTTCCCCTAACAATCCCCTGGGGGGACAAAATAATGATCTTATCTCATTCTTTGTAAACTGTCACATCAGCACAACACTGGTGCAGATTCTCCTGGTTGGTCAGCCAGAGCCGAAGACAGGGCTAACAGTGGGAGGAACATTCCTCAAAAGCAGCTAAGCCTCTGGGTTTTCTAGTTAACGACTGTCACCACAGAGCATGATGACAGAAGCCATAGCTACCTCTGGCTGACCTGTGTCCTGAATAAGGACAGGACTTTCTCCCTGGTCTGTAACTTGATTGGACTCTCTGAGGGTGAGAGTGGGATGCTGTCTCTCCAACTTTGTAGAAGGGGAAACAGTGTGGGAAAGAGCCTGTGCAAGGCCTGATGGGGGACCAGGATGCTGGGCTTCATGCTTGACAATGTCTTGTTGCTGCTTTTGCAACAGTAGAAAATAACATCGTGACTTGCACATCCAGTGTCCTTCCAGCAGCTCTGTGAAATGGGAGCCATTGCTCTTTGCCATGTTGGAGGTGAGGAAGCCAAGGTACCAGCAGGTTGAGGATAGTTCCTAAGGCCACACAGGTGGAGCAAAATCTCAAATGTCAAAACTGTCACTTATTTACAGCCAACTTTGGTCTGGAAATAATGCAAGGAAATTCCAGAAAGAATCAATTTGTATGCTTTAAATAACCTTGTTACAGTTTATTATGAGTCTTCTATTTTAATTCTTAAGTTCTTACTGTATCTAAGGTATACAGTATACTTTCATGTGTATATTTTTACAGAGTGAATATAGCACATATAGGATTTGGTACTACTCTTTGGTTTCAGGATCCACTCTGGTCCTTGGAAAGTATTCCTATAGGTAAAAGAGGACCACTGAATAACAATTTGAAGGTCACCACCAAAGCTGTCTTTTTCTCCCCTGCTATGGTAGTTAATAATAACTGTCAACTTGACAATATCTAGAATCTTCTAAGAGGAAAGCCTGAGCATTATCTGCGAGGGACACTTGAGGCTGTATTAAGGCGGGAAGAGCCACTCTAAATGTGGATGGCATCCTCTTGTGGTATGGGGTCCTGGATTGAATAAAATGAAGAGAGTAAGTAAGCAAGTTGAACATCTGCTCATCTCTCTCTGCTTCCTGACTGTGGGCAGTGGGACCAGGGGCCTTATGTTCCTGCTGCTTTCTTCACCATGAGGGACTGTACCCTTAAACTGTGAGCCAAAAGAAACCCTTTCTTCCCTAGGTAGCTTTTGTCAGATACTTTGTTGCAACAATGAGAAAACTGAGGAGTCAACTTTCCTTGTTCTCTGCTTCTCTAAAGTCTTTCATCCTGTTGGCATTGACCTGCCAGGAGCCGGGAGGGATGTGAAGGATGACAGAGACACGACAGGAAGTATGGAAACCCAGAAGGAGAGGAAGATGAGGACGTTGGAGGAGGAGGGGAAATGGGGGGGGGAGGGGAGAAGGTAGCAAAATAGGACACATTTCTGAAGATAGTTGTGGTGGTTTGAATATGCCTGGCCCATGAGAAGTGGCACTTTTAGAAGGTGTGGCCTTGTTGGCATAGGTGTGGCCTTGTTGGAGGAAGTGTGTCATTGTGTAGGCGGGCCACCCAATGTGGAAGAGAGCCTCCTCCTAGCTGTCTTCAGAAGAGATCCTCCCCCTGGATGCTCTTGGATCAAGACATAGAACTCTCAGCTCCTCCAGGACCAAGTCTGCCTGCATGATGCCATGCTTCTCTGACATGATCATAATAGACTGAACCTCAGAAAACCTAAGTCAGCTCCAATTAAATGTTTGCCTTTATAAGAGTTGCCTTCATCATGGTGTCTTTTCACAGCAATAATACCGAAACTAAGACAGTAGTCTCTCGTCTCCTATTTACCCTGCACTTCTTCCTGCTCAGCTGGTGTGGATGGATGACCAGGTCTTCCCCATGAACATCTGAGGCTATTGCCTTTGCTTTCTCCAGAGATGCTTGGGAGGAAATGGGAACTTGGAAGCTTGAAAGATTGTGAACGGCAATTGTCTGGCAAGCAGGCATCTCAAAGGTCTTCTCAACCCTTCTCCATCCCCTTATCTCTTCTCTTCCTCTTCCTTCCTTCTCTCTCTTTTTCTTATCCCCTCCTTCTTCCCTTCTTCCCTCCCTGTCTCTCTTTAGGGTTTCACTGTGCAGCCCAGGCTGGTCTGGAATTGGTGGCTCAGCCTCCATAGTCTTGGCTGATCTTGTCTTTGTCTATAGACTGTGACATTGTGTCTCCTTGTATTGAAGCAGCCTTGGCTAGAGTCTGAGCCTCTTACTGTCTAATGGAATCCTCAACGGCACACAGGCTGATCGTTCACTATCAGTGTGGCTCTGGCTTTGGTTTGTTGTTGGGTTACATCTCAAGGCAAGACACTCACCTGCAGAGACGAAGAAGATGCCTGCGCTGAGGATAACACTGTGCCTGCTGCGGTGGAACTCGCTGGCAGCCACGCAGAGTCCCCCGAAAAACAGCAGAGTGACGCTGAGGATGGGGAAGACACTGGAGGCCCTCACAGCCCCTGTGGAGGAGAGGAGAGAAGTTTCCATCTATGCTTCAGCAGCCCCGGGGACTCACCTGCTGTGGTTGTGGAGTGTCTGTGAACCAAACAGTGAAGAACTAGAGAGAAGTCCATATCCCATAGAGGTGTGGTGAGATCAGTGCCAGTCACTCAAGGGCCTGTGATCTGGAGGCACAGTGCCTGACAGCTGACCTCTTGAAAGTCTAAGAAATTCTGCCAGTCGCATGCATTGCAAATTATGTCTAGGGACTTGGAGCCTGGAGTCACTGGGGACCTCACTTTTGGCTAGCCAGCATCCTCTTAACTCTCCACTTCCCAGACTTCCTGGGGTTGGATGTCAGTCCTGTTCTGCCTCAGTCTACTAACCAGGTCACCCTTCATTTCTGACGAGGGCTTGGGAGTGAACATGGAGAGCCAGCCTTAGTTGCAAACCCTGAGATTCTTGCATGAGGTTTCAGTTATTCCTGGGTGTCCCCGAGCACAACAGAGGGCAATATTAAATAATTAACGCCAAACAGTGACAACCCAGACCTGATGGTGATAGGGGAGGGAGGGTTGTTTTAAAATCTTTTGGGTCTGTATTCTGAGCCTGGAATCCAGGATCTTCATTTTACATCTGAACCTGCAAATTATATAGGCAGTCTTGAATGCAGGGATTCCTGTCAGCCCATTTGCAGCTCATCAAGATGCAGAATCTTAAACACCTGTATTTGCATAGTAAAGAGCCTGGCAATACCCATTCAAAACCCATTTAGTCACAGAATGATTGGATGAATTTATGTATTCACTCAAGAAATATTTATTAAGCGCCTACTAGATGCCAGGCACCCCGCCAGGTGCTAGGGAAGCAGCAGCAGAAACATTTAAGAACCATAAAAGGCACAGCACTGTCCTTGGGAGCGGTGTTGGTCAGGAGACCCCTGGTGCCCTGCTGTGAACCTGGTGGCTTCCTGGATCCTGGAGAGGTCAGAAGGTCCCATGGTAAGAGTCAGTATGACCCTAGCCAGAATAAAAGCAAACACGACCCAATCGTCAACTTCTAATGGGTTGTGCCCTGATGAACCTTAGGACACCGGAAGTTCTGATAGATGCAGCAGGCAGTAGCTCCAGGATCATTTTCTACACAGCTGGGGAGACCCTCAGCGGCACAGTACACCACAGAATGTGGCCATCTTCCTCCAGCCTAAAGGCTGTCTGTAAGTCTTGATGGCTGCTGCTGTACATCGTGAGAGAATTATTTCACATATTGCTGGCTTAGGAATAGACTCAAATTTGAAATGTGAAACGAGGCTCGGCTGAGCATGCCTTGCTTTCAAAACCACTATTTTGCAGGATTTGCAAATCCCAAGATGAAATGCCCCATGCCAGGGACTGGCTCTATTTTCTAGCATTGGTGGGGGATGGGAGGGCAGTTTGGGGCAGCCTGTATTTCACGCTACAGAAAGGAGCACGCACCTCTGTACAGCTAATGGTTGGCTTGCTCTGAGCTAATCTGCATACATGCATTATTAATGGTTTGTTTGTTCTAACTCTTCTGCCCAGGCAGCACCTGGAGGAGTACAAAGAGCTGACTGGTAAGTGCCTAGGTCCAGATGTCCAGAAAGATAACCGCAGGAGCTCCTGACCAGGAGAGACAGGCTTGGATGCTGCTGACAACTGTCTCATTCTCAGTAACGGTGCTGGCTTGAGAAGTGTGAAGGCAGGGTTAAGAGTGTTACCGCAGTCTGCTCCAGTCCCTGGCCCTCTGAATAAAGCTTAACTATTCAGTAGCAGGCAGCACAAGCTTTGTTCCGGTTGCATCATGGTCAGGCTTGGATAAAGAACCTGAACGGATTCTGTGCTCATCCATATATTAAAAAAGCCACAGGGCTCATCCTCATGGGTCTCATGCTTTAGAAGAAACCACCGGTAGGGACAGCCTTGTGCAAAGCCTTGTGCAAGGCCTTGTGCAAAGAAAAAATATGACGTGTTCCGTCACAATATTAAAATTTCAAGATGACGACAGCAGTACAGTAATGAGGACTTTTCCCAGGGTTGGGCCCTGCGTGATTGACAGGACTGCAGGGATCCAGGTGCGGGTAGGCGTGGCTTGGACTGGTGCAGTGGACCATGGAAGGGATTGAGTTCTATGTGGAAGTATTAGCTGATGGCTCCACTATGGGCAATAAGAAGATTCATGAGCAACTCCCACGCTTACTTTCAGCTAGGAGCAGAATAGGGGCAGGACAGGCAAGGGTATAGCTCATTTTGGCCACGAAAGGTTTTGAGCTCCGGTTGCGGCACTCACAGTCACATGACTTAGTTCCACCTGCTTTTCCTCATTTAGCTCTAAAAGGCAAAACTCTTTCTAAGACACTGTGACCAGTTTGGGTTGGTTGTGTGCTTGGGGATGGTAACAGACGGAAGAGGAAGGGCACAGAGGAGTGGGTTCTCCTAAGGCAGAAGACATGAAAACTTCTGTATTTGTTTATAGATGTCTCAGTCTAGAGGCCTGGGCAGTTCGTGGTCCTGGATAGCTATGTCCTTCCCATCCCTCTGCTCCCATGGTGACATTTTAGGACAGATGTCAAACTGCCTGAAAAATTGGTTGAGAAAAAAGAAGCATGGGAAGGGGATCCTGGGTCCTAGAAGGACCAGATTAGCTCAGTCCCCTCTGAGCTTGTGGCCTGCCCTGGCTGTCTTTGGAACTGCCCTGGACTGTGCAGGGGACTCAGAAAATGAGAACCTGAAAATATAGTGGGGTTTTGTTTTGTTTTGACATGCTGAGTAATTTGATTTAAAGTAAATGAAAAAGCGTTTAAAAAGCGAGCTCAGTGTCAAGGTCCTTCTGACCTTGGTCATCCTCAGTATCCCAGCTTCATGCTCCGGCTTCAAGTGCAAGCAGAGCTTTTCCGTGAAATTCTCTTATCTGCCCTAAGGCTGGACCCGCCTAAGAGGCAGCAATTACTCTAGTCCCTTCCCTGAGTCTCTATCTCCTGAACTCATTTCACAGGATGAGTGCAGTCTGCCGACATACCTGGACAGACTTCTGTTTGTCACCCCTGGCTGCTTCCACTTCCATTCCACGGAGAATCACTTACAAGCCATGTGTGTCCTGGGTGTCTGAGTTTGTCCAGGGCCATTGCCTGTTTAATAGGCCCATGGGCTTTTGAGAGGAGGTATTTACTTCCCCCATTCTCTCCTTCCCCTATGGAAGAACGGAGTCTATAGGTTCCTAAGTCATGTTAGATGTGTACTCATGCTTTGGTGACCTTCAAACATCATGTGATTTCCTTCTTTTTTTCCCCCACATTCACACATTTGTAAGCTTCTTTCTCAGTCTAGTGTGTTTATTACTGGTTCATTCCAGTAAAGCTTCAGAAGGTGCAGCGAGGGAAGGCTCCCCTTCACCTCAATACTCCCAGGAAGTAGAGAGGATGCTTATGGTAATTTTGGTCCTCAGGTAGTCTGTGATCCCCTGTAAGCTGGCTGGGGTATCCATAGTATGGGGTGTAGCTTAGTGGGTCCAGCCTTGGGAACAATTCATCTAATAATTCCTGAAATTTTTCATGTTTGATGTGTGGGTTTTCAAATGGACTCTTGGCCCAAATCCCACAAAAAAAAAAAAAAAAAAAAAAAAAAAAAAAATGTGTGTGTTTGGAGGTCAGAATGCCCCCTTTTGTAACAGTCAGGTCTCTCCTTCTACCATGTGGGTTCTGGGATGGAGCTCATGGTGTCAGCCTTAGAGGCAGGCACCCTTAATTGAGAAGTCTGGGGTTCTCAACCTGTGGGTCAAGACCCCACCCAACTTGGGAGTTGCACATCAGATATCCTGCATATCAGATATTTACATTACAATTTGTAACACTAGCAAAATTACAGTTATGAAGTAGCATCAAAATAGTTTTATGGTTGGGAGGTCACTATAACATGAGGAGCTGTATTAAAGGGGCGGGAACTGGGAGTCTGAGCCATTTTGCCTGTCTGTGAATCAACCTTTAAAGAGACCATCTGCATTGTGAGTTGGCAGGGTTTGCTTGAATATTCAGTGTAATGATTTTATTTGATTAAAAGAATTTTTAATTAAAAAAATAATTAACCTTTGAAATATGCCCCAAGGGCATTAGAAGTGATAAGGTTGATTATAAAAGTGTATATTTGTACTGGCCTGATAGCGTAGGCTTGTTATGCATTCTAGCAAGGAGGCTGAAGCAGGAGAAACACAAGTTTAAAGTCTGACTGAGCTACAAGGTTACTTCAAGGCCAGAGAGGGTAAATTAACTAGAGTCTGCTTTAAAAAGAAAAAGAAAGAAAAAGAAAAAGAAAACGAAAAAGAAAAATGAGAAAAAGGGAAAAGGTCGGGAGTGGAGACAGCTCAGGGACATAGAACTTGTTTGTTGCTGGTTACAAGTGAAGCCCCACCACACACACATACCCCAAAGATGTAGCTGAAGCAGTGAGTATGTACTATGTGTAGGAGAAGGACTACAACTGAGACTAGAAATGGAGCTGGCCTTCAAAGCCAGCTTGGTCCAGACAGCATTCTTAACGCAGGAAACTGAGTTTCTTCCTCTGGCAGAATGGTGGGCAATGAACTGTTAACTGCAATTCCTTCAGTAAGTCATCTCCAGCTAGGATTGCACATTGACCAATCAGATTTGCCCTCATTTGCATGGTGGAGAATGCAGGACAGGATTGGGTGGTAGTGGTTTCTTATCCTGTTCCAAGCCAAATGAGGCCAGCTCCAAAAAAGAAGACCTCCACCCCATCTCAAGCAGCCCAGCATCTCATGCAGGCAATTGTTCTTACTGTCTTACCTGCAGCATAGTAAAAACTTGTCATTTTTCTGCTCTTGTCTAAAGAACGGTGAGGCTGTTTCCACCATGCCACAGTCGCAACCTTGTTGGTGGTCAGTCCTCTCTCTGCCCACAAGCAAGATTTACGTAGGTTCTAGAAACCCTGGCCACCCGAGCTCTCGGGGCCTGAGTTCAGGTCTTGAGAGTCAGAGGTAAGCTGATTTGAGTGTACTTTCATCATTGGAAAGAGTTGGACTTTGCTGCCCTTCATATTATGGGATGCCTTCAGTCAATATGACTTAGGCCTTATTAATTAGCCTTCTATGATGCCATGGGTTAACAATGGCCCTCAAAATTGTTGTGCTGGAGACTTAGTCTAGAAATCTGCTCATGGTAGGTAGAGTCTTTGAGAGGTACCTGGAATTAGATGACTTCAGAGGGCCGTTGGTGGCTTTAAGGAGAGGGAGGGAAACTGGAGATGACAGACTTGTTTCATCTTTCTGAGTGATATCCTCTGCTACTTTATTATGCAGCAAGATAGCCCAAGCCATTGGCTGAGAACCATGCTCACGGGCTTCCTAGCTTCCCAAACTGTCAACCAAAGAAGCTCCTCTTCTGCATGAATTACACAGGCAATACTCCATTGTAGCAGCAGCAGCTGGGATGGGACTAAGACACAGGGGTTTAAACAGCAGTCTGCACTCAACAGCATCTGTTCATTCCCCTCTTATTCCCCCGATCATGGATGTCATGTGACCAGTTGCCTCTACCTCCCTGTGATGGGAAACTGTCAGTTGAACTGTGAGCTAAAATAAACCCCTTTTGCCTAAATTGCTTTTGAATCAGGATATTTCACCACAGCAATGAACAGGAGAAGAGACTGAGATCAAGTTTCTAAAATTCCTGGCAAGAAACCCATGTACTTGCAAAGGCCCATGCTTAAATTTCAGATTCTGTGGCTGTTGGTGAAGTGTTGTGGCTGCTGTTGGGTGTTGAGGGGAGAATGAAGGAGCAGAGGACTCTACCTCCCCAGGAGGAGGGAGGAAAATAGTCAGAAAAATAATCAAGCTCTCCAAAGAATTTAAAATTGGTTTTGTTGGTTGTGGCTTGAAAGCTGTGGCTCTGCTTAGTGTCTAGTAGGGCAGGGTATAAAACTGTTTCTTCCAAGCAGGAAAGAAAAACAAAGATAATAAGGATTCTGGGAAAATCCCATTTTCTTTCCCTCCCTTCTTCCCTCCTTTCCTCCCTCCTTCCAGTCCACCTGTTGCTTGCCTTCTACTTCCTTTCTTCCTATCTTCCACTCCCCCTTCACCTCTGGATCGACCCTAAGCCCATCTTCTACCCCCTTTGGCCACCAAGATACTTGATCTCTGAGTTACAAAATCTGAATAAGATGATTTCTTGGAAGTTTAATTTATAACTTCAGTATTTAAAAAATTCCCATAAACCTAACATACCTAAATAGCAAATTAGGTAATTAATTGGGATTTTCCTACTGCCTAAACTTGACACTTGTTCTCAGTGAAGTAACACTGGCATTCCAAGTTAAGATTCCTGTACCTGGACTGTTGTAAGGCCCATCTGTATCTGCCTCTGCCTTTGTCTCTGTAATTCTTCATAACAGGCCAGAGCTGACATATACACCACCTCATGATTACCTGCTTAGTCCAGGGCTGAGTGTACTGCACATTCTCATATGTACTTTTTGTGACCTTGTCAGATTGTTGACATTATAATTTTCATTTCAAAACAGATGAAGAAAGTTAAGATAGTGAACTGTCTTGTCTTAGGACCAACCTCTTGAGGAGGAGAAAGTCCAATAGGCCTATCATATTCCAGCCCCAAACTGCACTGGTTCTCATGGAAAGTTCCTACAGAGACACTGTTTCTGTCCCAATAGGATTGGAACTGCGGAGATGTCCAAGGAAAGGTGAACTTTGGTTTGTATTTATCTTGCCAGACCTTGCCCTTGGGGACCCCACCCATTAGCACATCACCCATTAGCACCTCACCCATTAGCACTTTGCCATTAGCACCTCACATCACCCACTGGGAAAGGTGAAAACTGAGTAGAAGAAAATTCCTTAGATTTTTTTTTCTAAGGAGACTAAAAAGAACCTTTCAATTCATTTTTTCTTTTCTATTTCTAGCTCATTGAAATGAAAGAAACTTCAACATCAGAGCCTTGCGGATGTATGTCTACACTTTAAGGAGGATAATGAGGAGCCTCACACTCATAGGTAAGTGGGTGATGGCAGCGGACCCTCTCCTTCCTCCATGGGAGACTGGAGAGGTAGGGGGACTTACGTAGAAGATATTCTGCTGTATCCTGTTCATAGTCTGCATCTTCCGGGAAGTGATCGATTTTCTTGCACACGCCTCGAAAAGCTCCTGTGAAAATAGACACGGCCCTGAGCCAAGGGAGAATGTTACTGGGGTCCAGGCTGGGTCTGCAACTCCATGTTGTATATAATTCCCTGCTCATCAGCAACTGTGCATAGAGGCCCAACAGCTGATTCATGTAGGGTGCAAAAAAGAGACTAGTTGTTGTAGTTTGGATCTTGAGTGTCCTCAGGAGACCCATGCATTAAAAGATAGACCTGGGGCTGGGACTAGAGTTTAGTGGTAGTGTGCTTTCCTAGTATGTCTAATTTCCAGCACATAGGCAAACACACATATACACACACAGGTTTGTCTCAGGTATTTGTTGGAGTGACCCACAGCTAACATATCATCAGAGATGATAGCTAATAAATAGATAAGATAAAAACAAAGAGGCTGAAACACGATGCTTTTCCGATATCTCATGCCGTTGTCATCTTAGAGCTAGGAAACATGAGAGCTTGAGGGATCTCTGCCTAGCCTGCCCTCAGTGAGGCACAAGGGAAACAGAACTGAAGCATTTGATTTATTTTCCCATTTGACAGATGAATAAGTATCTTCTCATTTGACAGATGAATAAATGAGAGTTTCACTTGCAGTCACTCAGGTGAACAAGGAGCCAACAGTCCACTCTGGACATTGGGGGTATTTTCTTGTCTCCAGCCTGCCAATCCTGACCACAGGCCCCTCCAGTTCTCTCTTCCCTCATGACCCATCCCAATCCCCCCAGTGTGGGTCGCTCAGATCCACAGAGAAAGCCGTTAGCATTTTGCTTTCTTTCTTTCTCCAGCATAAACTTGACTCAACTCATTGTGTGTGTTTGTTAATCATTGTGGGTGTTTATTAACTAGCCAATTAACCAATCTCTGGGGCAGCTAATGACTCTGTCAGTTCTTATAAATGACAAACAGTATTCAGAATGGCTCACAGCACAGCAGGGAATTATGCCTGTGTTTCCTCTTCCCTGTCTGCAAAGACAGAGGCAGGGAGGTGAGGCACAGTGCCATGCAGAGCAAAGCAAGAAGGGGAGAATCAGACAGAGCCAGGCTTGCTTCTCAGAGAGGTCACTGTAAGAAGAGAAAAGGCCATCTATGAAATATATATGTATATGTACTTGTGAAGCTTGGGCACAGAAGCATAATAGCGGATGCTTACTAAGTGTTTCTAGGGTGGAAAGATGGCTGGCTTCGTGGGTAAAACACTTGCTGTTAAGCACAAGAATTTGAGCTCAGATCTCCACTATCCACATAAAAAGCTTAATACAGTGATGGTGATGGCTGCCTGTAATGAGCGGGCTGGGAAGTAGAGACAGGAGGATCCCTGAGACCGGCTGACCAGACAGTCATGCTGAATTGGTGAACTCTTGGTGTAGTGAGTGACCCTATCACAAAACATAAGGTGGAGGGCTGACAGATGGACACAGTAGGTAAATGTTTTAGCCAAACAATTTCAATGATCTGCATTTAATATCCAGAACTCACAAAAAGGTGGAAGAACAGACTCCACAAAGTTGTCCTCTGACATCCACGCATACTCTGTGGTATGTGAGAAACACACACACACACACACACACACACACACACACACACACATTAAAAAACAAAGATGGCTGGGTATGATGTTCCATGCCTTTAATTTCAGCACTCCGAAATTGAAGACAGGAAGATCTCTGTGAATTTGAGGCCATCTTGGTCTATATTATAAGTTTCAGGCTGGGACACACACACACACACACACACACACACACACACACACACACACACACACCCAAACTTATATCCCTGTATACACACATTAAAATAAAAGGGTTTCCAATTGGCCAGGCACATGGATGGAGCCATCCGTGAGGCAAGACTGTTAATATTGACATTTCTAATGAGGCACCAAGGATCACACGGTCTTAAAAGCCTGAGGCTTCACCATCAAACTCTGAATGTCCATCACTGTTGTGTCCAATATTTTTGTTCCTATGATTATCTTACATTGCTAAGAGCGCTATCTATTTAACCCCTTACTGCTCACTACAGTGAGTAGGCTCTAAGCCCGCAGCATTTCACAGTAATTGCGATGAGATATGTAGACTGCCTCTTCAGTTCTGATTCTTTGCTCACCAGGCCAAGTATAGACTCCGAATCCAGAAAAGGATCCAGGGGAGAGGACACAAGGAAATTCTTGGAAGAAGAGAAACCATATATTCTCTCCTAATTTTGAAAAAAGATATTAATTTCCTCGATTGAATCTCAGAGCTTCACTCTCATGTTTCCGCTTGTCGGAAGTGTTACGTATCTTAACAAAAGACCCATGCAGCGGTCTTCAGGGTGATTGAGTCATGGGAGCTCTAAGTTTATCAGAGGATCAACCTTCTCAACAGACTGCGCAGAGGTGCTGGACGCCATAAGAGATGGAGGACAGTTAGGTGAAGTGGTTTCTGGAGATTTGCATGCCAGAAGGCTGTGTCTTGCCCTCAGCCCCACCCTCTCTTTCTCCTTCTTGTTTGTAGCAATGGTTGTACTGTAAAAAGAGTAGCCTGCTCTGCTATCACCATGCCTCACTATACCCTTGCTAAAAGTAGTGTGTCCAGCTGACTGCCTGGAGCCTTGAAAACTGTGAGCTAAAAGGAACATGTCCTAGTGTTTCCTCCCAGCAATGGATAGTAGACTGACACTGGAGCTAGGGAGATGACTCAGCGGGTAGACTGCTTGTTGCAGAAGTGCAGAGACCTGAGCACCTACAGAAAAATCAGGTATGGCATCATGTATCTGTCACGTCAGTGCTAGGGTTAGGGTAGATCCTGGGGCCTTGCTGGGCATCCAGGCTAGCAAGCTCTGGTTCAGTGAGAGACCCTGCCTCAAAAACAAGGTAGAATGCAATAGGAGAAGATACCTAAAATTGACCACTGGCCTCTACACATGAGAGAGAGAGAGAGAGAGAGAGAGAGAGAGAGAGAGAGAGAGAGAGAGAGAAACACAAATTGGTTGGATAATGTCATAATATGTATATAGCACATTTTCTATATCTCATGGACCACTTTAAACATCTTACATGTTTTATACACTATAGCTCTTGAAATACATAATTTTTGTGATCTATTTTACAGACAAAATCCCTGAAGATCAGAGGCTTTACCCACTGACACAGCAAGTACACTGTCTTATGGATTCCAAAGTGGAAAGTCCTAAGGACTGTTATGAGTCTTGATTTCTTCAGTGGTTTTAGAAGTGTGAACCCACTACTGTTAGTCGTCCCCGTTAGACGTCCGACCGTAGCTCAGAACAGAGCACTCCAGACCACAGGGTTCCAAGGGGGAGGTTTATTCAGGAGATAGGGCAAAAGTGGGGGGAAGAAGATGGAAGAAGAGAGAGGAAGAAGAGAAGTAGAGGCCGGCCATGACCACGTGGAGAGAGAGGAAGAGAAGAGGGAGGGGGAGGGGACAGAGAAGCTAGAGGCAAGAGAGTAAGAGGGTAAGAGATTAAGAGAGTAAGAGAGAGAGGAGGGGGAAAGCAGCCCCTTTTATAGTGGACCAGGCCTACCTGGCTGTTGCCAGGTAACTGTGGAGGTGGAGTTTAGACAGAATACTTACAACTACTTTCCCAGGTGGCTTGGTGACAGTTTTGTGGTCATCCCTTGCTCTCAACAATGACATTGGTACTTACCTTGGTTTTCCCACCTTTTCTTTTGTTTTTCTTTTTCTTTTTTCTTCTTCTTCTTCTTCTTCTTTTTTTTTTTTTTTTTTTTTTTTTTTTAAAATACATATATGAGTGTGGTATTCTTTTTTTTTTTTTAATATAAGAACTTGTTTTTGTTTTTCGAGACAGGATTTCTCTGTGTAGCCCTGGCTGTCCTGGAACTCACTCTGTAGGCCAGGCTGGCCTCGAACTCAGAAATCCGCCTGCCTCTGCCTCCCAAGTGCTGGGATTAAAGGCATGAGCCACCACTGCCCGGCCTTTCCCACCTTTTCTATGCTTCTCTGAAACAGGCCAAGGGCCACGGGGCAGGGCAAAGGGCTTTGAAGAGAGTGGCTTCACCACACTGTGACCTGCTTTATATATTTTAAAGAAGATTTCACAGGAAGAAAAAAAATTAGGGGGAGACTGAATGTAGACTCTCCTAGAACAGACCCCTGGGAATCACTGTGGGGATCAGGAGGTAGAGGGGTACCGTATAAAACAGGGTACACCAAGTGGTTAGGCAGCATAAGACTGGGAGTTAGGATCAGCAAGCACCAGTGGCTCTTAGAAGCATACTAACCAGATTTTCATTGTATGTGGTGTGTGTGTGTGTGTGTGTGTGTGTGTGTGTATGCAAGCATGTGCCCACAGGTGAGTACAAGTGAGCCAGCACACATGTGTTTATGCATCCTCAGTTGCTGTCCACTTGAAAAAGATTTTGTTTTATTTAGAAACCATGTGTCTGTGTGTAGGCATAAGCACTTGAGTGCAGGTACCCACAGAAGCCAGGGGTCTCGAATCCAGTAGGAGCTGGAGGCACGGGTGCCTGTGACCTGCCTGAAGTGGGAAACCAAACTTTCTAAGAGCAGTGTGTGTTCTTAACCCCTAAGTCATCTGCCCTGCCCCCACCTTTTGTTGTGTTGTTTTGTTTGAGACAGGGCTTCCCATTGGCTGGGGGTTCAGGATTAGATTGACAAGGCAGCAAATACCAGTGACCCTCATGTTTCTACTTTCCAGTGCCTATATTACAAGCATATGACACCACTGTTCCTGGCTTTTTCATATGTGTTTTGGGGTTCGAACTTAGGTCTTCCTGTTTGTTCACCAAGTACTGTATCAACAGAGTGATCTTTCCAGCCCTGGCAGCCAGGGCTTTTTGTTGTTGTCGTTGTTGTTGTTCTAGTTTTATGCATATGGTGTTTTGCCTGCATATATGCCTGTGTACCATGTATGTATCTGGTGACTGAAGAGGCTAGAAGAGGGTGTAGCATCCCCTGGAATAGGAATTACTGGTGGTTGTGAGCTGCCTTGTGGATCCTGGGAACTGAATCTGGGTCCTCTGGAAAAGCAGCACATTCTTGGAACTGCTGAACCATGATGTCTCCAGCCCTGGCAGCCAGTTTCCAAAGGTCCAAAGTGGTCCACAACCTGATCTCCTGTTTTGTCAGCTGGGAGTAGTGTTTGCATATTTAGATGATTGAGAAAAAAAAACAAAAAAAGAACATTATTTTATGACATGCGGTGGATAGTTTTACTGAAGAGCAGCCGTGCCTGTTTGTCTGTTCAGATCCCATGCTGGCTCTTGTGGTACCATGGCAGACATGAGTATTTGCGACACACAGTACAGCAGGAAATATTTACTTTCTGTCTCTCTAAGAGTCTGCTGAGCTTTCCACAGTCCAGTAAGTTCTGCTCTTTAATAGAAAAAGTAAAAATTAAAAAGGGATTTGGGCTTTTACAGGGTATAGTGTGTGTGTGTGTGTGTGTGTGTGTGCGTTCGTGTGCCTGTGTGGAAGCCAGAGGAGGACATTGGGTGTCCTGGTCTCCATCTTATTCCCTTGAGAAGGGATCTGTCACTGAACCTGGAGCCAGGTTGGAGGCCAGCAAGCCTCAGTGACCCCCTGAACCTGCTGTCTCCTCAGCACTGATAACAGGGGCATGTGGCCACACTGCCCTTTGTGTGTGCCAGGGAATTCAAATGGGCAGGGGGTCCTCAGGCTAGTGTAGAGGGTGCTCTCTCACCTGCTGGCCCATCACCCTGGCTCAGCAGGTTTTTTCAGAAATTTGAGTCAACAACTGTTTTGCTTTGCTTTGTGATTTCTGATCACTTATTTTCTTTAACTTGCATTGTTAACTGCACATTGTGCTTTATTAAAAAATTAAGTGTTTACCGAAATTTAAAACTCAGTGTATTTACCATGGAAGTCAGAGTTTCGGGGTTTCTTTTAAAAAAAATAAAGAGTTCATTGTCACTTCAATGTGACAACCAATCCATGTAGCCAGACATTGGCATTCTTTTATAATCTGGGCATGAGTTCACCAGTTGGTCAGAATCCCCAGTTGGTCTGATGGTACCCTCAGATTCCTGTAGATGGATAATCTTGCTATTTCTGAATGAAGCATAGTGAGTAAGAGGCCTCAAAACGATCACTCACTAGTGGTCGTATTCAGTGAATTACCTTTCTAGCCTTGGGGAGATGATAGTGGTGACGTCATGGAGTTTTTCTGAGGTTGAACTGGTACAGTCACAGTGTCTTCAGCACTGGGGGCTGCTTTCTGCAGCCTCCTCACACAACAATCAGGAAAATGCATAAAGCATTTAGTACAGTTCCTGGCACACGGTAAGGACTTAATACATCAGACCAATGATGATCACTGGTTTTGGTAAATATTTTAGGATGAGAAGAGACAAAGTGGTGACACTGTGGTGTGATATTTAAAAGCAAATCATCCTGAAAGGGAAGGCTGTCAAGGATTTCCCCAAGGAAGACTCCACATTGATCATGAAGCTGTTGGCACCCCAAGTCAAATGCTTGGAAAGTGAACTTTGCCATTCGTATATGTAGCATATTGCTACCTCCCAGAAATAACCACCAGTTAACACTTTATATCTCTTCTGTGTTTTTTCCCCTCTGTGCCTTCACACAAGATGATTAATAGGGCTGAGACTGTACACTCTTCTTTACTTACATTTTCTTATGAATAGTTCCCCATAGCAGTACAGGTTTTTGAGACACTGTTTCACCATGTAGTCAGGCTGGTTTTGAACTTGTGGTCCTCCTGCCTCAGACTTCTGAATGCTAGAATTACAGGTATGTGCTCTAAAAACCATTCTTGTCAAGAATAAAGACATTTCAAGATGAGATGCTTGTACCCCTCCCTTTTGTTATGAGACTATTGAGACAATGGACCCCAAGGAAGTGGAATTTCCCCAGGAGTCTCTTGCTAGGAGAAGGGCAAGACTTGGCTTTGGTGCCAGCCAGAGGAAGAGCTTGTCTCCTTAAAGAGACTTTATTCAGTTCTGGCAACTTGTCAGAATACCTGACAGGAGAAAATGGAGGCAGCACAAGGATAAAACAGTGCTGGTATGGTGGCAGGGAGCATGCTTTGACCAGGACTATTTAGATATGCAGATCTCTGACCCTCCATTTAAGCCTTGTCCAGACTCCAGAGACAGACTAGGGATGGCCAGTTGACCTCTTCCTTTGTTCCTCTTCCCAGTATACACACTGAATAGATTTTTATCTGCTTTACACTATTACACTATTTTGTCTCTTTAATGACCTATTGAGGACAACTGGCTGAGCCTAGCTTGTTATAACTGCTCATGCCCAGCCTCTGACTCTTAGCAACTCTGGTAACATCACCATGCACAGATTTATTAATAGATCTTTTAAAAAGGAAGAGAAAGGGTGAGTGTGATTTACCTACATGCTGCAAACAAATGTAACCTAGAGAGCTATTGAAAACATTTAGATCGTAAGGATCAAGTCAGGATACAAACTTGAACACCATCATGGCTCAGCATCAAGATGAAGCTCCAAGCAAAGATGCTGCAAAGAAGATTGATGGAACCAATCCTGGGCGTTGGTCTAGAGACTGATTGGTTAGCTAAGGGTGAGGGGTAAGGGGACTCCAGTACCATGGCAGCTGGGAAACTTGGGGTATAAGATTCAGTGGATCACAGGGTCCTGGGAAGAACTTTGAAACAGAAGGGAACGATTTCCTGAGCTGTTGAGGTCTCATCGCAGAGACTGATTTTTATGGTGGTTAAAGTTTCATTCTGGGGAGAAATTATTCTAGTAGCTTGACTTTGGCTGAGACACTGGAATCTTTCCTTCCTAGGAGAAAGAGTATGTTCTCAGATCATCAAGTATGTTCTCAGATCATCATGCCTCTTAAATCACAGGTCCCTGAAGCAGTCCCACTAAAATCAAGACTAGGAGAAGGATGCTTGTGATCATCTCTGTTAGTTTCCATGACTTCATGGGCTCCACTCAGCACAAAGACTGAGTTATGAGCAATGTGGGGAGATAGAATAAAGGCAGCATTTTCTCGGGTGACAGAATTAGTCTATTTGGGAGTCTGAAAGGAATTTTCTCAGAAAAAAAAAGAATAAAGTAACGGGCTCAGAAAGGTGTTTTTTTTTTTTTTTTAAACACAAGATATTAAGCCATAAACAAAGCTATAATTATTAAGTCCTTGTGGTACTCACATTAAGAATTTATTAGAATAATTCTTTAATGCATAAAATACCCTAAAGATAAGCAGCCTATTATTTCATATTTAGATAACCTCTGTTAAATTAAAAGAGCATAGGTGACATATGGTTTAAACAGTATAGAAAGGATTCAGAGGAAACAACCTCCCTCATACACACACTAAAAATTATCTCCCTGGTAACTCAGGGAGATGATTTCTGTTAAAGAAATGCTGAGTGAAATCAGGTCTAAGTTGAGATTTGAAGGTTAATGAGGAGCTAATCAGAGGAGGTTGTTTTTTCAGGCCGAGGGGGATCTGGTGTTATGATGACAGAATCCAAGAGGAAAAACTTGTTTGGGAGTTCAGAGTCTCTGCAGGTGTTAAGGGTCAGTGGAGGTTACTCTGCAGCATAGACCCAGAGTGTATGGGTAAGAGAGGAAGAGATAGGAGAGGATTTGGGGAGGGGCTGTGTGTGAGGACTGGGCCACCAGAGGTTCTGGGGATTCCCTGGTTGTCAAGACAAAGAGGAGGCTTGTTCTCAGACCCAAGATCATCACTGAGAATCTAGACCAATTTCTTAGTGAGCACGATGACTATATTTTGACACATGGGCATCCTTCTGCATGTAGATCTGTGTAGAGTTCAACCCTCATCAGAGAAGCTTTTCATTGCAGTGAACAGTGGTTAATGCTGAGACACACAACTAGTCAAAGTACATTACCCTTCCCCATTTCTCCTCTTTTGATCCAATGGTCCCTTTCCTTCTCCCAAATAAGTATAGATTCTTACATGAGAGAACATGGGTCTGGCTTATTTTGCTTAACGTGGCAGTTTCCAGTTCCATCCATGTCTTAGGGTTACTATTGCTGATGAAACACCATGACCAAAGCAACCTGGGAAGGAAAGGGTTTATTTGGCTTACACTTCCATATCACTGTTGGTCACTGAAGGAGGTCAGGGCAGGAATCTGGGAGCAGAGGCCATGGAAGGGTGCTCCTTGCTGGCTTGCTCCCCATGTCTTGCTCAGCCTGTTTTCTTATAGAACCCAAGACCACCATCCCAATAATGGCATCACCCACCATGGGTTGGGCCCTCCCCCATCAATTACTAATCAAGAAAATATTCTACAGCCAGATCTTATGGATGTGTGTGTGTGTGTGTGTGTGTGTTGTTGGGAATCAAACCCAGTCTAGTGTACACAAGGCAAGTGTTCTACCACTATATACATCCTTGGTATGACAATAGTTTTGTATTTAGTGGGGGGCAGTTAATGGCAGCTCTAGGTAGGGTGGTAGAGGAGGATTTGAGCTTGGATCTAAATGGAGAAGAAGCCAGATATCTGAAGAGTCATAAACTGCCTTTCAGCTAAGGGACTGCAAAGGCAGAGACTGAGAGATATACTGAACTCCTTGGTTTGAGAAGGAAGGACAGTGTGGACAAAGGACTATTGTGCCAGCTTCACCGGGCTCATCAGCTGCCCTTCCAGCTGTTTCTCTATTACTGATCTCTGGAATAGCTGGGAGGCTGGGTTGTATGTCTACTGCAGTGAACCCTAGCTTTTCCTTAGGGTTAGAAGCACTCAGTAGAGGTGTCCTAAAGGATGGGCATGAACCCTGGTGGCTTCCAAACATGCCAGTATGGGAAGTAGCCTAGAAGACCAGGCATTTGTGTTTTAATGTCCTAAAGATCTTTCTTGTCAACTATCTCCAAAAAAAAAAAAAAAAAAAAAAAAAAAAAAGTATTGGTTCAAATCACTTGGGTTCAACATGCAGATCAGAGTCCCCATTCCAAGACTTTTCTTTCAGATTCCAGCAAGATGGCCTCAGCCTCAACCTAGGAAATAACCATCAACAGTCGTAAAGAGGGCATAAGACACTCATATGGAATTTGCAGAAACAAGTCAGGTTCTTGCAGGCTGAAGGACAAGTGGCTCCTTCTTCAACATGTATATTTTGATCTCTGGGGAGGGGTCTAGAGTGAAGGGAACACAAGCTTCTGCAGCCTCAGATGCCACCGCTCTTACACAGCCGACTGAACGAACATCTGTGTTTCCTGCAAACTATTATTTCAAAGTCTTCATCTCCTGAATGAGGTTATGAGGAGTCAGAGTCTTAGGAGATTGATGGCTTCAGAAGGATGGAGTCTTCATGAATGAGATTAGCACCCTTATAAAAGGGGCCCCATGCAAAGAACAACGAGAAAGCAGCCTGGAACCATCCAGAGCTGTGAGAGATTTCTATTATATAAGCCACCTGGTATATCAGTAGTTCTCAATCTCTGAGTCACAACCCCTTTGGGGGTTGAATGACCCTTTCACAGGGGTTGCCTAAGACCAGAAAACACAGATATTTATATTATGATTCAGAACAATAACAAAATTACAGTTATGAAGTAACAACGAAAAATTTTATGTCTGGGTGTCATCATAGCATGAGGAACTGTATTAAAGGGTCACAGCATTATGAAGGTTGAGAACTACTGTGGTATATGGTATTTTGTTATAGCAGCACAGGCCAGCTAAGGACATTGTAATGTTTCATACTGTTTGTCTACTTGACAAAATCACCTAGGAGACACACCTGTGGGCATGTCTGTGAGGAAGTTTCCAGATTGGATTAACTGAGGTGGGAAGGTTCACCCACCTAATGGGCAGCACCATTTCTGAGCTGAGGTCACAGACATAGAAGCGTTCTTGCTTGTGGGTGCAATGTGACTAAGGGCCTTGTGTTTCTGCTGCCATGCCTTCCCTACGGTGAGGGACCACATTCTCAAAACCACAGGCTAACAAATCTGTCCTAACTTGCTTTTTATCAGGTGGTTTGTCATAGTACCAAGCAACAGGCACCAAACCTTAGTCAAGCTATCCCATGAAGCTTGACCTCTTCATCTGAAGTCTTGATAGTCTCCTGACTAGTAGACATTTCCAAAAAAAAAAAAAAAAAAAAAAAAAAAATTGAACTTGGAGCTGGATAGATTGTTGCATCAATCCAGCAAAGTACTTGCTGTGCAAGCCCGAGAGACTGAGTCTGACCACCAGAGTCCTCATAAAAAGATTGGAGTCCCAGCACTGAGGACACAGAGACAGGAAGATCCCTAAGCTCATGGCCTGCCAGCTTAGCTGACTCATAAGTCAGTTAAAGTAATAGATCTTGTTCCAAAGAATAAGGTAAAAGGTAAGGTAAAAGAAGACCCCCAAACTATACCTTCATTTTCCATATGCACATTCCCCCACCCCAACACCCGGTGCCCCAGAGAACTCACTGTATTTTCCACTCTTATGGAGACATAATCTGAGGTACCCGATGAATGCTCTCTGGGTCTCTCTCACAGCCTTGCCCAGCAAGCATTACCCTGGGTGACATGAGGAAGTGGGAAGTGTGGTTGCTGAGGCCAGGATGACTGGGTTTGGATCTTGCCTCTACTATACACCAGATGTATGATACCATAGTCCCATCTCAGTTTCTCCCTACATCAGCTGAGAACATTAGTACCAGTCATTGAGAACTTTAATGTGAAGCTAATATTTGCCAGATACTTTATCCATCCATTTATTTTTTGGGACAGATCTCATGTATTCCAGGCTGGCCGCAAATGTTCTCAAACTAAGGATGGCCTTACCAGTAGATGAACTTCTGATATTTCTGCTTTGTCTCAGGGGTAGGGTTAAAGGAGGAGCTAAGATTACAGGTGTGCACCACCATCTCTAATTTATGTGAGTCTGGAGTCTAACCTAAGGCCTTGTGAATACTAGAGGGCATCCTACTTACTGTATCTCTAGTCTTCGTCACACTTTACAATAGGCTTTAGTGCATGGAACTATGCAAGTATGTGCTAATTCAACAAATGCGTTTCGAGACAGAGAAAAAGACATACAATTAAGATCTGATTAATCCCAGAACTCAGCTGTTAGTAAAATTCTCTTGATCCATAGCACCGGGCATTGAGTACAGGTTAGAGGGGACATCTGCTAATACCGTTATCTTTATTTTGGGCCTAGAAAGGAAATCAGGATCTTCTTCCATCCTCATAGAGATGCATGGATATTTATGCAGATCTGTGTGTGTGGGTGCATGCATGCATATGCATGTACTGTGTGGAGTCATCTTAGGCAGGGAGCCCAAGGAGCTTGTCACCCTCCAGAGAGATTGGCCTGAACCATCTGCTCTGTCAAGTTTGGCTGAGGACTAGGTAGAGTTTTGTTTTTGTGTTTTTGTTTTTCGGAAGGGGGGGGAAGTCTTGAAAATAGCTCTTCTCTCCATCTCCCCCCCCCCCGTGTGTGTGTGTGTGCATATGTGTGTGTGTGTGTGTGTGCATGGGTGTATGGGTGTACATGCTCATAGGAATGCTTGTGTTAGAACACATTCATATTGTCTAAAGAGTAGGGGATGAAATCCACCCACTGAAGCTCTTACCTAATGATGCTGGGACACATGGAGTTTCTGAGCATCCCTGTTGGCTCTAACTGTAGCCAGGCTGAGAGGCATGGTCCTCAGGGTAGCCCATGGGACAACACTCCCTTCCCGGGAAACAATGAAGGGCAAAGATGGGCTTGCTGCCAATACCATCTTAAACTTGAAATGACTTATGAAAAGGTTTATTTCATCTGATCTTTTCTAAGTATGTGCTTGGATGAAAAAAAAATCGTGTTGATTTTGGGGGTGGGTGGAGAGACCTCATTTTTCTGATAAAGTTGCAACGACGGTCCGAGATGAAATCCCTTAAGACGGGATTGTAAAGTTTGATTTTCACAGCAGAATCATAAAGTGGGTCAATTTTGTGAAAAAGTATGTCATCAGTTTTCCCAAGAGCCTCTGTTAATCTTTTGATATTCAAATCATGGGATGTCTATCACAGCATCACCCTTGTCAGTTCCCCTCCCCTTGTTAGCTGTGTCCTGAGGCAGGCTCTCCTTCCCCTTAGTTGGCACATTACATTTCAACCTCCTATTTGCTTTGTACTGTCACATGTTGACAGAGCTGGCAATCAGAGAGAAAGCCGCCAGACAGAGACTGAGCATCACGGGGTGTTAAAGAGGTGGGGCAGAGCCTGTGAGTAGAGGCTGCTTTTGTAAGTGGTTGGGTCATTAATGCACATATTCATACTAAGACAGAGTTCATGTGCTTGTCCATATGTACGGATTTAGATAATAAATTCCTGGATAATGAGGACCCTGAACTAAACTTGGTCTCTTTGAGCAAGATGAAGCACTTGGGGTATGGCAATTATGAATTACTGCCTCTAATAAGAGAAATCAGAAGACCGAGAAAGTTAATGAGAAATAAATATTAACAGAGATGTTTATTGCCGCTGGTGCACACTCTGAGCCATTCTTTTGTTTCACAGATGTCCTTGAAGGCACCCACATTCCATGAGGAATGGTCCTGACACTTGGAGTTTATCAGTGACTGAAAGCAACTGTTTTCTGTAATAAACGCTGCAGAAGGAATAATGGGATGGGTTGTGAAGGATGTGGATGAGGTTGGGTAGACAAGGGAGGATTCTATGGAAAGGTAACTTTTAATGACAAAAAGAAGCCATGCCTGGGAAGATATGCAGAAGAGAGGAGGCCCCACAGAATATCCCATCTGTGATCTTAGATGAGGAATTTGGTGAGAAAGAATGGGCTATCTCTGCCAATTGTCCTCTGTGTACAAAGAAGTGTCTTGATTTATTTTTAAAGAGCCTGGTATTAAGTTTTTGGCTCAATCAGTCAATTGGGTAGGTTTAGAAGCTTCGGGGTAAACAGTTTTCCCTTGCCCTTAATTAGGTGGATAATTGAAGGGACAACTAAATAACTAGCTTATCGCAGAGCCCAGGATCCAAAGATTCTCAGGCACAAAGCCAAGAGGCCAGCCCTCCTGCGGTCTAGGTCTGGATTAGGGTCCAGGTTCAGTTTACCTGTGCATCCTGCCTCCTGACACAGTACCCATGATGCCATAGTCTCCAATGTTTGGCTAACCAATAGGCAGCAGAATCATTTGTCTGGGGTACCAGCCAATCAGGTGTGTGGAGAAAGAATGAAGATCAGAAGTTATTTGACTGTTGACATTTACAAAAATTAAAATAAAAATCATGGGGGAAATCTAAAGCATGTTGGTCTTGCTCCTCTGATGGCTTGGCATTATTCCTGGAAGGCTGGCTGTCAGTAGGACTGGGATGCTTTCTGGATCACTCACTGCTTGGAGTCCCAGTATTTGTGACCCTGTCCTGGTAGGCACTGGAAGTGCTAAGAACTTGTTCCCTCTGCAGACCACAGAGTGAGGGTTCTGAGAGAGACCAAGAGCCATGGATGTGGTTTGTTCACCTCAGATTCTTGCACACAGGTCTAGCTCTCTTCCAGTGGGGCAAAGCTGGAGCCATTTGTGTGAGAGTCACCTGAACTACTGCTTAAGCTATGAACTATGTTCTTGGGCCTCCTTTGGTTAAGGTATCTGAGAACCTATGCTTTGCAACAGCTCCCTGTAGGGTTCTGTTGCATATTAGAGTCTAAGAACAAGGCTCTGACCTCAGGAACATGCTTCTTCCATAGCCAAATGGCCTCCTTGGCACATCACACATCTGCAAAGAACTGTACCTCAAGTATCTGAGAAGTTGACTGGAGGATACACAAGGTGGATGTTCATTACTTGTGATAAAGTTCCTGACAGGAAGTGACTTAAGGAAGGAAGGGTTTGTCCTGTCACAGTTCACGGGGAAACAGTCTGCCGTGGCAAAAAGGCATGGAGGTGCAAGTGAGAGGCCAGTTGGCCACACCTACAACCAGAAAGCAGAGAGTCGACAGGAAAGAGGGCCAAGATACAAAATCTCAAAGCACATCCCCCAGTGACCCACTTCCTCTAGCAGGAGGCCTTAAAGGTTCCATAACATTCCCAAACAGTGCTACCACCTGGGGAGCAAGTACCAAACACACAAGCCTACGGGGAATATCACAGTGATGGGTTTGGAGGCTTGGTGAGAAGAGTGAGACCCTCTTGCAAGATTTGAGGCATAGGCCATTCAGAACTGGTGCTGAGGTTCAAATGTATCCCCCCAAAGTTCACGTGGTGAAAATTGAAGCCCCAGATCAAGTGTGAGGAAGTGGGACCTTAAAGGGTGACAGGGGTTTAAAGACTCTGTCCTCAAGAGTGGGTTAATGCTGTTGCCATGGACCTGAGCAAGTCATCACAGGAGTGGGTTGCTAATAAAGGCATGAGTATAGTCACACACACACACACACACACACACACACACACACACACACACACACACACAAACTCTACCACCATGGGCCTGTAGTCATCACAGAAGTGGGCTCCTCATAAAGGCATGAGTACAGTCTCTCTCTCTGTCTCTCTGTCTCTGTCTCTCTCTGTCTCTGTCTCTCTCTGTCTCTGTCTCTCTCTGTCTCTCTCTCTCTCTCTCTCTCTCTCTCTCTCTCTCTCTCTCTCTCTCTCTCTCACACACACACACACACACACACACACACACACACACACCAGTCCATGACCACCCTTTCAGCCATGGCATGAAGATTCTCAGCAGAGATGGCTCCTTGACCTTGGACTTCCTAGCCTCTAGCTGTAAGAACTAAGCCACTGTTCTTTAGAAGTTACTAAGCCTGTGGTATTCCTCCAGCAGCACAAAACCAGTTACGATAACTCTAATCTTCCCATTATGAAATATCACAGTCAGGGACAATCCTGAGTCCTGGACCCCTGATGCTAGCTTGCTCATTCTGTGGGACCCTGTCTTTATGTTCACTGTCTGGTCAGCAAGCTCCTCCTGCCCCTGCCTCTCTAGTGCTGAGGTTACAGGCTCTGACAGGTCTTGCTTTTTAGAGGGGTGCTGGGGATTTGAACTCCTATCCTCATACTTGCCTAGCAAGCACTTTACTGACTGAACCATCCCTCCTGCTCCCCCGCCTTCCACCTTTTATAAGTAGCTCACATATGGCCCAATGACAATCTGGCATGTGGAGGCTTGGGGATCAAAAATAGTATTTTAAACCCCAATTTGACACTTTCTTCATTAAAAAAATCCAGAAGAATCTTTTAAGTGCTGTTTCTTAATTCCTGAGTGACGTGCGCTTGGATTGCCACCCCTGCAAGTTCTATAAACATGCGCAGAATTAAACCCCCAAACTGGAGCTTGTGTTTAGCTGTGTATAAAGAGTCACACTTTTTTTTTTCTTAAAAAAAAAAAAAAAAACATTTTGTGCCATTCTGGTCATGCTAAACTGAGAAAACGAACTAAGTCTCCCAGATTAATCTCCAGCTACCCTGGGCTGCTCATTTCAACCTTCGCTGGTCAGCTCTATCCAGCCCTAACAGACTGGCTCGCCAGCACATCCACTGGGGCCCTGACATTTACCCAGCATCTTTTACTCTCTTCTATTCATTAAGCACGGGTGGTTGCCACAGCAACCATTAACTGCACCTGACATCTAGGAATAGTTCTGTCGTTTTTTGAGCAAACACCACACCAGGGTTTCATTCAGTGATATGAAGACCTGATTGTCTTCCCTATGACCTGCGTGGACAACCTGGAGCCTCTTCCTGGGGTCTGAGCTTCCCACTAGGTATTTTTGCTGGATTCAAGGTCTGGGGCAGGAGAAAGAAGATAGGATCTCTCCTCTAAAATCCCTGTCTCCTTGCCAATTTATTCTCTATGTTTTAGACAGGGTCTTGTAATGTATTCCAGACTGGCTTCAAAAGTCACAATCCTCCTGCCTCAGCCTCCTAAGTGATGGGATTATAGGTATGTACCACTGAGCAGTGTGTGGGTATTTGCGTATATATTTATGTAAATGTAGAGGCCAAATGTCAACATCAGGTGTCTTCCTAAATAATTCTCTGCCTTATTTTTTGAGACAGAGTGTCTCATTGAACTTGAAGCCCACTGATTCAGCTAGACTGGCTGACTATCAAGATCCAAGGTTTTTCCTCTTTCTGTTTCTGCAAAATAGGGACAGCATGCATGTCTGGCTTTTTGCATTACTGCTGGGGAAATGAACTCAGCCCTCATATTTGTGTGGCAAGCACTTTGACAGCAAAGCCATCTCCTTGGCTGCTTTCCCCTTCCCTGAATTTTTATTAATAATTAAGAGGGGTGCAGAAGGACTGCCCTGAATGGGTTGTGTTCAGGAAGGGGGACATGTTGGTGACAAGGTGTGGACAAGATAGAAGGGGTCTCCAGAGTTATCAGAGGTGGATGCAAACATGTTTTGGGAATTCAGGCATTGTGATGATATGATATCCGTGTGCACATGTGACCATGTGCTAATGAACACATGTCTATGACTTCTAGGCCTTTGCATATCTCTACCTGGGCCACTGTATCCTGGCTCTTCATGAACCACTGAGGTGCTGGTCTCCCTTAAGCATGTCTACCGGCTTTCTCTCCAGAGCTTACTGTCCTGTGTAAGAATGTTAACCATTTGTATTTCCTGCCTTTTATGCTACAACTTCTTTACCAGCTTAAGTCCCTCTGGGTCCAAACACCTTGGCACAGAGTAGCGACTTCATGAGTATTTACTGTCTATCAGGTACATGTACTAGAGAATTTTGGACAAGAAGACTCTTTGTTGAGGAGTAACGAGAATCCCCATCCTGGCCTATAAGGGCATCTGTTTCCTGGCCTGAGCTTTCCAGATCTGTCTTACCAATTCACAGCTTGTGTTCCTCTCACATGTTCATAGCCCTTGCACATGTGTCTACCTCAGCTTTCCTTCCTATACATCCTCCAGTCAATTAATTTCTATGTGTACTAAGACCTTGCCATGATATTCTCAGGCTGGTGGTGTTTGATTATTTGTTCCCACAGCACCCTCTGCTTCTCTTCCAAGAGTATATTATAAATAATTAATTATAGTTTCATTATGTCTGTTGATTCCACTTGGTGTAAATTTCAAAAGAACATCTCTATCTTGCTCACTGCCATCTTCCCGGTGCCTGGTGTGCAGTAGGTTGTTAAATAACAAGTGGGCACTCGTTGAGGCATTAGTATGGCATGTTCCTTACAAGTCCAGGTTCATCTTTAAGCCTTGCTTCACTGCCCAAGACTCTTGTTTTATCCATAAGTCTTTCTGAGCCTGGTTTTCCGGCTCACCTTTTTTGCCTCTTCCCTCTCTCGGGGCTATGGATTTTTGGCGTGGTAATATTCAAGCCCTGCTTACTCCTTAGACTTTATCTTTCCCAGTGAAGTGAAGGCTCAGAATCATGGTGTGCTCACCACTGTCCCACTCAGTGTCCAGGTTTGCCATTTGCTACCACAAGTCCTTGCTGAGACTAACTGACCTCTGATTCTGGATGGGCTATAGCCTGGAACTTGCAGGTTATTACCTAGGTTGACTGTAGGGCAGCGGCAATAGAGAGAATGGGGTACATTTCTCCATGGTGGTCAGTGGCCTGAGGCTATTATCAATGAAGTCTGCCTTACCTGTCTGAGGATTTCCCACTTTCCTTCACAGTGAGAAACCCTACCCTCACCTCACAGTAGGGAATAGCATCTTCCATTCAATACCCTCCCCCCAACCCCCCCCCCCCCCCCCCCCCGTGTGTGTGTGTGTGTGTGTGTGTGTGTGTGTGTGTGTGTGTGTGTGAGGGTGACCCAACTATCACTTTTAGATGGTCTAAGGCAACTGTAAACTTATGGAGATAAGAGTACTAGTGTCTTTTTGACAGATTTCATTGTTTTTATTTGACTCTTTGAGAAGTGAATAAAAGACAGACAGAAAGCCTGTGTTAAGAGGGATGAATACATGCTAGGTGCTAAATAAAAGCCATTTTTCTGTTCCTTTGTGCTTTTCCAAGGAAAGGAGATAGTTCCATTCCTGTATCAACATTTGTTTATTCAACAGAGGCCTATAAAGTTGAGGAACTTGACACAGAGTTTCTAAGATCCTCTTAGTGTCCAGTGCTTTACATAAACGTAAAGTTAGAGTGACCTCGGGCTGTGTCCAGGACCTGTTGCTTACTGGCCGCACATGTTTATGAGGCTTCTTATGCCTCCCTGACCACTTACATACTTTGCTTAAGATGAACACATTGTCACTATTAAATAACAGTTCCAGGGGGCTGGAGAGGTGGCTCAGTGGTTAAGAGCACTGACTGCTCTTCCAGAGGTCCTGGGTTCAATTGCCAGCAACCACATGGTGGCTAATAACTACATGTGAGCTTCAGATCCAGAGGGATCCTATGCCCTCTTCTGGTCTCCACAGGCATGAGGTATGCATGTGGTACACAGACATACATGCAGGTAAAACACTGGTACAATAGTTATGGCTCTATACGGAAGCTCCATATAGAAGTCCCATTTGTCAGCGAAGAAAAATTTGTGCATAATGCAGTTTATGGGGATGGTAGCCTCAGGAATTGAGCAGTGTGCTACTCTTCCTGGGCAATCTCCATACTGTGATGGATACTCACTGGGAGTATGTTGACTTAGATGTAGATATGTCCCAGTGTGCATAAGAGGCTGAGTGCATTCTTTTCAATGATAGATATCCCTGTTGGTTGTGGGGGTGCAGAATGGCAGAATCATGGGGATTTTGGTTTTTTTTTTAAACATGGTTTTTTTTTTAAAGTGGAATATAATATTATAGATGCATTTACTTTTGAAGATGTTCTTCATTGTATTTTTCAAATGTAAAAATCTTCAAAAGCCAGAGAGAATGCATAAGAAAATGTTTAGCGGGCCCTGGTGTGGCACTCCTATAATCCCAGCACTCGGGGGACAGATGCAGGTGGATCTCTGTGAGTTCCAGAACAGCCTGGTCTACATAATGAGACAAAAATCTTGCTGAGAACATGTCTGATACAAAGTTTATGTATTCAATAAAATTCAACCACAGGGAAGAAAGGGGCCATCGAGAGCCTACTGCTAGGTGAGGAGGTCAAAGGTAACACACACACTGTGAAGAAGCTCCTGCTCTGTACTGGGGTGACCAGGATGCGCTGAGGTACACATGACATCACATTGCTTCTCCTGGGCTCTGGCTGGACAGTGCCCTGAGGGGCACCAGAAACACTGTTATTTCTGCCTGACCTTGTGTTGCTATTGTGAGAGTATCCAAGCATCGAGTGGGTCTTCAACAGGGTATGGGTGGGATGGGGGTGCTAGGTGTAAGATGCTGGTCACCATCATACTTTCTTTCCATCTGCCTGGCTTCTGCAAGCTCCAACATGGCACCAGCTCTGGAAACTTGACACGTACGATGGCTAATTGTCAACTTGATGGGCATTTAGAATAACCACAGAAATAAACTCCTAGGCATGTCTGTGAGGGGGCTATCAAGATTAGGTTAATGATGTGGGATGGCTCATGTAACACGTACGTTTGGTCAGCTTTATTCTGAGGAGTGGGATCCCACATGGAAGGACAAGACGAGCCGAACAGTAGTCTTCACTGTTTCTGAATGTGGGTGCAGTGTGACCACCTGCCTCAAGCTCCCGGGTCATGACCTCCACCACAATGGGCTAGATTCTTTAAAAAATTGTGAGGAATCCCGATTCCTTTCTCTGTGTATTTATGGTGTATATTTTTAGTGTTTATCTTCCATTTCTCTTTAAGTCAACTCAATTTTTGTTTTAACTTAAACTTATTTCCAATGGAAACTTTATATCCCAACTGTAAATGGAAAGCCAGTACCTGAGGCCATAAATAGAAGGCTACTGTAAAAATAAACACAATAAAACCAAAACCATATTATGAAATTCTGGCTCATTGCTGTGAATTGAAAAGGAAATATCTTGCTCGCTGTGTGATGTGATGTTATTTAATGGCAGGCTGGGAGGCTGTGCATGAGCTACAGTGGGTGCTACAGCAGCTAGATGGTTGGGTAGCTTGCCTGGTAGAAGGAGGGTGTTGGTTAGTTTTCAAATCTCATCAATCTAGGGTTTAGGACAGTGACTTTTTATGCATCATCTGGCTTCCCCCACATGGTTAGGACAGATGGCCTATGTCCAGAGTCACCCACATTCCCTTGATCCTTAGTGCCTCCACATTCTTCCCATGCCCTTCCCACCTCCCATCAGGGAATGTCTTCCTGAGCTATAAGATCCTTGGGCCGAGGTTTCTGGGAGACTTGTCCTTTAGGATGCTGTAGTATAGTCAGGAGCTGTGTGTGAGTCTGGCAATTAGTGTTGGCAGAGGACCACAGAGTACTGTGGTCTGGGTGCTGGGTGGGAAGGAGACCATCAGAGGCTGGGTACTGAGTGGGAAGGGTGACCTCAGAGGCCAGGTACTGAGTGGGAAGGGTGACCTCAGAGGCCAGGTACTGAGTGGGAAGGGGGACCTAGAGGCTGGGTACTGAGTGGGAAGGGGGACCTAGAGGCTGGGTACTGAGTGGGAAGGGGGACCTCAGAGGCCAGGTACTGAGTGGAAAGGGGCACTTAGAGGCTGGGTACTGAGTGGGAAGGGGGACCTAGAGGCTGGGTACTGAGTGGGAAGGGGGAATCTCAGAGGCTGGGTACTGAGTGGGAAGGGGGACCTCAAAGGCCAGGCACTTAGCAGAAGGTTGATATTGGTTCATTTGTTCATTAAAGATACAACTAAGTATTAATGCTGAGTGTTTGCTGCATGCTGAGTGCCACACCAGGCTCTAGCAAAACAGGGTATTAGAGAAAGGACAACATTGTCTCTGCATGGGACAGGTCTTTGAGGAAGCCAACAAAGGGTCCAGACAGCCAGTGACAATAGGAGGACACAGAAGACTTTCTGAAAAGGGCACCTGAGCTGAGACCTGATGCTGAACACCAGCAGATACACTAAGAACAGAAAGGGGAAGCATCCGGGCAGCCAGAGGCAGGACTCTCACCCCGGGAGCCCTGTACTGGATTGTGTTTCTCAAACTTCTGTGGGGGCAGAGTCCCTTGGAGGGTTTGTCCAGGCATAGCTTCCTGGGCTATACCTTTAGAGATGGAATTTAGCAGGTCTAGGGGTTGGTTGGAGGTTCTGTATTTCTAAGAAGTCATGATGCTGCCAGGACACCTTCAACAGAGGCAACTCAGATATGTCCACCTGAGTTTTCAGCCTCCCAAACTGTGAGCTAAACCAAACCTTTCCTCATTTATAAAGAAATCAACCTTAGATATTTTGTTATAGCCACAGAAAGTAGACAAGTACAAAAGCTACTAACAAGCACAGTTGTCATTGTTCAGGCAGAGGAGTAGTTCTGTCTCTTTAGACTTCCATGCCTGTAAACGGGGTGATGCCATCTCTGGTGCAAATAAGCCAGAGAAAACCTGTGATCTGAGCAGCATGGGGGAGACTCCATTTTTCCATAGTCATGGATTTGGGCTGCAGATAGTAGTCATTCAGGCCCACGTCCCACCTGTCCTTTGTGGTCACGAGCTCCTTCATATTCTCCCTCTGGCTCCTGAGCAGGAAGAGCACACCTCCATAGCTCCTCTCTAGCCACCTCAGCTCCCATCATTCGATTCCTCTGTGGTACCTGGATGTCCCATGGCCTTGGAGACAATGACCTGGTTGGAAAACTTGGTGGCTCAGGAATTATCCCCATTCAACTGTTCTTTCTTATCTATTTAACCTGGTTTTAATTTCTCAGCATCCTGAAGCCTTATTTTCTTCATCTGAAAAACTAGATGACACAGCTGAATTAAGTAAACCACCCGAGACAGACTGTATGGGCATCGATGGGATGCTGGCTCTTTGTAGCCTAGTAGTTTACATGTGGACCTCTTCCATGCAAAGGACGTTCCTTGCTCTAGCCAGCAGCTGGCATCATCATGCCATCACTCTAGATTGTTCCATTGCTACCCAATTGCATGCACATTGCTTTCCTTTATAGTGCCTTTATATTCATAAGGGCAAAAGAGCTCACAGAAATGAAGCCACCTAACATGGCCTGGCCAGGCAGTTGTACTGGAATTTGGACCAGATTTGAAATGTGCTCTGCATCTGGAATTTGAGCTGTCTGTCTCCCTCTTCTCCATGTAGTGCACTGTGTCAGAATCTTGGCGGATGCCAGGCAAGGGAGCTGAGTCATTTGCACCCAGGAGCTGAGGACTGATGAAGCACCGTCTCCATCAGGAGTGCATATGGCTGGGGAGAGGACCTGGCCTTCGGAAGGTGGAATGGAGTTGCAGGTGTCTCAGCGAGAAGACTGGGAAAGCAGCCAGAGTGCAGGGAAGCCACAGATGGATTGATTAGGAGACGCCTCAGTGAACAGCATGGGTCCCGTGTCAAGCCAGCTCTGTGGGGGACATAGAAGGGGGGCATGACCTTCCCCCAGGATCTGTATCTCACCAGGGACAGAGATCACAGGTTCCAAAGAGGAAAGCCCACGTTTGAGCAGACAGAGAATGGGCTGAGGGTAGAGGTTTGGGGCTGGGGCTGGAAGGAAAGGCTGAGTGGTGCAGTTTCAAGGATTGACACAGACTGGGCTGGTGAGGAAAGTTCTTGCTGGGGGCTGGTGGAGGGGGTGAGACATCAAGACCCTGTCTGCTCTTAAGAGCTTCCAAGTGGGAGTGACACTGAGGTTATTGCTACAGCCTGGCTCCCAGGGCAAGTTGCACCCACCCTCTGACCCCCAATTTCTTCTTCAGGGAGACAGAGACAATAGTATGTTTTTCTAGTAAGTTGATATAACATGGCTCATGTGTGGAGCTCATGTATATCCATGGTATAGATAAATACATCCCTGGTTCCCATTGACTCCCCAGGGAAAATGTGGTGGCAATATTCTGAAAACTGGCAAAATTCTGCAGGGGCTCTTGCCTCCTTCTCTGTGCCTTGCCCACTCTCCTTCATCTTCATGTCTTCCTGGACACCCACACAGTCAGGCAAGGAGAAAGTGAGAAATAGGATCTCTGTGATCAAATTTCCCAGGATATAGTCTGTGTGAGGTACCCTAGGATGGGGATGAGGATGGTGGGCACAGTGGTGCAACTGGACAGAGTAAGGAGATGCTGTCCTGGTTGCTGAGGAGGAGACTAGGGAAGTCCAGCATCTTTTCCTTGGGTTTGGATCTTTCCTCCAAAAATAAAATGTCTGGATGGACAAGACACTGCTGCGGTGTGTGAGATGATTCCCACGGACATGTGTGTTTGAACACGTGTTCCTTAGCTGGTAGTGCCACCTAGAAAGACAATAGAGATGGTGGACCCTTTGGGGTAAGAAGCATGGCTGGCAGAAGTGGATACTTGGAGGTGGGGTGGGCTTTAACCAATCGGTCAGTCACAGGTCCCTTTATTATGTGACCTGTGACCTGTTGCCTCAGACTCTTTACTGACATGCTCAGCAGCCAGGATGGATTCAAATCTCCCAAAACTCTGAGACAAAGTAAGTCTGTCCTGCCTTGCTTCTATCTGGTCACAGCAAAGAGAAATTTAACTAATATAGATACATAGATGGGGGAAATATATGAAGGAAATTTGGCATGTATGATGGTTATTCTTGGTTGTCAACATGAGTTCATCTGGAATTTCCTGAAACCCAAGCAGCTGGGTACATCTGTGAGGGTTGTTTTTTTGTTTGTTTGTTTGTTTTCAGTTAAATCATTTGAAGTAGAAAGATCCACTTCTAATCTGGATCTTTGAGGTAGGAAGTTTCACCTTTAATCCAGGCCACACCTTCTGCTGGCTCCCTCTATAAAGGACATGAAGAAGAATGCCTGTTCTCTCTTTGCCTGTTTTCTTTCACTCTTGCTAGCGAGTACAATCCTTCACTGGCATTAAAACATACTTCTTCAGGATTCTGGCATATACTAAAGACCAACTGAGATGGCCAGCTTCATGGAATAAAGTACAACATACTGGATTCTTGGATCTTCTGTTGGTAGACAGCCATTGATGGACCACAGTCTATAAGCCATTGTAATAAATATCACACCACACACACACACACACACACACACACACACACACACACACACACGTACACATACAATATATAAGTTCTGTTCCCCTAGAGAACCCTAACTAACACAACAAGGCAGAGTAGACCACCAGCACGTGTTCAGTGAACACACATTGAATTACAGATTTTCAATACTGCTTCTGAGAGGCATTGAGATGGGGCAGATGCTGCTGTGAGGGAGGCAGTGTTTGAGCCAATGGCTCAGAGGCTCACTCTTTACACTATTGGGTGGGCAAGGCCATCCCTGTCTTCCCAGTTTCAAGAGCTTCCTCCAAGAGCCTGGACTCTAGAGTTGGAAGCAGAATTGTAGTCTGAATCTCCAGCTCCTATGTTCCATCCTTTGAGTGTGTGCTTACCTAGGTTTATGAAAATGAGAGAGTGGGTGAGAAAGGGAGGAGGAAGGGAGAAAGGAAAGGAGGAGGAGGGAAAGGAGGAGGGAGAGGAGGAGGAGGCGAGAGCCTTTGGAGAGTTTTGCCAGGTTTCAGAATGAAGCTGCCACATGTCTGCAGGGGAGTCGGAGGGAACACAGGGACATATATATTTATACTGCGAGGGCTGTGGTATTCCTCCCCACAGCATCTTGGTGGCTAATAAATCCAAGAGGACAAGAGTTAGCCTTTTACTCAGATATGCTGGGGACCAAGGAAAAGGCTCTGGTAGAGAATCATGGTTTCTTTCTGATTTTGTAACCTGGTGTCCTGGCTCACAAGGTCAAGGCTGACTTTGGCCCTCAGGCTGCAAGCCTAGAACTTGAAGCGCCACTCAAATGAAGCCAGTGGGTAGGCTGAAGACACAAATCTTCTTGTTTCTGCATCATGATAGGATCCATGGGACTAGGACCAGAGTGCTTCGTAAAAGATCTGTCCACTTTTCTAGCTTAAAATTCTTAGTATTTTTTCTGCACAAGGCATTTGTTATTTTCGGGCTGTACTGGACTCCATACAATACAAGGTTTGGCTCCAAAGCTCCATCGGATCCCCAAATTTGCACATGCTATATAAAAAGGTATGGCTAGAATTTACATTTAGCCTACACAATTCTCCTGTATATATATTTAAAACTTTTCCATTTTAAATGTGTGTTGCACGTGTATATGCTGCTTCATGTGCCTGAGCACACATATTTGTGAATGTGTGCACACTTATGATGTCAGAAATTATACTGGGTTTTCTTTTGTTGTTGTGTTTGTTTGTTTGTTTGTTTGTTGTATTTTAATTCGACACAGACTGGAGTCATTCGGAAAGAATTAACTTCAGTTGAGGAATTGCCTCCATCAAACTTGTCTGTAGGCAAGTCTCTGGGGGCATTGTTTTGATGAATGATTGATATGAGAGGGCCCAATCCACTGTGGAGAGTCTTAGCCCTGGGCACGTGGTCCTAGATGGTATAAGAAAGCAGGCTGTGCAAGTCACTGAGAGCTAGCCAGTGACATTCCTTTCTCTATGACGCCTATCTTGAGTTTCTGTCTCCATATTTCTTCCTTGAGTTTCTGCCCTGGCTTCTCTCCAAGATGGACTCAAACCTGTAAGATTTAATTGTCCCTTTCCTCCCCAGGTGGTTTTTGGTCACAGCATTTATCAAAGCAACAAACTGCAAGGTAGGACAAGAATTATCCACCTTATTTGTGCATTCATTCATTCATTCATTCATTCATTTGTTTATTCAGAGATGGAGTTTTTCTGTGTAGCTCCAGCTGTCCTGTAACTCACTCTATAGACCAGGCTGTCCTCAAAGTCTCAGCGGTCCACCTGCTTCAGGCTCCTGAGTGTTGGGATTAAAGGCATTCTCAGTTTATGCTGCCACCTCTGCCCATCACCTTATGCTTTCAGGGAAGTGTCTTTTAACAAATCCAGAGCTTTTCCCAGTGTGACCAACCAGTTTGCTCTGGGGATTCCCCATCTCTACTTTCTACTTTCCTGGGGCTGAAATCCCAGTCTGGGGGACCAGGCCAACTCAGCATGGGTCTTGGGGATTAGCATTCTGGCCCTCAAGCTTGTGAGGCAAGTGCTTTAGCAGGGGGATACACCTCCTAAGACCCTTGCATGTTCTGAAGTGCTCGATCTTTATCCCATATAGCTCCTAACTCACTAGCGAATGACAGCTCTATGGCACTGCTCAGGGGAGGTGGAAACCTGCACATGTGCAAAGTTGAAGATGGCTTCAATCCCCTGGCTGGGCTTGCAGATCCAGAACCCAGGCCTGCAGAGGAAGAGAGCATGCTGGTGAATTGTGAGACGGAGGAAGAAAGAAACGTGTAAGGAATTGATAGTGACATTTGAGCAAAGCCCAGAAGCCCTCCCAACAGGGAAAAGGGCTCTAGGCAGGGGGAGCAGCGAATACAACAGCCTTGGTATAGGTGCTGTCTCAGCATGCTGCCATTATCCTCAGACCAGGGAAGCCTTCTCCGGGGCATCTGAAGCACTAACAGGGGATGTCTCTGGCCAGGTTCTTCTGTATATGGATGCCAAACAATGTAGACAAATATTGAAGTGTAAAATGTAAAAGGGATTTGTGGATTAGCTTAGTGTAGGAATTGTGAGCCTCCTGCCTGGGTCTACAGTAACTGAGTTCAAGACCTGTTACCATTTCAAGCTGTGTGACCTAGGATAGGATGCTTTACCCTTCTGAGCCTCCTTTTCTTCTGAACATGGGAGATAATAGGATTATCACAGAGGGCTCATTATGAAACACAGAGGAACAACTTTTAGTACGATGACTAGTTTAATAAATATGTTTTAAGAAACAGCCCTTTTCTTACGTTTATTTGTTGGTGGGGGCAGGAGGTAAAATGCCTTCCACAGTGTGTGTGTACAGAGGTCAGAGGACAACTTGTGGATGCTAGTTCTCCTACCTTTGCTGAATTCTGGGGATTAAATGAAGGCTTGCAGGCAGGTATCTTTTACCCGCTGAGCCATCTTACCAGCTACCCTTCTGTTACGTGTTAAAAACAAACAGCTCTCATGCTCTAAGGCTTGCTCAGCGCTTGCTAGATGGCAGAGACATGCCTTCAATTAGCTCTCACAGCAGCATCACAAGATGTTCATTGACACCCGCTGTTTTCTTTTTACAGATGAAAAACAGCAGCAGAGAGGGCAAGACACTTATCCAAAGGAAACACAGCTAACAAGTGAACAGGGCTGGGCTTAGAACGGCAGGACTCTGGTCCCGGAAAAAGCCCACCAATCTCATTCTTGGCTAGAGGGTTGGTGCCTAGCTCGAGGAAGGTCAAGCATAGCCGGAAATGGTGTGGAACGTTGGAGTGGAGATGGCCTCACATTCAGGTCTGTGGTAGACCTGTGAAACTCGGTAGGAGTGGTACTTCCTCCCAGCCTGGTTTGATTGAGCCCAGAAGCAGAAGGTTTGGCTCCGCCCTTCCTTCCTATCAATGCTGTTTTGCTGTTTAGCATATTCCCATCCACCCTGAACAGTCACGTGCAGAGAGAGGCAGAAATGGCATAGTGAAGGTCACGGAGAGCGAGGTGTGTGCAATGCAGTCCTGGCTTGGCCCAGCACTGTGTCTCCCTGTTCCTATCTCATTTCCTTATTGAGAATTTAAATATCATCTGGAAGAGGGAGGAGCCAGGGGAAGGCGGGCATCTGTACCAAATGTGCATGCTTTCTTACCAGTTCCTCAGCAAGGTGTTTACACAGTATTCTGAACATCCAACAAATGGTCACTTAGACGGGGCCTGGCACTGTTTAATGGAGTCAGTCATATGTATACTGACTCCTAATAGCTTCTTGGGGTACTAACCTGGTTCCCACAGTGCAGATGGGGGGGGGCAAGGATCAGGTGCCATCTTTGCTCCTAATTTTTATTAGAAGCTATGGACACACTAGGTAGGTCCTATGTTCAAGATGGGCTTCCTGTTTCTACGCAAGGGAAGGAACTTCCTTGAGAATACCTTAAACCCTTGACCTTTTGCCCAGGAAGCAAGGCCCTTTGGAGTTATTAGTTTTGCTCCCATCAGGGACAGTGTCAGGATTGTGTTCTGGGAGAATGTTCCATCCAGATTTGCCCTCTATTGTCCGAAACTGGGAGTTGCTCAACTGGGCTGGTACAAGTGTGCTGACTATTCAATGCCCAGGGCAGAATGTGGGGCCTCGGGAAGCCTCCTGCATTGTAGATGCCCCCCATGGAGGAATGAGTGTGTCCAGTACCTAGGCTCTGGAGCCTCTGCCAAAGTTCAAATCCCAGCACCATCATTCTCTAGCTGCATGGCCCTGACCGAGTTCGTTCTCTGTGCCTTACTTTTCCCTGTCTATGAAATGGGGATAAGAAAAGCACCTATCTCTCGGGGGTTTGTGAGGTAATACAGGTTAAGTGACAAGAACACAGAGGCGACACTGTTTAACTAACAGCTGTTTTCATTGATGGGTCTTCCCCTACTCAGAAAAGTCCCATTCTCCTTTCCCCTTCTCCTCTTCTTCCTCCCTCCCTTCTTCCATTTCCTTCCCTTTTCCTTATCTTTTCCCGTCTCCTTTTCCCTTCCTTCTCTTTTTTAAAATTGAAACTTTCATTTTTGAAAAAGGTTCTTACTATGTAAGTGGCCTTGAACTCCCATTCTTCCTGCCTTAGCCTCCTGGTCCCTTGCCTTCTCTTCCCTGGGTGAAGGCTGTCCCCTTTATAATCTCCCTGCCCTCACCATGCTGATTTTCCCTGGTAATATTTGTCCAAAAATCTTACTTTACCTAGCTCCCCTTACTTAAGCTCTCTGGTGGCTACTTGTCATATTTAAAACCACCCACACCTGACATCCTTAGCAGAAGCTACAATGTCCTTTCTGATTTGACCCATCTACTTTTTAGCTTTACCTATGACCATCTGCCCCCTGGGTGGTTGTGTCCTGTGGCCTAGCCATGCCAGCACAACCATGCCAAGCTCTTTGCTGCCCCAGGCCTGAGGTACATGGGCCTTTACCCAGAATACAGCTCTTCTTCACCTTACGTGGCTTTGTGTTTCACTCAACTTAAATGCCACCTCCCCAGGGAGGCCCTCCCTGCTGTCCCATGGCAGAACATGATCTGATTTACTCTTTAAGAAGACAGTTCTTATGCCCTGTGGATAAATAATTTCCCACACAGCATGCTCTTACAGTGTTTCTACCAAGTCCCACCAGGCGTCAGGCACCCCTGCAGGAGCCTACGTGAGCTGTAATTCATCTGTTCACTCAACACGCATTGTTCTGGGAAATATGTGCAAAAGCAACAGACAAGCCCTGGGACAGCCTACCAGGAGCTTACAGAGAAAGCAGGGAAGCTTATTTGCTGATTTTCTCATGCTGAAAAACAAATTCCTTGGACCATGGCTAAAGTTTCTCTAATAAGTGTCAAGATTGTGTTACCAGCTAGTAGGGCCTTTAAGGGGTTGAGTCTAGTTCTAAACAAGTCATTTCCACCAATCTCTCTAGGCTCTGGAACATTGTGGAAGAAAGGGCAGGAAGTATGTATGAGGCAAAAGATTGGGTGAAAGGCTACAGAACACCATGCCCTAGAACTTATTCAACCATTGTAATCATACATTCACAACTATGGCTACTTTCACTGGGTCCAGATAAGACCAGCCCTATCAACAGTCAGTCAAGGAAGGGGGAGGAGTTCAGGGGAGCCCTCCTTTTACCAATTGGCTATTGGTAGATTCTGAGAGAGAAGGGAACCACTGTCTTTAGTTGTAGACCCATTGCTGAGCCAACCAGACTCCATATTCATAGTCTAGTGTCCCTGGCTAATCTCAGTGGTCCACAGAAAAATGAATAGACAATGAATCTGAGAGAGAAACTTGTAGGGGGTAGGCAAGGAGCACAGGGGTGATGAGGAGGTGAAAGTGGTCAGTCTACAAGGTGTACATGTGTAACACTGTAAATAAAAAAGAATACAGAGAAAAGAGGTGTGGTCTTTAAGATGCAGGACTTCAGAACACCCCATCTGGGGGATGCCACAAACCCAAGAAGTATAGCCATGTGTCAGAAATGACAGGTTCTGAAAAAGGACCAACAGGTGAGGACCTCTTTCTCATCACTTTCTCATATGTGATCACAGTCATATGTAACCCTCCTAATAAGACCCCAGAGACTCAGGAAGGCTGGGTTCGCTGTTTCCCATCCACATGCTGGGTGCTGTGGTAGACAGGAAGAAGGTACTATTTTTACAGCACAGGTGATTACAGGTCATGGGTGCTGTCTCACGTTATATTCCTGTGGACATACTGGGTGGAATTCTGCAGGGTGGCAGTTCCTTGGGCTGGGCCTCTGGGAGAAGCCCCCATGGGAGGGGTAGTAAGGAGAGCAGGACAGGCCACTCAGGGAAGTGGGACTGTGTCAGAGTTGTGACAGAGATCCAGTCACATGCAAAAATGGAGCTGAGATTGCCTTTAGAGATGTGTTCATGGAAGACTAGAGAGTTGAGCCTGCTCCTGTCTCACCTGAATGCGTCTGGGGTGGAGGTGGCACCAGAGTTGTACTGGCTCTCCCAAGCTAAGAGACATTCCTAGAGACAGGCTTAGCCACGGGCAGGCTGTACTGGTAGGACCATCCAATAGGATGAGGATGCTGGTGCTCCCATTCTGCCCACCTGTGCCAAGAAGGCTGACAGTCTGAGAGTCTTTGAGTAGGTTAACTTCCTGTAGTCTCATTTGCTTATCTGTCAAACAATAGCAAGGAAATGAAAGGTGTCATGGGGTAAGGCATGGACTGGGTGGGTTACTGCAATGAGGCTTGGGAATATTCAGGGCTATGACAGGTTATCATCGTTGTCTGGGAAAGCACAGATAGTCATATGTACTATATGCATGTGTGATTGAGTGTATATGTGCTAGAGTGTATGTGAACACATGTGGGTATATGAATACAAGTGAGTACATGTGTAGGTACATGTGTGTGAGTGTGTATATACATAAGTATGAATGTGTGAGCATGTGCATACACACGAATGCCTTGTGAGCACAGGAGTATGAATGTGAGTGAATGAGTGTGTAATCATATGGAAGTGTGTATAAGTGACTATGCAGGTATGCATGCAGGCTGTGTGTGCATGTGTGTCTATATATGCATGTACATATGAGTGTACATGCACATCCATGAGTGCATGCATGTGAGTATGTGTTTGTGTGTATATGTATGTGTGTGTATATATATGTGACTATGTGTACACATAAGTGTATGTGCATGCATGTATACATAAATGAGCATGTGTGTAAATGTATGCATGTATGTGTGGGTAAGTGAAAGAGTATATGTGCATGTATGAGTGTATGTGTATGCATGTGTACATGTTTGGATAAGTATGTGCATTGTTAGTGTGTGTTTATGTGTCATTGCATAAATGTGTGTATGCATGAGTATATACATATATGAGCATGTATGTTCATGTGTGTATGCATTTGTGGATGAGGGCAAGAGTACATGTGCATGTGTGATTGTGTACATGTGTTAGTGTATGAATGTGTATGTATATGCATGCACATGTGTATGTGTATGGATATGTACACATCTGAGTACATGAGTGCTTACATGTGTGTGTGTTGAGAGTTGGAGTAAACAGGGTCTGGAGATGAAGAAGCATTGCTAGGACATTGGAGATGGGAGCTTTCTGAGGCAGCCATCTCCTGTTTGGAGCTTACATGAATGGGGTTAGAGAGGTGCAGAATGAACAGAGGGAACCTGGCTGACTTGTGTTCTCCACAGGTCTTTGTTCTACAAAGACCACAAGGTGGTCCTTGTAGTGCCACCTGCACTCTGTTCAGGGTAGAACTGCATCCTTTCTCTGCTCCACCCTCACATAGCTAAGGAGCTTTCCATATCTGTAACTGCCATTCAGCTATCACCTTGCCCAGTACCTGTGCTTCATCTGCAGACAGGGAGATGAAGAAGAAGAGGAACCCAGCTGCCAGGGATGGGTGAGGGTGGCGGAGTGGAGGGTTGGGAGAGGTGAGGGTGGTAAAATGTAAGATTCCCTAAGCTAAAAGAGCTAAACTAAAAGATTCCCAAAGAGCTGGTACCAAGAGAAGCCCATGGGTGGCATGGACCCCCTTACACATCAAGAACTACAGTGCATACGAATGACCAGAAGACAGGCACAAGGAAAGCTGACCCAGCCACTCCCACCCAAAGCCTTGAAAGGCACCAGACCATTGTCATCCTTGGGCCCAGGGATGGTTGAGACTTGCTGCTCTTTGCTAATGATTTCTGTTTCACTTAAGACTTTGTATTATAGAGCAGTTTCAAGTCACAATGAAATGGAGTGGGCTAGTGATTTCCCAGATGCCCACCTCACTCGTAATCAACATCTCCACCACAGTATCCTAACTGCTGAGCCTACATCAGTGTGTCACATCCCCGAGTGCAGGGTTGGGCTGGGGTTCCATCACGTGTTAGTGACTCCCACTCAACAGTTGAGCCTTCGAGAGCTTGAATTTCCTAGGCGATGATGGGAAGAAGGGAATTTATTCACTGATGGCTTCATTGTCACAGGGCCCATCGGCTTGTTTTTATAAGGCATTGGTCTAGTTGCTGTTTCATAGACGCCACTGTGTTGGACTAACACTTGCAAACCCCCAACTTATTCCATCTCTGTTCAAGAATGCAGGAGCCTAACTTCCAACAGAATGAGCTGATCTTTCAGAAGCTCAGCCAGCTCTGCTTCCCCTGGCCACTGACTATACAGGCCTGTTCTCTTTGCTAGAATTCACTTAGTCACGTGTGTGTGATGTGTACAACTCTCTGCACTCACACTATACTTCAAGGCTTAGTTGGTAGGGTGTTTGCCCAGCATGTAGGAAGTCCTGGGTACCATAGCCAACACCATATAGAAAACCTGGCTCCTGGCAGTATGAACCCATCAACGTAGGGCAGGGCAGAAGAATGTCAGAGGATCAGGAGTCTAAAACTATCTTTGGTACTGAGCAAGTTTGAGGCCATCCTGGGTCTGCCTCAGAAAAATAAAACAAACAAACAAACAGACAAACAAACAAACAAACCCCCAAGGCTAGGAAACAAGACTTAGAAGTTCTAAGTACTAAGAAAGAGTCGTGACCATTAATGTTATGAGTCAGCCTGATAGGATAGAATCTAGAATCATCTGAGGGACAGGTTTCTAGGCTTGCCTGGGTTGGGGGTGGTTATCTTATGTTAATTGAGATGGAGAAACCTTTCTACTGTGGGTGGCATGGGTCCCTGGCTGGAATTCTGGATCTCATAGATGAAGAAAGGAAGCTGAGTGCCAACCATCCCTCTCTAAACTCTGTGTGTGCAATGTGCCCAGCTGCTTCAGGCTCCTGCCACCTTCTCCTCCCAGGAGTTTTTTACCCTTGAACTGTGAGCGTTCTCCATCTTACCCTTGAAGAAGTCTTTTCTCCCATAAGTTGCCTTTGTCAAAATATTTTAATACAATAAAAGAAACAAAAGAAAAACAACTAAGACCATAGTAGTAGCCTTTCCTGTGCTTAATTTTAAAATCTACTACCCTTAACATAGTAAACAATTATAAAATAGTCAAATAAATTAGATTTTTTGGCCATGATGACTACTTTAAATCAAATCTCATTTTGAAAAGCATCCCCTCCCCCCCTCAACAGCCTGACACATGTTCTTGCCCAATGCCTGTGGCTCAGTTTGGGCTATTAATCCATCTCACCGGTAAATAACTCTTAGAAGGTCCCTGTCTTTCTGGAGCTGAAATACAATGAAGAAAAATAGATATTCCACAAACAGACATCCAGACACAAGTTTACTGCAGGAAGCATTGTATCCTAGGGAGAAGACTGAATGTGGATACAGAGCTGTGGGGACAGGTAGGTAGGGATGGTTCTCTGAAAAGGTGACATTTGAAATAATTGCAAAAAGTGAGCCATGAGGCTCCAGGTGGCAGCACACAAGGGTTTGGACTAAGAGCTTCCCGGACTATTGAGAAAAGGTTGGTGTGAAGGCTGGGATATGACTCAGTCAGTAACACAAAGTGCTACTGCACAAAGCAGCTACAATGGCACACGCTTATGAGCCCAGCACTTAGGAGTCAGAGACAGGAGGACCGGAAGTTCAAGCTCCAGGCAATCCTGTGATAACAAGATTGTTTATCAATCAATCAATCAAAGATCAATCAATCAATCAATCAATCAATCAATTGGCTGATGGAGCTGGAGTCCAAAAGAGGAAGAAGGTGTTGGAATTAAAGCTGGAGGAGTGAACAAGGAACCCACTGGACATTGAAGATGTTTTAACCCCTTGCAATGTACAATCATCCAGGGAACTTTAAAAAAGTGCCAGGTACCCACCATGACATGATGGCATCCATGTCTGTGTGTGTGTGTTTTTAAAATAAAACCCAGGAGATTAACTGTACTACCATTGAGGACCACTAACATGGATCCGAAAGCCTACAGTTTCCTAAATACTTTGAGTGCCCAAATTCCCAGGGGACTTTGTGAAAAATGCAGATTCAGCTGGGTGGAGTCAGTTAGCTTCATCTCTTTCAACCCCCATGGGAGGCTGACGCTCCTAGTCCAAGGACCATATTTGGAGAAACAAGGTTTTTGTCAGTGATAAGGAGGCTTATTTTTACAGACTGGTGGGAAGCCACTGGAGAATATTAAGCAGGAAGGCTAGCACGACCTTACGGATGTTTTCACAAGATTACAGCAGCTACAATGTGGAAAATAGATTGCAGAGGGAAAATGGAAAGCTGGAAGCTAAGTGATGAGGGATGAAGAGAAAGGCTGCACCAATTGTCTTTTGATGCAGCTCCAGGGGCGTTGGGCTTGGGGAGGGAGATGAGACGTGCACAATGTTCAAGGCTTCAGTCTAGAACCCTGCATCTATCTCCCCATTAGATGCTCAACACCATTCCCAGAGAAGTGACTCTTACACAGGGAAGACTCCCGGGCCCAGATCTATCTATCTCCCAGCCATAGGAATCTCTGGTAGCATGTTCAGATAGAGCGAGTACAGATGCTCAGAATCTAGAGCTATTAACTAGAGTGCGTGGTCTTTAATGTCCCAAAGACTTCAAATGTCTTTGTTGTCTCAGAGCCTTTGTCATTGGTGCATAGTACCCTCTTGGGTGAGAGAATCTGGGATGTATGCCAAGATGAATGAATGAGGTATGGTTTTCATTTGGAAGCCTGCTACTGCCAGATGGATAATAATTCCCCCAGCCCTATTCCCTGCTTTGGATGGTATCTTCGAATCAATTCCCATAGTTCCAAGAAAAAGACTCATGCCTCAGAAAGTCTAAAGAAATAGTGAGATGTTGAAGCAGGGCATGAGGGATGTATGGCAGGTGGCAGGTTAGTGCCTTCCCTGCCTGCATATCCTTTGGGGGCTGAGGGACTGTGCTCTTCTTAGCACTGTGCAGAGGAATGGGTGGCTTTATCCTCTGCTGGGTTGCTAAGCTTTCATGTGAATTCATCAAATTCTGAGGATTAAGATTTCAACTTGCCCAGAAACTCATTCGTTCAGGAAATACAGGTTGGGAGGGAGAGCAAGGAAAGAAGAGGAAGGAGGGTTGGGAAAGAAGAGGAATGGGTTGGGTTGGGACTTGTATGGGAGGGAAAGAAGGAAGAAGAGAAGAAAAAGGAGAAGGGAGGGAGGAAGTGAAGGAGGAGAGAAAATGAGGTGGGGTTGGAGAGCAGGAATGCTTTTGCAGACAAATGGCATGAGTTACTTCTGGTATACTGACCCGCACTTGAGTGTTATGTCTGTGAATTACTGCCTAAGTGTGCTGCTGTTCTGTGTCAATCAGTAAGAGAATGAATGTACTAAGATATAAACTTCTGGTCCTTCCAGATGATGCACTTTGATTGCCTTTCACAAAGGTGGATGACTGTTGCCAACATCTACAAAATGCAGATTTCTGATTCTTTTAATTCAGAGGGCATGACAGCAATGGGTCTGTGTTCTTTTAACAGGCTTGAAGTTTGTTATGGTCTATACCCCCAGTTCCTTTCTTCTGTTTTCTGATGGTGCTGGAGATTGGACCCAGGGCCCTGGGCAAGCCCTCTACCAGTGAACTATGCCTTTGTTTCTCCTTTTTTCCCCTATGCAACCCTTCTGGTCCCTCTAGATATCAGAGGTTATGGCCTTGAATACAGATTCAAGAACCTATTGCTTGCCTCATGAGTCTATGAGCCACTGTTGGCAACAAAAGATCAGCTCTTTATCTGGGATGGAAAGGCAGTTTGGAAGCAGTTCAGATCAAAAGGCCTTAGTCATAGCTCAAAAGAAGATTCTACAAAGTGAGAAATAAACATAGAAACAGCTTCAGCTTCCCATCTGGAGCTCTTTGATATTCATGGTCTCTGGACTTCAGAGTGGGTGAGCTGTGCGGTCAGGGCTTGTGGGTTTTGATCTCTTGAAGCTAAAAGGACTCCAAGCCCCATGAGAAATGAGAACCTAGCATATACCCTCTCCTCTCCTCTCTTCTCCTCTCCTCTCCTCTCCTCTCCTCTCCTCTCCTCTCCTCTCCTCTCCTCTCCTCTCCTCTCCTCTCCTCTCCTCTCCTCTCCTCTCCCCTCCCCTCCCCTCCCCTCCCCTCCCCTCCCCTCCCCTCCCCTCCCCTCCCCTCCCCTCCCCTCCCCTCCCCCCTCCCCTCCCCTCCCCTCCCCTCCCCTCCTCTCCTCTCTTTTCCTCTTCTCTCCGCTCCCATCCTCTTTTTCCTCTCTTCTCTTTTCCTCTCCTCCCTTCTCCTTCCCCTCCCTTCTCCTTCCCCTCCCTTCTCTTTCCCCTCCCTTCTCTTTCCCCTCCCTTCTCCTTCCCCTCCCTTCTCTTTCCCCTTTCCTCTTCTTTCTTCTGCTCCCCTTTCCTCACCTCCCCCCAAATTGATTAACTCTTAATCCACAGCAAAACTCTCCATCCCCATCACCAAAACCAAACCAAATAAAACTAAAACTTCAATCTCAATATGATAATATGAAGCAAAAGCTTCTAAAGTATAACTGCCTCCAAATGAAGGAGCTGTTGGAATGAGCTATGTGAGACTGGATTCAAACTCAAGCCATCAGTCTGAAGCCTTGTTTAGCTTAAAATAAACACAGACAGAAAATAACCAGAGCCAATTAAAAATGTGTCTTTGTACATGAAAGAGTGTGTACACCTACATTCCCAAGCTCTGTCACCTGAAAGGACCTGGAAGCAACAGCGGTTCAGCAGCTGGGACACATCCAGGACCCAGGTCCTGGTTGCTACCAGCCTTGTTCAGCTGAAAGAACCTGGGGTCCTTGGGAAAACAACCATTTCCAGGGTCTAAAAAGAGAATGGGCATTTTAAACCACAAAAGAAGGATGTATTCAGGGTATAAACTGTGAAGGTGTGTGCATGTCACAGTGACAGTGACTGTGACGTGACCAACAGCAGGAGCTGCTGCTATGGTTTGAATGTGCATCAAATGCTCACTCTCTAGCCATGGTGCTACCTCAGGAGACAGGATCCAGCTGGAGGTGTATCCTTGGTAGCATCTCATCCCTGGTCTCTTCCTGTTTCCACCTGCTTGTTTGTTTTCTCTCCATGATGGGGTTAACAGTTTCACACACACATTTCCACAACCAAAGTCTTCTGCCTGGGTTTGAACGGTTAAGCAAGCACAGACTGAACTCTCTAAAACCATGTGCCAGAAAAAAAAAATCCTTCAGTTTCTGTCAGGCATTTTGTCACAGCCCTGAGAAAAGGGCACCAGTTCAGTCACTCATGCCATTGTCGGACAATTGGAACAACAAAATAACTAAGGTAGTGGTAGATTATGCCCAAAGTATAAAATACATATGAGTGCCCTTGTGCCATCTAAGTAAGTTGAGAAATAAATAACTAAATGTGGGAGAGTAAATGACTCTCTCATGTAGAATTCCCAATAATTTATGTAGCTGTAGCCCCCTCAAGGAAGCAGAACCCAGTGTTGCTACCGAAGTGTGGGCTGTGAATAATGACTGCATCCCAAAGTGCACAGTAAGGGAAGGGAGAGGGAAGAGTCACTGCAGTGAGAAACTGACAAACACCGATTCAGCCGTGGCCAAGGTTGTCAGCAGAGCTAAGTTACGTTGATAAGATGTGTTCTTGAATGATGCGATAGGAAAGACTTCTTACCGTTGTGATTTTCCCTCAAACCCATAACTCCTCAAGTGGCCATGAGAAAAGCTGCAGGCGAGACAGACTGAGAGACATTTGATGGAATGCTGGTCAATACTTCTCAAGAATTGTCAAGGTCACCAGGAAAGACAAGGAAAGTGTGCCTAACTGTCATAGCCTAGAGCAGCCTAAGGAGGCACGATGACTAGGCATAATGGTATTCTGGATCAGAGAGAGGACGCTGGGTGAGGGATAAGGAGATGGGGCAAGTATAGGACTCAGTCAATGAAAACCTTCCAGTGTTGGTTCATGGCTAAGAACAAGTGTGTGGTGCATATGGTACATGTGACGCACTAGCTGTGTCTTATCGAGAAGAAGGTAGGAACTCTCCATGCTTTTCATGGCATTCTGTGTAAACCTTCAACTAGTCTGCAATCATATTTATTTAAAGATATGATAAATTTGAACTCAATAATTGCAGTTCTATTCTATTGTAAGGAAATTATTATGAAGGTATATAAAACTCGTTTACAACATGTGTGTGTGTGAATCAGTGCTCTGTAAAGTCAGCAAATTCCCAATAATGGAATTAACTAAATAATCTACAGTATATCATATAGTGAAATACTGTCACTTGATGCAGTAATGTATCTGTCGATGAAGAAAATCTGATCACTATATCTTAATGAATGAAAATGTACATTACAAAAGTATAGTCTCACTTTGATTAAAAATGGGTGATTATATAAAGATATGGTGGTACATACCTGGAACCTCAGCCCTTGGGAGGCTGTGAGTTCCAGATTACCCTGGGCTAAACAGTCAGACTATGCCTCAAAAATACAACAATTATGCACTTAATGGAGCTTAATTTTGGACTAAGAGAATAGAATGATAATTATTTCTTGTTACTTTCAAACTCTCTTATGCTGGGGTTTTTATAGTATAGTTTTTTAATGCTGATTTCTTATGCTGAGTTACTGCTACAGTAAAAAAATGTATATCCATATGCATGAATACATAACTCTTATTTTTTAAAGGAAAGGCAGGGTTCTAAGGCCAGGCATTGAGCCTTCAGTCAGTTTACTGCGACCAGCTATTTGGGGGTAGGATGTAGTCTTTCCTCTTTCTCAGGATCCCCAGAGAAACACAGGGGCAACCCTTTTCTGTTTGTGGTTTCCTGTCAACTGCATTGGTAAAACACTAAACCAATTGGCTCACATGGGTAGGAGGATTCTGAAACTTTTTAGAGAATTCCCCATGATTGACCCCTGTCCATAACTTGGTGTTTCTTTCCTCAGAGAGCTCTCAGAGATCTTAGCCTCAGAGGCTATTGCAGGTCAGAGATAGCTAGCTCAATTCCAACCCCTTGGATGGCTTGGCTGTTGAATCTAGAGGATAACTTCAGCAACACATAGTAGGTTAAACAAATATCTGCTGAGTGGATAGGTGGCTAGATAGATGGATACAAGTATATGGATGGACAGATGATTAGATGGGTGGGTGTGTGGAAAGAAATGAGAGGATAGATGAAGTAAGTCAGTGGATGGATGATGGAAGGACAGACAGAAGAGAAATGAGTGGATGCATGGAGAGATGGATGGAAGGATGGACGGATGGACGGATAGGTAGGAGGAACTAGGTGGGTACATGGAAGAATGGACGCAAATATCTGGATAGACAGATGGTTGGTTGAATTGTTAGAAGGTCGTGACCCAGTGAATAGATGGATGGGCTGATGCGTGGATGAATGAGCGTATCCACTGATGGCAGCATGGGAATGAACAGATGGATGGTTGGAAGGACAGATGGATGGCTGGACAGAAGGAAGTGACTGAGTGGGTAATAGGTAGATGGATGGCTAGACAGATGGACATGTTCTCTGCTCAATTTTCAGTGTATCCTTTCTTGTTTTCATTTCTAAGTTGAAAGTGTTTGGTTTGGGTTTTTCAAAGGCTCCTCACTCATTCTGTAGCATTTCGTACCCCCATTTGCCTCTTGGAATTCCCTGAACTGGTTCAAATACAGCCATCAGTCCAAAGTGTAGATGAGGTAGGTTTGGAGTAGAGGGTAAAACTAATTTCAGTATTACTTACTGGATGCTTCCCAGACCTACTACTGCCTTGAGTTGCTCTCTCGGCTCCCACGCCTGTTGGAAAGGCATTTGCAGACCTCGCCTGAATGGCACAGTCTGAATGGACTACTTAGAGTATCACCTTCTCAGGACTTCTGTTACTCAGAAATGCATCAGGAAGTCTCTCCTCCCTTTAACGGTATTTCAGGAATCACGAATTTCTAATAGGTAACTGATTGAATTATTTAGACACATTACTGACAGCACTGTATACTAAAGCAGTTGGAGGGTTAATTTTTGAATATTTTTACTTAGAAGAAGGAGGAGAAGGAAGGAGGAAGAGGGGGAGGAGGGATGGCATCACGTGAAACCCGGAGACCTTGAAATCTGCACAGGCTGAGGGCCCATCCTGTTAAACCCATCCCTTCCTCTCTGAAGGATGCTTCAGGAGTGTCTTCTGAGATAACAACAGCATCGCTTCAGCCCCCTGAGCTGCCTTTTTTGCAGCTCTTATCACAACTGTAATTGATTAATTTTTTGTGCACAGTTGGGAGTCTGGTAAGAAAGCGGTTTGATTTTATTTCTGCAAGAGAGACCATTGATATGCAGGTCTGGAAGAACCACAAGAACGAAAAAGCATTTTCACAGTAAAACCACGATGTGAAGTTGTGGAAACCTATCAAGGAAACTGAGTCTAATGGCGTGTGAAGTAGATAGATTGAACCTTGCATGCAGACCATGCAGAAGGTGGAAGAAGACAGAACTAGGAGCCAGATCATTCAGAGGGAACTGCAGTGGTAGCCTGAGGAATGCTGGGAGATCCAGACCTTGTCATATCAGGGAAGATGCATTTTTGAATCTACAGATTTCTGTGTCTTATGGTGTGGGTGTGATTCAGCACCTTGTCTAGACCATTCTCTTCAGAGGCAGCAGGGCACAGTCGTTAAAGCTGATAACTTAGTTCGAATCCAAGCTTTTGAATTTTGTTGCCATAAATCAAGAGGCTTCTTTAACCTCTTGAAGCCTTGGTTTCCTCATCTGTAAAATGGAGATGATCCTAACACCTCCAAGAGTTGTAAGGATTCAATGGGTTAATGTCTGATGCATGCACCATAATAAACCTAGAATATTCTGCCCTCACACTGATGCAGGTCGACGTGCCTGTAGGCTGGGCTGAGGTCTGACTTCTCAGGATGTCCTAGTCCATAAATCACATACTCACTCACCAAAGATCAGCAGTTTTTATTGCTCATACTTCACAGAATCACAGAGGCCTGGGTGGAAACCACACATCTTTGGAGGCTCCGCTCTAGCTGGCACCAGCAACAGGAGTAGAACGCTGAGGATCTATTTGGACTTTTCTCATGCTAGCAGCCACACCAGGAGCAGTAGGTAGAATGAAGGCTTGTCCTGAAGATGATGTTTCTGCCATTTGGGACATATTATAGCTTCTAGGGAGCACATCTGGATAGCATCTAGGGAAGACGCCCGGACTCTGGTTTTAGACTGCAAGCCCAGAGAAGGCTGGACTGAGCCATTTGGACCTGACACAGTTACCTGGAGACTTAGCAAGAGACAGGATCTCATGTTAAATTGACAGGTGGAGGTGCAGGACTTGGCCTCTAGAGAAAACACAGCTCAGCACATTCTGCCTTAGACCTATGCTTCCCATGTGCCTGCCTAGATCCACTTCATCCTCTACACCCAGTATCCAGTGACCATTGGGTATCAATAGAATGAATGAAGGCATACATGAATGCATGGATGCTCACACGCATAGGGGTAGCAGTTACTGTGCCTGCCTAGCATTTCATCATTCCCTGCACCAGGTACCAGTGAGCACTGGGTATCTATCGGTGGAATGCATACATGAATGCATGGATGCTCACATGCACAGGGATAGTTACTGTGCCTGTCTAGCACATCATTCCCAGGTACCAGTGAGCACTGGTAGGATGGCTGAATGAATGAAGTGTCATTCGGTCTTCAAGTCCTTTTGTGCTTATTCTCTTATTCCATTCTCCTACAGCTTCATGGAACAGTTTTCTAACTTCACCAGATAAATTATCGACGGACCCTTAGAACTGGTAAGATTCTGTGTCTTGTCCCCTTCAGTTCTCATTGTTTCATCCATGGTGGCACAGTGCTTCTGTTCATTTTGCCAGGAGTCGAGGACAATATGGTCTCATTGCCATCATCTGCCTACACTTTTTGGAGTGTGTCAGTCACTTGACCCCCCACCCCTTGCCAAGTGTCCCCTGGCTATAAAGACAATTATCTCCTTCAGTGCTCTGGAACCTGGACCTTCTGCCCAGCAGAGCAGACAGCTTTTCCTCTGCCTGTGGGCAGCATTAATGAACAGTGGATGGGAACCCCAGGGCTTTGGCATAGGCAGCTCTGTGTCCCTTGGTGTTGACTGATGCAGGGGATTTCTCAGTGCCAAGATGAGGCGATGCTGGCTTTACTGCTGGTGGGGAGCCTTCCAATGCCTTTGCCCAATGTCTTTGCAGAGATAAGGGTTTTCAGATAAGGAAAAGGAAACAGAATCAATCTTCCTCGAGGCAGGGGAATATTCTCAGGTAGAAGAGGGAATGGCAGTTTTCTTTGAAAACCTATTCCCAAAGCCAACAACCGAAGGCTGGAGGAAAAGGGTGGTCAATGACATGAGCAAAGGAGCCAAAAGAGCGGTCGCTGGTGTGTCTGTCTGCAGTATTGAAGGAGTGTGCCCTCCCTGACTCACCTTGTCTCTAGTGTGATTGTGTGTGCAGGCCACTGAGCAAGAGATAACATGTCCTCTCTAGCTTTCTCTGGCATGTCTCACTGGTCCAAAAAACACCTGCTGACAAATGTTGAGCGAAGGTTTTGCCTCTCTGAACCTCAGCTCTTTGCAGTTGAAGCTGACATAAAACTTTATCATTGCAAAAACCAAACCCATCCCAGAGTACGCCATTGTTGGTTGCAGGAGGAGTCAGAAGCACCTCAGTGCCACCTACAGTGTAGCTTTTAAAGCGTGCAAGAGAAGTGCTTTTTGTAAGGAGATATGGAGTCCCATGCTATAGCTCAGGCTGCCCTTGAACTTGAGACCAATCTGCTTCTACCTCTCTAATGCCATGCTTGCAGGCCTGTACTCTTATGCCTGGCCACGGGTGATAGATTTCTTATCTTCATTGGTGTATGAAGATTCTAGTGTAACTTGGCTGCATTTTGGATGAGGGGGGAGCTCTGTAAACAACCCCATTGTCACCCAATCTGTAGGTAAGAAAGCTAACAGTTCTGAGAGTTCAAAGCATTTAAAAGTGTTCAATAAACTTCACACGGTTGCAATAGATGCAAGATTCAAACTCAGGCAGAGTGGTTCCAAGGTCTGTACTTATCAGTCTGTCAGACAGAGTGGCAAGGCTAAGGAGACTGGTTACTTCCTCCCATTCAGTAAGGAAAGATACTGAGGTCATAGAACAATGGTATAACCCTTATCTAGGATGTACAAGGTCCTGGGTTTGATTCCCAAGCATGAGGTTGGGGGGCACCTAGGTAGAGGTGTGGTGAGTTGGGATGGTTCAGTGGGAAGAAGGAATTTTTTAAGCAGGCCTAAGAAAATGGATTTGATTCCTAGAACCCACACTGAAGTTTAGGGAGAGAATAGACTCCATATAGTTGTGCTCTGCCCAGTATACTCGTATCACAATATACAGGGGGGTGCAAGCTCCACCCTGACACACCATATACACACATTGATGATGATGGTGGTGGTGGTGGTGACAAAATAAAAACAAAATAAAAACAGACCCACAGAGGACACAGTTATTTCAGGGTACACCACCAGAGGCAGAGCTGACATTGAAGCTGAGGTTAGAACCCAGGATACTTAAATCCAAAAGATAAGAACCTCGTTGGACTTGAAGATTTCTATGTTGTTTCCCTTCCAGGGGTGTGATCAAATTACCTAATATAGACAACTTACAGGGGAAAGGCTTCCTGCACAGTTTTGGAGGGCTTGGTTTGTCATGACAGGGAAGGCATGGCATGGCTGCTCAGTCCACACCTTGGTGGCCAGGAGAAGTCTGGCTTTGTGTTCCCTGTCTCCATTTCTCTTTTTATGTCATAGATACCTCGGCCCTGAAAATGCCACCATCATTCATGGTGGGTCCTCCTCCTCAGTTACATCACACTCAGAGGTCGGGCTCACTGCCTCCTGTGGTGGTTCAGTTATGCTGAAAATGAAGATTGACTGTCACAGCAGGTGACCCAAGTCCTAGCAGCCAAGATCTGGATGACATGTCTACACAAACAATTATCCAGATGTTCCTAAGAGCCAGATGTTTGCTCTGCGATGGGCTGAGCATCCAAGCACCGGAACACACATCTTCTCTGTTGACAGGAGTTCCTGTCAAGCCCCTGGGCAGGTTTGCTCCTCAGCAAGGAACATTTCATGCCCCCTCTTTTCTTGCTCATTCCCATTCTACCTGAGGGAGATTTGGGTTCTTTTGCCTACTTCCTTTTATTTTTTTTCCTCAGGATTATTATTTTTTTTTTGTTCATTCCAGCTTAAATTTTACTCAAATTTCTTAGGACTGACTCAAAGGAGAAAAGCATTTTGTTAAAATAGCTGTGTTGCTTTTAAACAATTTGTCCTCCTACTCTCTTTTTCTTTTTGGAAGACAGAAACCGAATATAGATTTGTGGGAGAGAGATAAAGAAGGAACCATAGGAGAGGAGGGGAGGGGGCAGGAGGGGAGGGGAGAGGAGGAGAGAGGAGGGCAGGGGAGGGGAGAAGTGGGAGTGGAGATGGGGAAGATGAGGAAGAGGCAGGGGTGGAGGGTGGACCTGTGGAATCTGAGCTTCAAGGCCTGGTGAGGACAGAACTCTCTCCGCTTCTGTTGCCTGTGATATGTTGCAGAAACTCAGATGATCTGTGTGGACATTTTGGTTTATTACTCTTGTTAATGGCTTTTAAAGCATATATATTATACATAGTGACAGATTTCATAAAGACATTTCTGTCAAGTATGTCATCCATTTTGACTGTTTTACCTCCTGCTATCTCCTTCCTGTTACTCCCGGATGAGTCCACTTCTCCACTTCTTTCTACTTTTATGCCACAGATAGGCACATGATTACACACACACACACACACACACACACACACACACACACACACACACACACGATCCACACATGAGGAAATAAAAGTATTAACTTTTCTGAGCTTGGCTTATTTGACTTAATCAGCAGTGTCAAAAAGAAACCAATGCCAGCTCCCTGCAAGATCCTATGTTTCTGATTAGTTTCATTTAACAAGGAGAAGCCCAGGAAAGCCAGCATCCTGTTCCTGAGGGATCAGCATAGTCATGGATTTCTGCTGCTGCTTCCCCTGGAGGGCCTGCTGGAAACTGGGCAGCTTGGCATAGTGGACAGGACATGTGCATTCAAAGGCCTCCCTCCAAGCATTAAATTTAACTGCCACCTTGCTCAGCCCTACTGTCTTCCTCTGCCTCCTTGACCTTGGTCCATCCCACCCGAATCCAGGAGTGCATCCTTTCTGCTGTGCAAGTCCATACCTGGTCACTATCCATTCCTCATGTGCCTCAGTCTCTCCGGGCACTGGCTTATCCTAAAACCATCTCACTGTGTTCTACCCTCTTTCAAAACCACATCCTTCTTAGCAGTCGGCTCCCTTCACCCCAACTCTACTGTCAGCTTCTTTCCTCCTATTATCTGAGTGAGATAAAGAGCTAGCAGTGTGCACTGGCCGATGCATCTCTCAGGCAGCAATTCACTTCATCTTTGCTACAGTAATGACAAGGTATGGTATTCTGTTGTATGTTTCTCTCTCCTCAAGATTTTGTTTTTAGTTGTATGTATGCTTGTATGTATATGTAGTATGTATGTATGAATGTATGTATGTGTGTATGTGCATGTTGCCTGCAGAGTGTAGAAGAAAGCATTGGAATCCCTGAGATGGAACTACAGATGTCTGTGAACTGCTGGATGTGGGTGCTCAGAACACAACTAGGGTCCTCTCGAAGCACAGTACTTGCTCTTACCTGCTGATTCATCTCTCTGGTCCCTTCCACTCCTGCTCCCTATTTTCACAGATAAAAAAATTAAAGCACAGAGGCATTAAGAAACTTTTTTTCCATGTCACCTTGCCAATAAGTGGTGGAAACAAGACTTGAACCCAGCACAGTCTGACTGCTTACTATGCATATGCCTGACCATTGTGCCAGTGACTCACTCCGGTGGGCCTGGCTTCCCCCACCACAATTTCCTCTCCCCCTCCTTCACTCCTCCATCTCGTTCTTCTCTCTCTCTCTCTCTCTCTCTCTCTCTCTCTCTCTCTCTCTCTCTCATATGTATTCTTCTTTCTTTAAAGGTTTCATATGTAATCTAGACTGACACTGAATTCAAGATCCTCCTGTCTCAGCTTCCTGAGTGCTGCAGTTATGGTATACCATACGTGGATACCAAGATACTTTTTCTAAGGAAGACTGGGAAATGGCCTTTCAAATCCAGGTCCTTTTACTTCTTATCTGCTTCCACCAAAGGATACTGTCTCCACTTTCCACCTTGTTAGTGGCCACTGATCCAACCAACTGTAGACAGAAAGAGTTCGTGCAGGAAAATGAATCTATACTAAGCATGGATAGACTTTTTTTCATACCTCATTCCCTAAACAATACAGTGTAGCAACTATTTACATCTCACTAGACACTACAAATTACCTAGGGATTTATATACACAGCCGGATGTACCTGTATTATAGGCTATATACGGACACTACACCTCACATTAAGCATGTATTGGAATGCTTGATGCTTGCATGGTCTTTAGGTGTGTAATCACACAGTTGTCAGAAATACAGCTAAGATGCAGACAAGTGCTGCAGCATGTTGCATCTGCTCCTGGCCCATCTGCATGCCTTCAGAGCAGTGACAAAGCTTCACAAAACAACTGCACACAGCTATGGAGAACTGACCACATGCCCACAGGAATCCATCATCAGTTATAACTTCCATGCTAAGCCTGTGAGGAGCCACTACATTTTGCCTGTCAGTGATGAATAAAGAGTTTTAGGAAAGTGACGCCAGCATGCCAAAGTCACCCAGCTCCGGAGGGGCAGACCCAGGACTCCACCCATCTGAGTATCATCTCTCATTGCTTGGAGGCTTTCCCACCAGTTCCCACTGGGAGACACAACGTTTTGTTATGTGTCATGACATCCTCTAAGGAAGTGAAATGTTCCTGTCTGATCTTGGTACCAAGGGAAATTGTGCTGTTCTAAATTTCATTTATTTTAGGCACTATTTATTGAGCAGTGGCTAAGCGGCTGAGGTTGTGATCAATACCCTCCACAATGATTGTTTCATTTTTATCTTCAAAATAATTCCATAGTTACAATTATTATCCTTATTGGAGGAAAAGAACCACACCATCAAGATCTTATGATCTAAGTAATTTGCCCAGGGATGAGCTGTAGATGAAGTCTGCTTGATAGCTTAAGACAAGTTTAGGTGTAGGTCTGGAAAGATTCTTGATTTTACTATTTATAAACTAGGTGACCAATTTAAGCTACTTAATTTTTCCGTGCCTCAGTTTCTTTATCTATGAAATGGGCATGATGGGGACTGAGTTCATTCTTCTAAAGTGATCGGTACTCTATGTGTGCAACCGACCAGAGTCCTTCAGTTACAGGACTGCTGAGAGACTCAGTCCATACCTCATCTTGTTAGCTGCCCTTAACAGAAACACAGATAGATGCTCCAGGTTTGCATCTTTAGACTCATTTTGCCTTTGTTCTGTTCCCATTCTTCTTCAGTCCAATTTCATTATGTAGCTAGAAATCCTCCCCATCTTTTCTGAAACTAGATGATTGCAACTCAACAAATAGACAAAACAGTAAGTAATTTTGATTCATGTCAAGCTTACTATACGTAGTAGGTCTTCGTTCCAACCTCCCTCCCTCCCACCCTCAGGTTACAAGCCTATCTTTTCTTCCAAGACCAGGTACCCCACTGTTCTTAGCTACTATCCCACATATTTCCTCTAAGTTGAGCTTTCCTTGTCTGTGAATGATAGCCAATATTATGGCATTCTCTCCCAAATTTAGTACTATTTGAAAGTATTTTATATAAATCATTACTGTCTACTTCACAGATAAAGAAACTGAGGCTTGGAAGAATTAAAGAGTTTAACTACAGTCTGACAGTTTATAGAGAGTAGAACCAGCTGTCTGTAAATCCAGGCAGTCTAGTCCCTCAGTTTCAAACCGCTAGTCCATGCTACCAGCAGCTAGTTCAGCAGGGTAAACTTCCTAAAGTAGGCACAGATGTCTCCAAGAGTAGTAGCTAGCAGTCTCCCTGTTAGTAGATGGATGGGAGGCCAGGGTCCTGGGGGTAAAGCCCTCCCTGCAAGTGGTGGACACATTGGAGGCTGGAGTCCTGTGAGCTTCGAGGCTCCTCACCTTCTGTCAGACGGAATCAGCTCTGGAGACCTCGGTCTCCACCTGCCAACTTGAAAGTTTTAGCATCTCAGCTGTTTCAGAATTACCAAAGCCCACAAAATGCTAAGGTGCTTTTTTTAGGGCTTAAAAAAAATGTGTCTTTCCCACCATCACACAACAATCCAAAGGAAAAATTTCAGATTCTTTGCCAAATGCGTATTTTTAAAGATTGCATTTGGCCAAAAACCAGAGATGGAACGTCAGAGAGGACTGTGGGGGTTTCTAAGGCACTTCCACAAGGGCCAGGAGCAGCAGGGGGAGGACAGCTCTTTTTGTAAAGCTCTGGCTGCCTGGGGTACAGTGGGGCTTAGGTTGACTTCAGCTCCCTTACAGCATTTGTTGACAAAGGTATTTCCTTAAAACATTAACACTTCTGAGAGGGTGGCCCAGAGGATTCAGGGCTCTATATGAATATCACTGCCTGGCCTGGACAACAATTATCAGTTGGCTCTTTGGTAGACAAAGACTCCATACTTGTTGTTGTTGCTGCGGTGTGTGTGTGTGTGTGTGTGTGTGTGTGTGTGTGTCACAGGCTCCCACCGGTGTGAATCGGCTCAGTCATCATTTTGTAGCACTTCCGTTTGGGACTGCAAACACCCACTAACAAATAGGAGCCTTGCTTTCTAACGAGCTGAGGATGTGTGGAAAATAGAATCACTCACAGAAGTAGTGAGCCACAGATGTTCCATGGTGACAGCAGGCTGTGCCAAGCACAGACAGTATGTGTGGCCATAAGACAGGAAGTGTTGTCCAAGAGCCCAGGAGACAAGGGGATGTGGACAGCTGGAGATGGAGTCTGGCTTCTTCTCCCCAAGGCCCAGCCTTCTGCACAGTCGCATGACACTCAGTTTGGAAGTGGTCCAGGAAGCTAAATGTTTAGTCTTGAATAACTGCCATGAAAGTTTTCACCTCCAAATCAAGGGGAAGATATGTTTATAAGGAATCAGAAAGACCTGGGTTCAAATCCAAGCTCCAATGCTAGCTGATGGAATGCCCTTGTCAAGTCAATTAACCATATTTTTAAAAAACTATAAAACAGGAAAATAAAAGGACCTACTTGCAAGGTTGTTGCATGTATCGAAAGAGACAGTGCAAAGCCTTTGCTATAGTGACCACTCATGGGAAACTCTTGGTAAACAGTGGCTGTCATCATCACTAGCACCAATAGCATCGTCATCCACACCATAGTTCTGACGCCCTACTAAGCAGACTTGACTTTGCTGAATTTCACTTTTTCCCTTTCCACAGTAGAATTGGAATAATTATGATTAGTTCACAGAATTCATGTTTATTAAGTTCTAGGACAGGACCTAATATGTAGCCCTCAAAACATACAAATCCATTCCTCTCTCCCCTTTAAGGTAAATTACCTTTAAAGTGTGGTTGAATTTGATTATCAAGTTTTTCAACTTTCTTTTAAATTTGGTTGGCTTTAATTATCAAGAAGCAGAATGTGGCTAATGTTACTTGGCTGTGCTGAGGGCCTGGAAGCCAGGGGGGCAGAAGCAATGGCTTGTCTGGAGGAGAAGCTGCTGTATAATGAAAGACACAGTCATGGAATGCCTGGTGCTAAGGATGCAGTGAGGCTATAAGACTCCCAGAGCCATTGCTTAAGGTGAACAAGTTGATGCTGTAACCCAGGTCATTCTGATTCCATTGACAAGCAATAAAGCATTACGGAGATGTATTCAGGAAGAGAAGCAAGTGGAGGACCAATATCTACAGAATGCTATAATTTTAAGAATTTATTTTATAAGGATTTATTTTATTTCTATTTAGCTGTGTGTGTGTGGCTATCCCCAAAAGCCAGAAGTCAGTGTTATGGTGAACAACTAGATGCCTGGTATGGGTGCTGGGTCCTCTGGGTCCTCTATGAGCTAGCTCTTAACTGCTGAGTCATCTCCTTAGACCCTGCACTTCAGTTTTTAAAAGCTAATAATGTCTCTGCATGTATGTGAGTATGCACAAATGAATTTCAAGATGTGTTCATTGTATCATGTCACTATGGCAAGCACCTCAGAGAATTCCATTAACCATGGAGAGGTCTGTATACCTTCATGTTTCAGAGCTCTCAGCATTGGGGCAGTTGTTCCATTGCTTTGCGTCCAAGGTGAAGCAGAATTGTGATGGTGGTTTTATATCTCAAAGGAGGCTTCTCATCTCATAATGACCAGAAAGCGGGCAGCCTGAACTGATGGGCTTCTTCTTCCTATTCTGTTCCATCTAGCCCCTCAATTTATTGGACACAGACATCCATATTTAGGATGGGTTTTCCCCTGCAGTTGCTGCCTGTTATGGGCACTGGGATCTGGACTGGAGTCCATGCCAATCATCTCTGAAAATGCCCTCACGATCATACCCAGACATGTGTTCTACTAATCTTCTGGGAATGTATCAATGTAACTGAATTGGCCATCAAGATGAACTATCACATGAGGGTAAAGAAGCTTGTGGTGGAAATAGACCTCATTGTTCATGTTGCTAACTTTGGAGCTGGAAGAGGGCAGGTCTAGAACAAGGTCTGTTAATACTGGTTTTCTATCTTTAGATAGTTTTGCTGGTTGTAGTAGAGATATTACTCTTACAATACCTTAAAATGGAGTTTGAACAATTACTATTCACAAATTTTAATATTACACATATAATTTGATATAGGTGATCACACAGCTAATATGGTGGCTTGAATAAAAATGTTCTGCATAGGTTTATAGGGAATGGCACTAGTAGGAGGTGTGGCCTTGTTGGGGTAGGTATGGCCTTGTTGGAGGAAGTGTGTTCCTAGGGGGATGGGGGGGGGGTTGGTTGGTTGATGTTTCAGATGCTCAAGCCAGGCCCAGTGTCACTCTCTCTTCATGCTGCCTGCCAATCAGGATGTATAACTCTCAGCTCTTTCTCCAACACCATGTCTGTCTCTGTGTTGCCATGCATTCCACCATGGTGATAACTGACTATAAAGCCTCTGAACTATAAAACAGCCCCAATTAAATATTTTCTATTATCTGAGTCACTGTGGTCTTGGCGTCTCTTCATAGCAATAGAAACCTTAACTAAGCCAACTAAGAAAGGATAGTTTTTTCCTACTGAGTCTGTGAGGGCAGAGGCTAAAATGGGGTAAATTCTGTAGAATAACAAAACAAAATGAAGGAGGGGAGAGGAGAGGAGAGGAGAGGAGAGGAGAGGAGAGGAGAGGAGAGGAGAGGAGAGGAGAGGAGAGGAGAGGAGAGGAGAGGAGAGGGAGAAACTAAGTCAATGCTAAGACCTAAGTTGTAGGTCTTCCATTGGCCAGTGAACTGGGAGTGAGTTCACACCCAGGAACATCTTCCAGTGGTGACTGTGCTTAGCTAAATCTCTGTCTAGAGCTATGTCCTTGAACTTCCCCTGTTCCATGGCTTCATCAATGACTTGGTAAGCACAGGCATAGCTGGGTAGTCAGCCACTTGGGCAAATGACACTTAGCTGAGGGGGTTATGACTTTCTGGATGTGGGCTAAGATCCCCAAATGGGCCTCATCATGTTAAAACATGCAACTTTAAAAGGATGAAAGTTTAAATCTGGGTTAAAAAAAAATCCCAGGAGCAAAAAATTTATTGCTGGAAGTGGCATTTGGCTAGCTGCCTTCAAATAGCTCTTCCCGGCTTCTTAAAAAATACATTAAAAAACTCAGAGATAGAAACCTCAAAGCCTAGAAATTGAAGACTGAAAGACAACTTAATGGCACAATCTTGGAAGAAATGACACCAATTATAAGTGCACTTGGAGACAAAATGAGAAAATAGAGAAGGAAAAAGACAGACTTGGAAGAAAATAAATGATAAACAATCTCACAGTTCAGCTCCCCACAAAAACATTTATACATTTCTATGAAGCAAATGATGTTCTAGGAAACACAAGTGACTCCAGAAAAAAGGCCAGATATTGACAACTAAGACAGGAAAGAAATTGTCAAAGGACTTCTTTACAAAAGGCCCTTGGCTTAAAGGGTCATATGTGAAGATCATTCTACTCAGAGTCCAGAGAATAATTTGACTAAGACACTATGGTTCTGATTTTAAAACTAGAAAATGAACACACATGAAGGAATATATATATATATATATATATATATATATATATATATATATATATATAATATATCTCAAGTTCATTAGCAAATACATCAGAAAATTTGTATCAGATTATATATTTCAACATTGTATAGTAAAGAAATAAAATTCAAGAATAGAAAGCACTCTTCTCATGAGCAAGGGATTAACTCACTAATAAACAAGGGGGAAGCCTAATGGTTTCAATACAAATAAAAGAATACGAACCTCCCCATTGAATTCACATTGTCACCTCGGTAAGAATACTACTAGAAGTCTCAATACTATGATGAAGAACACCTCTCTAATGCACTAGCAAATATCCTACCTTTTGATTAGACTCAGGAAGGATTACTCACTTTGGAAGGGCAAGAATCACCTTAGGAGTCAGGTAAGATGCAGAGCACTGGGCCTAGCGGAGATGCACACCCACACCTGTAACCACGCCCTGACAGGAACTGTCATCCAGCATCTCTGTTACAGTTAGAAGAAAGATAGGGTGGTCTTGGAGCACGACCATTACTTAATGGTTCTCTAAGGCTCAGAGAAAAGAAAAGGATGTGGGAAGAGTGTTTTCATTAGTAGAAACTAGAAACAGAAAGGACATTAACTACAATGTAATTGGCACGAGCAAGAAAGTTCACACAGCTTATAGGCAGCACGTAGGTAATTATAGGTTAGTAATAGCTTCCTCTTAATGGCTAGCCCAATGCTATTTTAGAAAATACTCTGGAAGTCACCATCCATCTTCAGGAGTTATGCAAAATATAAAAAGTGTCTAAATTTCATGCTCCCCTTGCCATGCCTTCCACATGGTGATGGCCTGGAACCCTCCAACTGTGCAACTGAACCAGCCCCACTTCTTTAGCTTGCTTTTGTCAGCTACTCTGCACACCAACAATGAAAGTCTCTTAAAAAAAGAAAGACATAGCATTGATAGGATGAAAGACATATCTTAAATGTAAAATGTGAATGTTTTAAAGTTGTTGATCATGCTCAAGTCTCTGGATTAAATTCATTAGTATCCAAATGTTTCTGGCAACATGAGAGAATGGTGAGGAAGTATTTGGAAAGTCCAATCATAGGAGCCAACGTTTGACCAAGAATCATCCTGTAAAGTTACAATCTGAGAAAGTTTCTGAGATGTAAATAGATGTAAAACTACAGTGACTGTTACTAAATTAACCTGTTCATATGTGTGTGTTCATGTGTGCAATGCACGCTTGTAACTTGAGTGAGATAAATTTAGTAGGGACGCACTGATTTGTAAGTAGGTCAATGTGCAGCTTTAAGTCTCAGGGCGATATTTGGGCTGAAGTTCTTGGGGTCCACAGCTCTGCTCATCTCAAGCCCAGAAAGTCATGGGAGGCAGCATGGTGGGGGAGTCTTCAGCTGAGGCTGTGAAGAGCCAGGAGGCTCCACACCAGTGCCTTTTACCAAACGTTTACAAATCCTTACACTGTGTTACTGCAGCATCAGAAGGGATTCTGGTCTCTTGTTCAGTTCTTTCTTTGATCTTTGACCTCAGTGGAACTAAATTTCAATTTCCTCCTTGTAAAATGAGAGTAATGTTTTTGGGTCGTATGTCATTCAGCCTGGGTCATATCTTATTCATAAAGTTGTGATAGAAAAAAACACAGTCACATCTGGAACCTCTTTGTGTTTGTTACCATTGCAATGCTGTGACCAAAGTACCTGACAGAAATAAATTATGGGAGAAAAATTCTTATAGTGATCAGTACTCTATGTGTGCAATTGACAAGTGCCCTTCAACTCAAGTTTTCAGTCCATTTTGGCTGGAAAAGCATGGCAGAATTCCTGATGTTGGGAGCGTGCATTGGTGTCTCCTCATATGACTGAACAGGAAGCAGGGTACACAGGCCAGAACCAGTAGCAACTATCACCTTTAAAGGACTATCCTTAGTAGTCTCCTTCCACTGCCTCCTAAGGACTTCATAGTCTTCAAATTGTGCCACAAACTGAAGATCAAGTGCAAAAAAGATGAACCATGAGGAACATTCCAGATGCAACCACAATGCCAACACCAGAGTGGTTATGGTAGAGTAAAATCTAACAAACTATCACAAGGCAAGATGGCTTTATACAGGGTTAAGAACTCATGCTCTGGGGAGAGGTTGTCTGTCTGTAGGCTACTTTATTTACTACCTGTGGGCCTCTTGGAAGGATACTTTTCCTTGGTTTTACCATTTTCTAGTTGTGGATAGTTCCTTGGCAGCCGACTTTATCTCACTATTTGTTTCCTTGTTATTAAAAAGGTGGTGATGATACAACCTGCTTCGGAGGGTTGTGTTAACGAGCAGGTTATGAAAAGGATGTATCTTTCCTAGAACACTCCAATAGTACTCAACACTGGTCATTACCACCATCTGGGGAGGGGGGGAGCGGTTGTTTTCCTTCTCCAAGGCTGGTACATGTGACCCAGGCCTCGGCCAATCAGCCCTTTGAGACTCCTTGTCTGAGGCTATTTGTTGGTAATGGATGAGTAAACTAATCAAAGCCAATGATTGCTTGCTGGGAATGAAATTCACACTCAGCACTGGATTTAAGGATAGATAATCGTTGCCCTGAGAGCCACAATTAACCACCATATATTCCCAAGTCTGCTGTCTATTGCTCCAAAATGGATTCAGCAGAGAAGATGATGGGAAGAGAAATGTTGCTTTTGGGAATTTGACCTCTACTTCAGACCATACTTCTGCTATTAAGCCAATATGGTACCTTCTCACCCTCTTTTCTCTGTACATGTGTTCTAGCAGGGTATGTACGTTTGTGCACCTGTGTGTAGAGGCCAGAGGTCAGTGAGGTTAGATATCTTCCTCCATCACTCGCTACACTACCTTTTGAGACAGGACCTCTCACCACATCCAAAGCTTGGTGGCTGGATAGACTGGCTGCCCAGCAAGCCTGAGGTGATCCTCCTGCCTCTGCTTCCCCAGCACGGGGATTGCAGGCAAATGCTGTCAGACATGGTTTTTCATGTGGGTGCTAGGGATTTGAACTCATGTCTTCAGGCTTGTAGGATAAGTACTTTACCAGATGACCCATTCCCCGAGGCCTCCCTCTTTCTTAATATGATTACTTTGCAACAATGAATTGATAGGAATATGATAATATGATTATATTATTATAGCCTCCATCAAAAGGCTCCCCAATTCTCCAGAACAGACTGGGTCTGGCCCTGTCATTAACATTATATTTCCAACCTCAAACAGAGAGTTGTCACATGATTATGAGTGATGAACCTTCATCTGAATGATGGGCACATTACGAGTGCAGACAACACTGCCCTTTTCCAAATTACACTTGAGAGCACGGGGTGAGAGACAAGTCAAGAGCTTCAAGCCCATGACCTTCAAGTAGTAGCCCCCAGGCTGGAATGGAAATTAGCTAGAAACCATCATTTCAAATTTCAAAAGGTCACCATTTATGAAAGGGCTCCTTGATGCTTGCTCAGAACCAGATGACAAGTTGGACAGAGAGGGAAATGACGGTTGCACAACTTGCTTCTGCGAGACCCAGGGAACCCTATCTGTGCCCAGTTAAACTGCAGTGACCTAAGGTGGCTTTCAGACTTTTAGCATCGGTTAACTTGTCACATGGAATCTCCTCTAATGGCTTCTCATCTGGTTCTCTCCATTAGAAGAGGTTAGGATACACAGGTTTGCCCGACTTCTGGTCAGCAAGGCTGTTATTTGTGCAAGTAATTAGACAGGTCACCCTATGCTTCCCTGTCACGTACTCAATGGCCTTTCTGACACCCCATCTTGACTGTTAAATGGGAAATGATAAATTCAATGTGTTTAAAACCCAATTCATTGTTTCTCATCCTCACTAAACTTCCTGCTACTCAAGGGTGTCACTGTCAATTCTAAAACTAAAGGGAGAAAATCCAGAGTGCTTTGACCTTGTTCCCTTTTACCCTCTGCTATGATAACCACGCCTACATGTACACACACACACACACACACACACACACACACAAACACACTAAAATAGATATTTAAAAATCTGACATTGTTAGATCTTTATTTTTGAAGTTCTGTCTGTAGCATGAACAGAACAGGAAAGAAAAAGTCACATTGGAAGACTGGCTAAGAGACCTCTTACTGGGAGTTATGGAGACGGATCTGTGATTAAAGTCCTTGGCCAGGCAAGCTTGAGGACCAGAATTTTGATCCCAGGAACCCATATATATGCCCAGAGGAGTATGGTGGCCTGCCTATAATGCCAAGGGTGATAGGGAATTCTCCAGAGCAAGGTGGCCAGTGAGACTCTGGAGAAGGCAGTGAAGTTCTGCCTTGAAGCATCTTCTCAGCATATGGCCAGTGGTCCATCAGCACTGCTCTCCTTGTATGACAGGATCCTATCACTGTTGTTAGTCTGTTGTGTCAAGGCCTGCTTTTCCCTTTTTCTATTTGTGTGAATGCACTGCACATGTGTGTGTGTGTATGTGCATGCTTGCATATGTGTGTGCATGTGTGTGCGTGTGTGTGTGTGTGTGTGTGTGTGTGCACATGTGCATGTTTATGAGTCATTGTGAGCGTGGAGGCCCAAGACTCATGTCTGGAATAATCTTCAATGACTCTTCCATCTTATTCGACAGGGAGGGGATGACCTCTCAATCAATCAGGCGTGGGAGTCTCACTGGCCAGTGTGCTCTGGAGAATCCCCTATCGCCCTTGGCATTATAGGCAGGCCATCATACTCCTCTGGGCATATATATGGGTTCCTGGGATCAAAATTCTGGTCCTTGTGCTTTCCTGGCCAGGACTTTAATCACAGATCCATCTCCATAGCTCCCAGTAAGACGTCTCTTAACCAGTCTTCTAATGTGACTTTTTCTTGGTCTGTTAGTACTCTAGAGAAAACTTCAAAACAATGTTAGATTTTTAAATCTGTATTTTTGTGTATATGTGTGTGTGTGCATGTGTGTGTGCGCACGTGTATGTGTGTGTGCATGCGTATGTATACATGTAGGTATGGGTGCTCATGAAGGCCAGAAGAGGAGGCTGGAGTTAGAGGAGGTTGTGAGCTACCAGATGTGGGTGCTGGGAACTGAATCTTGGTCCTCTGCAGGAGTAACAGGTTCTCTTAACAGCTGAGCTACATTTCATCCCTAAGCCATCATTTTAAACTTTACACAGTGTTCCTGCTGCCCCAGAATAAGGTAAAACTCAATGTATCTTCTAAGTCCAACAACTTCTGCTGTCCTGCCATTTTCTGTGCCCACTCCACCTATATGGATGCACACCTGACCGAGCCATTCCTGACTACTTGGGGTTCTATCCTGTTCTTCCTTCAGCTGCCAGGTCTACATTCATGCTACTCCCTCTTTTCAGAACACACATTCCATCTCTCATCTTTCTAATACTCACACATCCTCCGGCTCCTGTGAGAGTTATGATTTTTCTTTTGGATGTTCCTTTTTAGTTCAAGGCATGCCACAGAGTCCTGCTGAGTGTAGATTCTGTCCTGAGGAATGGTTATATGTGTAAGAAATACTTCCCTTTCCCAGGCTGTGCCCAGGTTTTTTCTTTTGTTACATAGAGATAATGAGGGTAGTTAACAGGCTCAGATGTGAGGGTATTGATTACTTAGCATGGATGTTAGCAGACAAACCTCGGTGTTATATGTGTTTACTAGTGTTTTGCCTGCTTGAATGGTTGATCTTCACTGTCAATTTGACTAAATTTATAATAACCTAGGAAACACATCTCTAACACATGTCAGGGTGTTTCCAGAGAAACCTCTCTGCAGAGTGATTTTCATCTATGCCCACACGTTTGCCCTGTGGTAATTTCCAAATGTGAATTTGGTGACCATATTGCCATCAACATTGTAGAGTTTTAGTTTACTACAGCTTTTCCTATTATGACTTGGCTTATCTCTCTGCATATCCCTAAGCCGATTCTACATGGCTCCCAAATTATTTTAAAAGTATCAATTCAAAGGTAGACTCAGTGGCATATATCTGTCACCCTAGCACCCAGGAGACTGAGACAGGAGCATAGTGAGTTTAAGCCTAGCTTGGGCAACATAATAAGAAAATCAGAGTACCAAAACTCAAAGGAAGAGGACGTAAGATGTAAGCTCATCCTACCACAAACTAGCAGAAGCACCCACAGACCCCAGCCATCCTTTCTAGTGGATAAGACCACTCATTAGACTGCAAAAGTGAAATCATAAGACTAGAGGAAGAGGGGAGAGGGGAGAGGGGAGATGGGAGAGGGGAGAGGGGGAGGGGAGGGGGAGGGGGAGGGGAGGGGAGAGAGAGAGGGAGAGGGGAGAGAGGGGGGAGGGGAAGAGAGAGAGGAGGGAAAGGGAGGGAGGGAAGGAAAGAGGGAGAGAAGGAGAGGAGGAAGAAGAGGGGGAGAAAAAGGGGAGAGAGAGGGAGGGAAGGAGAGAAGAGAAAGAGGAGAGAGACACAGAGAGACACACTCACACACACACACATACACACACACACACAGAGGGAGAGCGAGAGAGAGACACACATACACATACAGAGAGAGAGAGAGAGAGAGAGAGAGAGAGAGAGAGAGAGGAGGGGGAGCCAGAGAGCACTTTGGTGCTTCTGTGTATTACAGGGGTGTCAGCTACTGTCTTGCTGCTGTGACAGAACACCTGACAACTTGAGACAGGATGAGTTTATTTTGGCTCACAGTTTGAGGATCCTGTCCACCCAAGGCATCACGTGCAGTCATTTTGTATCTGCAGTGAAGAAGCAGTGAGGCAGATGCTGGTGCTGAACAGTAGGGAGACCAGCCAAAAGGAACGACTGCTCAGGGAGCCCCAGCGGTATCCACTCGGTAAAAGCTCCCTCTTGATAGGCTCTTTAATGGTATGTTACAAAATGGTCAGTTTATAAGTTTAACCCCCATCCACCAAATGCCCGAGGGTGTGCAGCTCCTTCTCCCTGTGCTTTGCTTCATCTCACAGGGGAGTTATGTCTTCACAGATTTCTGCTCCCTGTAGAGTCACGGCTTTGCTTTGTCGGCATTCCCTAACAAAGCCACAAGACATTATGAATCCTCCAGGACTCATCAAACGTTACCTCTGCAGGGTTGTGTGTTAATCAAAGCCACCTCTTCCAGGACTTACTGAAACCTCACATTGCCTCTTACATCCCAGAGACAGCAGAACAACGGCTTAGCCTAGCTGCAGCCAAAGAGGGCTCAGAGATAGAGGCCAGAGCTGCCAAGGGACTGTTTCATCTCCCACTGGAGAGAAAGCAGAGGGAAAGACAAAAGCTGACAACTGTGTTTCTCATCTTTGTTTCTTTCCTCAACACTTTCAAGTTTGTCAACAGAATGAAAACAGAATGGAGAAAAAGCTTGCAAATCTAGTCTTCAGATTCCACACATCTACACACCATCCTGCTTTTGCTTGTGTGGATGGTATCAATTTGATATCTCTTGTAGCTCACATAAGGGTAAATGCTTATCTTAAAACTCATGGGAAAATGACAGTAGATCCAATTGCGTGTTAACGTAATACCTTTATTTAAAAACATCTGTTTTCCAGAACAAAAGAGGGGAAAAAGAAGGTTGGTGTTTCTTTTCACTTGTTGGACAAGTCTTCCACTTTTCAAAATGTTTGTTTACTGTGTATGTGTCGGTGTGTGTATATACCCAGGCCACTGTGCATATGCAGAAGTCAGAGGGCACCTAGGAGTTGGCTCTCTCCTTCTGCCTGGGGTCTTGGGGAATTGAATGTATGAGGCTGGGCAGCAGGCATCCACACACTGAGCCATCTCCCTGGCAAACTTCTCTAAAGCATAGTTTTCATTTGCTTCTGCATTTGATCTGCCACCAGATGTTCAGATAAGAGTACACGAAGAAACCCCAGCGTTATAGAAATATATGATTGGAAAAGATCGATCAGCTTGAATGGCCTCTGGAAATAATTGTGGCTATTTGCCTTTTATCTTACACGAAAGCTCAGTAAGCAGCAGCTTCTTAAAGGCTTCCTCCTAGTGTGGACCACTGAACTGTATTGACGTTTCATGTCTAACACTTGAGGATCCTGGTTCTCATGCTATGTTGTTGCTGTATGATTACTTAGGATGATATTTTGTTGCTGTTTTTGAGACAGGGTCTCTCACTATGTAGCATCAGCTGACCTCTTATACAGACCAGGTTATTCTGAAACTCACAGAAATCCACCTGCCTCTGCCTTCCAAAGCACTGTTATTAAAGTTGCTCACTGTCCTGCATGGCTATTCGAGCACAATTTTGTTGACAACATATGTTTGTTCATTGGGGAAAGATTAATTCATTGAATTATGCAAGTCTTTTAAACTGGGCACGTTTCAGCACACAATATTAGAAAATTAAAAAAGAACATCGAATTGGCTCCCAGAGCCAGATACAAGTTTTCCAAAATTGTAGTTTTTACTTGAAACCTTGAATTTTATCCTTGGCAACAAATACAGTTGGTTGCTTTTTTTTTTTTTTTTTTTAGAAAATATCTGCCAAAGACTTAAGCCTGAATAACCATAATTTTCCTGTCAGTCAGTCATTTTTTTCCCCAAAATATGGCATCTCGTGGAGGGAAAAGCAGGTAGTTAGCTCACAACTCAGTAGCACAGGGCTTTCTCTGGAGACACCCAGCCGGCGTAGGTTTGCAGTGGAAGTATGGACTTCTTATATTTTTAGGATTCCAAAATAGCCTCCATAAACTGAGAGTTAACAAAATCTATCTTTTCTAAAGTCGTCATCATCATCATTGTCATCATTGTTGTCATCATCTTCTTTTTCAATATTTTGGGTATTTTAAAGCGTATCTAACATTTTCTTTTGCTGTGCATGGGTGGTACTCATGGTGAGAGTTGGGAACTGTCCTGACTGGTCCCTGGACTTCAGTGGGATTGCGCCTGCAATGTGTACACCATTGTGGTTGTTTAGCTGTCACTGCAGTGGAGAAGACATGTCTGCTTTTATCACTCTTATTGATTTGAAATCATTTTGAAGTTGCGGACATGATCTCTGCAGGCTGGCCTGACCTTGCCTGACCTCCATGGTATGAGAACACTGGCCCTGGCTTTAAGATGAGAGATACTGGTTTTCTAATTTAGACAACCTGAGTTTGGATCTCACTGGCTCTGGTGTGAGCCAGGGGCCCCTCTGAGTCCTGGATGCTCATCTGTTAAGTGGTGCTCATACCCTGAAGGGTCTTACAGGACTAAGGAGAGGTCTGGAAGCAAGTACTCAGAATACACTAGCTGCTGCTACTTACTAGGTGCTACCAGCTCCCCAGTGTAGTTCATCTGAAGATGTTCTACAACATGGAGTCCATAGAATCTGGACCATCCAATGAGAAGAATCAGATCCAAGATCTGCCACTGAAGGCAGTCTGATTTGCTGGTATTACTTCCATAAGTTAAATCACTGGTTTGATCTCAATCTTCTTGGAGTCTTGTGAAGATTCTTAGTGACAAACAAAACAGTAGCTGGCACAGTCTGGAAAATGCTCTCCTGTTGGCCAAACAGTGCTGATGAGTAGATTGTGTCTAGTCTATGCTGTGCAAATGGAAATAACCAATACTCGTGTACCCTGGACTCAGGCACTTTTCTAAGTGCTGTACAGGTATTAATTAGTCACACGATACTGTAATCAGCTACACTGACAACCCTCATTGTATAGATGTGTTAACTGGGATTCAGAGAAGTTAAGTAATATGCTCAGAGTCACTCAGCCATATTGGTTGAACTTGGACTTGACCGCAAGTCGAGTTGTAGTACAAGTCTGTATTAGTTACTTTTGCATCCTTGTGACAGAAACAACTTAAAGACAAAGGTATATTTGGGCTCACGGTTTCAGACGGTTCAGCCCGGCATATCAGAGACAGTATTGTGGGGTAGGTAGTACAGTTCATATCATAGTAAGTTAGGAAGTTGTCAGGGGTAATGTACCCTTGAGGATCTACCCCCCCCAGGAACCTACTTCCTCCAGGCCACACCTCCCAAAATTTCTATGAACAGCACTGCCATCTGGGAACCAAGTATCCCAGACATGAGCCTTTGGGAGACAGTGCAGATCTAAACCATAATTGATTGGATTTTCTTTTTGTTTCCTTTGGTTTTCCTTTTCACCACCACACCCTATGTAAGGTTGAATTCTTAGGTTCTGGGTGATGTTGGGGAAGCAAGACAAAGGGTATGTAGTGTTTTTCTCAGGCCTGTGTTTTGAAGTTGACCTGTTTTAAAACTCAAAGAAAGCTTTGAATCAATCAGAGAATACGGACACTGTACCAGAAAGCCCAAGTGCAGGTGTAAACATATGCAGATGATTTTGAGCAATGGGCTGAGTGTTGGGAGATGCCATTTGAATACTTTTCTCTGAATGACTTGTAGTCTGTGTCTCTGAAACCACAAAAAGAAGAAGATAGCCCTAGAAAGCAACTTGACTTTGTGCTGAACACAGTCTACAGTCACAGCCGTGGTAACTTGTGTTGTTTTTCAGACTCTGACTCTACTGCTAGAACATGGAGATGCTGATGTCCTTACAGACCCACTCGCTAAGAGAGTGCATGTTGGATTGTTTTATTTGCAGAGCTGAAGCTGGAGCTTAGGGTCATGTGCATGCCAGGCAAGTACTCTGCCTATGAGCTACCGTTTTTCTCTTCTGATTCTTCTTCTTAGTAATATTTTAACTTTCTCTTTGACAGTTTCATATATGTTTACAATATGTCTAGGTCCTCTATCTATTCTCCCACCTCCTACCTGATTAAAGAGACTCTTGACAGGTTACAATGCTGAGACTAAGTGACTAGATTATGCTCATTCAGACCTTCCCAAGTTCAGGGATCATTGCAAAAGAGAGAGCAGAGTGAATGAAGGATGAAGAAGATGTTACAAGACACTGTCTTATGGTCATGGCACAGCCGCTGCACTCACCAATGCATAGCAGCTGTGGAGATCTACACAAGGTCAAGATAAAATGAATCTTAATGATGAAAAGTAACAATACAATTGACAAACATGATGGGTCGAGATGAGGAACCTGGACATTTTCATTCTGTAAAGTGGGAAGCTAAGACATTCCGCCTAATGTGGATGGGAAAGAAATGAAGATTTGTGTTGTTTTTAAAAATTAGAGAGCTAATCGATACAGAGACTGGAATGAGCTGGATAAATCCTTACCTATCATGGCAGGAAGTCAATAGATTATAAATCAAAAAATAGAGAGATGAACATATGATTTAGAGATATGGGAATAAACACAGGGAGTATCAAATCAGAAATGACTTTTTAAAAAAGCCATTTCTGTGGCTCTGAGGGTTGAGTCTCACAGAAATTGTCAAATTGTAATGACAAAGGATTGTCATTACAAACCTTTCTTTATATTGGATTTTAAAATTCGATGAAGATTAAGTGTCTTAGTAAGTTGAAATATGCCTTAGTTACTCTTCTATTGCTGTAATAAGACACCATGACCAAGGCAACTTAAAGAAAAAAAGAGTTTATTGGGGCTTATAGTTTCAGAGGGTTAGAGTCTGTGGCCATATTGGCTGGGAGCATGGCAGCTAGGTGCTAGAGCAGTTGATGAGAGCTCACATTTTGATCTACAGGCACAAGGCAGAGAAAGTGAAACAGAAATGGTATGGGCTTTGAAACCTCAAAGTCCCCTCCCAGTGAGAAGCCTCTTCCAACAAGGCCACACCTACTAATTATTCCCAAACAGTCTAACAGTTGGGGACTAAGCATTCAAATATATGAGCCTATGGCGGGTATTTTCATTCAAACCATCACATAAGATCAGTCTCTGAAGGCTTTTGAGTAAATTAAGAACAACATGAACTTGAAGAGAAAAATATTCTCTCTGTTAAGTGTTGACAAATGACACAGTAAAGCAGCAAATCAGAGAAATGCTATCTTTTAGCCATTTAACAAAGTATGAACAGCAATCATTTGAATAAAGGGACAGGGAGAGATTGTTTGATTTTGTTTTATACTGAGGTCTGCTTTTGTGTTAAGTTTACATCCTTCAAAGTGTTTTAAGAAAAATATAAAGGCTATGGAAATAGTTGGGTGGCAGAGAGCTCACAGAACATCTTGAGCTTCATCCCCAGTACTGTAGAACGAGATCAAAGGCATGCAACAGGGAAAATTCTACTCAAAAGAATATAAGAAAAACCAACTATCTAGGATTTTGAAAAAGTTTAACCATGAAAAAGAGGAACTGGATATGGCTATGTACAACTACAATCCCAGATCTTGGGAAACTAAGGCAGAAAGAGCTCAAGTTTAGAGCCAGCTTGGGGTGTAAAGTAAGGTCAGGGCCAGCTGGAGATAGAGTGTGACTCTGTCACAATGAAGTGCACACATACACATATACACACATATACACATACATACACACATACAATACACACATATACATATACACACACAGGCATGCATGAATGCACACACACGCACACACACACACACACACACATGGACACCCCCCCCCCCCCCCAAACACCCTTGACATGCCTTCATGGAGAAGTTGCTGCTTTCCTGTTCTCACTGCCCTCTGCTTAGCTGTAAGAACCCAGGAGCTCTGATCATTTATATCTCCAGCCAGCACTGGACAGGTCAGTCCTCTGTGTACCCTATACAGTTCTTTTTGTGTACTTGGCATATGCCGTTTGAGCACCGAGTGAGGCCAGTCACTTTGAAGACTCACAGCCCTAAGAACATTTCCATGACAACCCGACATTGACTAATCCAGGAACTCCTCCTCTTAGCAGCAGGAGCTCCACCCACTGCTTGCCTCTTCAGCAGCATCTTCTCCATACAGCTGGGAGCAAAGACAAGAACCTGGCCTTCCTTATGCTCTGCCGCATGTGTCTTACGGACATGGCATGGTGTCTAGCACATGGTGGCAGCTTGACAAGTGCTTACAGAGCAAGGAACCCAGGCCGAGGGTCCCTCTGCTGGAAACCACTTAGCTTGCATCTCTTGTTGGATTTCTAGGCTGAGCAGGGGACCTGCATGGGAGGAGAAGTCGGTAGGAGCTGGATAGGACTAGGAGTTCAATGGAAAGAATCTGTGGGTTAAGACGTTACTCAGCAGGAAGAATGATTCTAAGCACTTTGAGAGGTTCACTAAGTACTCAACGTGTTTCTCATTGACGTCACTTGTATGATTTCCCCCAAATAAGAAATAAAGTGCTGAAAATAAGGGACCATAGACTTGTCTTCAGAGAAGGGAAGAAGAAAGACAGTTCTGAGATATTAATTATTCTGTTGTGCCTGTCACAGAGAAGAGTGGGGGGCAGGATGGGCAACCATTTTGAAGACTAGACTTAGTATTCTTATCTAACAAAAATCTAGAGAGACCCTGGGGCGATGTGCAGCAAATGATACCTCTGAGAAGACCCAGAGCATGTATGAGGACCTGGGTTCAATCAATCCCCAGTACCTGGAGCGAGAGGGGGAGGGAGGAAGATGAGCAAGAGAGAGAAGTGGGTTGAAAGGGGAGGAGGGAGGAGATAGAAAAAGAAAGGGGAGGAGGGACAGGAGGGGAGGAGAGAGGAAAAGGAAGTAAAAAGAAGTGAAAGGAGGAGGGAGAAGGGGGTAGGGCTAAAGAGGAATGGGGAGGAAGGGGTGGGAAGAAGAGAGGAAAGAGGAACAAATGGGAGGACCAGGGAGGAGGACGGTGATGGTACAGGCACATTCCACTCCTTCCTAGGCTCTGAATCCAGGCCCTGTGTGAGCTGTATGCCAACATCCCAAACTAATCTGCTTCTCTCCTTCTCGACGCCCCCTCTCAGCCTCACTGGACTTCTTGAGCATCAGGCACAGATCCCCCTCAGCCTCTGCAGTCGCTGTTCTTCCACCTGGGATGCCATTCCTCACAGAGCCACTCTACTTGTTTCCTTATGGCCTTTCCACTTTGAACTACATGTGACCTTCTCAGTAAAGTCCACCTTGACCACAGTATATAAAAGTTTATTCACACAAGCCCACAACACCCTCCCATGGCATACCTTCCCTCTGTTAGGACTGGATTCTTTCTTTCTTAAGCCAAAGAGATGTCCTTACAGCAGAACCCCAGGGACTATAACCGGAAATTCATCTTTGGTGTTCCTGGCAGGGGCATTGGAGCTGATTTCCGTGGTTTCAGACTTTAGTATTCTAGGTCTGCCACCTCCTGCTGCTCAAGAGTGAAGCTAGCACTCATCACACACACACACACACACACACAGAGAGAGAGAGAGAGAGAGAGAGAGAGAGAGAGAGAGAGAGAGAGAGAGAGAGAGAGAGAGAGAGAGGGGGGGGCATTCCAGCCCCACACAGCACACCTTTAACTCCAGTTAACACCATTACCTTTTGATATAGTTTTTTCTTATTTGCTAAAGACTTAGAGCATTTTAACCACAAACAGATTCCTCTTTGGTAAAAAGTAATACTTTGAAAAGAAAGTATTGTCCACTAATAAACAGCTGTTTGGTTCTATGTCCTGCACTTTTCAAGGAGTTGAGAGGATTTGTTTTAAATGTGTGTCTACAGTGACTCCTCTGAACTAACTTCCATGGGGGACAGGAGAATTTTTGTAATGGATGGGGTAGTGGGAGGTATCTCCATAGCTACCCATGATTTCTAGAATATTACTTTAATTTAATACGTATGTATCATTGTATTTCTAGGACAGAAACACACAACTTCAAACAGCATAAGCTACAGAATGCAGAGTGGTGGCGATGCCAGCCCCTACATGTGCAGGTAACAAATACACTGAGAGACTCAGGCATGAGGGACACAAACAGTGTCTGCTGGGTGTGTATGCAATATGTCCACACAGCATGGATTTACTTTTCTTTTATCCTTCCCCAAGTTTGCACCCAGAGTATTGAGAGAGCTTGAAGATGAGACCGTTGGAGAGCTGCATTACATTCCAGGACAACATAGAGGACAGCAGACAATGGCACAGAGATCTCAGAGTCAGAAGAGCCATGCCTCGCAGACTGAGGGCTACTGGATTGTGAGACCTCCCGGCTGGGGTACTACATGTACTATTCAGAGGGTGGTTCATAGACAGTTAAGAATCAAACATCTAAGGCTGAGGAGACAGCAAAATAGGCAAAGTACTTTCTGCACAAGCAAGAGGACCTGTGTTCAGACTCCCAGCAGCCACATGAAATCAGAGCACAGTGGTGTGTGCCTGTAACCCTAACACTGATGGTGGAGAATAGAGTGGACAGGCAGATCCTGGAGCTTGCTGGCTAGCCAGTCTAACAAAACTGTTCAGCCACTGTTGGTAATTAGCACAGGCACACTAGAAGCTTGAGCTGATCAAATTACTCCCCATCCTTCAATGAGCTTAACGCATGTTTTGTGAGAGTATACTACACACTGGGCTCTGTGGCTAAGCTGGTGGTTCCTGCGAATGTGGTGGCCAGAGTTCTTGAATGATGTTTCTTCTAACGTTCAAATTAAATGCTAAAATGGTGGTGTTAGGACTTGCCTACCCTTTGTCTTATCCCAGCTGCCTGTTTTTTTGGCTCACTCTTGCCCCAAATCAGTAAAAATAGAGCTTGGTGGTATATTGGTCTGCTGGCTGGTGTTCTTCTAAGATGGCTGAATCCTTCTAAGTGCTTTGTGAGAAACTGGCCAAAAGCTGATGTCTGCCTGACACTGCATTTAAAGCTCAAAGGAGTCAAATCAGTGATGTGTCCAAAGTTTAATCCCTAGTAAAGAGGACAGTCAAGAATCTAATAGCATCCCCTCAAGCTCCAGTGTGGATGCAGTGGGAGGTGCCTCAGGGCTTGTGCCCACAGCATCTGGTCAGTCTCCTTGTGCTTCTTACATCCAAATGCCCCATGTTTCCTTTGAAAGGGAAATGGCATTGGGTCTGTGGAGGGATGCTTCTTCATAGCCCAGTACTATGGTGTTGAAACTCTCTTGGTTTTTACCTTTTCTTTTCCTGGGCATTGCCTTCTGGATTTATAATCAAAATCGGTGACTCTTAACATTGTGTTTATATGTGGCACATCTGTATATTCTCACTTGTGTACACACACACACAGATGAGTGGGTGTGGTGACCAGGGGCAAATGTCAAGGTATCTTCTTTATCACTCTTTCTCTCATTTTTTTTTTTTTTTTTTTTTTTTTTTTTTTGGAAGCAGGGTCTCTCATGGAACCTGGGTCTCACTAACTCAGCAAGACTAGCTGACCAGCGAGCTACAGGACTTGCCTGTGCCTACCTCCCCAACACTGGTATTACTGGTTTCTACCACCACTCATGACTCCTTTACATGGTGCTGTGGGTCCAAATCCAGTTCCTCATGCTTGAACATCAGACACTTGGCTGATGTTCAAGCACATCCCCATCCCCAGCATTAAGACTTCATGATATCTACAGCTATTGGACGGTTGTGTGCTAGTGACTGACATTAGACTTTCCCTGACAAAGCGAGTGGAATGAAACCCATCCTGGGTTTGTGTGGGTCTGTGCCTTGTATCCCTACCAACTCCCAGGGCTGAGGCTCTGTGCAAATGACTTCATCTCCTTGAGCCTCTGTCTCCTTGCTGATGGCACAGAAAGGCTATCAGTAGACTGGCTTTTAGGATAATCAGCTGATCTTGTTTATACTGAGTATCTAAGTGCCTGGCGCATAATTAATGAGAGACAGCAGATGGGAGGACTTGAATCCCAGCTCTGTATGGAAGTCTAGAAAACGTGGATAACAGTAATATCTATTTTCTGAAGAAGTCATGAGAACCAAGTGATCCTTGTTAAATGCTTGAGTAGAACACTGCTTAAATACTGTAAGTCTGCTGTTAAACAGATAAATAAACAAACATTCAGGGGATGGCTAGGAAAATGAGCACACAGCCCGACACAATAATAGTAACTTGGCATATGGAGGGTGATTGCTCTGTGTCAGCTGCTATTTGTACTGCTTTCTTGTGACTGCCTTCAAGGATTGTTGGAGTTCATTCTTCTACTCCTTTCTTGGAAGCATGTGGATCCACAGGCTTGCCAACAGCATCCCACCCAATTACCAATGTCAGAAAGAAGGAGCATGTGTTCCTTGGAGGTAGACCACTTCATGTGGCCCAGGGTATAGGACCACAGGTAAATCTGCCTCGAAGAGCTGTCAAAGGGTGGAGAGCTTCTAGATAAAGCCGGTCATGTGCATGATTCTAGGGTAAGTGCTGCTCAACCTTTGAATTTTCCTTCATCTGCATATATTTTAAAACTTCCAGTGGCTCTCCTTTTTTGAGGGGGCAGTAGAGCCTTGTTTCCCAACAGCAACAATCTCATGCCCTTTAAGGAACCATGTCTAGAGCACTAAGAGAGAAGAACCAACACTTCTCCTTCTTAGCTCATTGTTGTCACTGCTTGTCTAGCTAATGCCTGAGTGGTAAGACCCTATTTGTTGGCTTTCTTACGAAGGCACAGGCATCTATTGGAGGGCCTTAGGGACCTTTCCCAGTAACATGCTTCCTTGATGTGAAATGACTAACTTTGGACTGTGCTTGCCCATCTCTCCTTGGCTCCTACCACTGGCTTAGCCCCATGCTGCTGAGACTTCAGTTGCCTATACAGTACCCTGTAACTAATTTTTTTAGATTATTTTTAAAGATTGATTTATTTTATGTATCTGAGTACAGGCACACCAGAAGAGGGCATTGGACCCCATTGCAGATGGTTGCAGACCTCTTAACCACTGAGCCATCTCTCCAGCCCCTGAAACTACTTTTAAAGCATGACTGGTGATTGGATTTGGGGCTGACATATAGTCTCATTACCTGGTCACGAGAACTCAGGTAATGTGACTTCTTCAAAGCACTGTGCAGATGGGCCAAGAGCTTTCCAGCTAATGAGTATCTTTCTCCAGTAAGATGCCCAAGCTTCCTTCAACTTACAGAACCTTGTTATCCCAAACAGGTTGCCCATTGTCATGTGCTCTTTCAACATGGTTGTTTCCTCTAAACCTCCTTGCTGAGGTTGACACATGTACAAATGCTACCGAAAACATATCCAAACCAGAGACGAAGTACTAGCCTCTCTTTTCCCTACATGTCCTTGTATGTTGTGAATGATTCTTCTTGGAGCCCAAGGTAACTCACTGAAGGACCACACACACTAGAAGGAAGGAATACTGACATAAGAAAGCTAGCTTGCCATTTTAAAGCAAGTTAATTCTCTCTGACATGAACAAATCAGGAACTAATGGCCAACATATTATTGACAGAACCACAGAAACTGCAAAGAGGTTGAAAAAGGCTTGCTGTTTTTGACAGGCAGGTACCACACTTCGAATCTGAAGTGCCTCTGAACATATTCTGAATGTTTACTCAGCAGCAGGATGCACCATTTGGGGGAGTCCTTGGAATATTTAGACCTCTGTCTGGTAGAACTAGTTCCCTAGAGGAGGCCTTTGAAGGTGATCCCTAGTTCTTGATTCCTGCCACTTTACTCCTGTCTGCTATGATGTGTACAACTGTTCTCTGCATTTATTTTCACTGCCCCATCTCCTGCCCAAATGCCTGGGGGGTGGGGGTGGGGGCTGGGGCCAAGCAATGACTGACAGATCGTACGCTCTGAAACTGTGTTCCAAAATAAGTTTTTTCTCCCTTAAGTTGCTTCTGTCTGGCATCATTTTGGTGATGGCATTTGCACAGTAAAACATCTGGTAAGGAGACAACCAGAGGTTCAGCCATCCCCAAGAGTCCATAGCCACTGAAAGATGGGACCCAGGCAAGACCCCAGACCTTTGCTGTTGCCCTGTACTCTTGGAGCTGTTGCTAAAGATGAGATTGTTTTCTATAGTAGAACAATATGTCTCTTAGGATGTCCAGGACAAAGAAAAAGAAATCAACCTTGGCATTTTTTAAAGCTTCTCTTAAACACTGTTTCCATGTGGAAGTGCTTCCATATTGCAAAGTATAACTTTCAAACTATTAAAAGCACATTTCTCCTAACTTACATAGTCGGCTGATGTCAAGTTTTATTCAACTCAACAGTAAGAATTCAACTCAACCAACAGAATGATAAAACTGGTTTAACAGAGGAGGTAATTTTTTTTCCAGTAACAAAATTTCCAGTAACAGAAATAAGATTGTAAAGTTAAATATAAAAACTGATCAACATGCTGGAAAGCTTAAGCCACTATATTTGGTGTTATCTTTTTTCTACTGACCAGCAATCATTTGCACTGCTCCTGGATAGACATTTATGTTCATTTCCCCAATTTTTGGACTAAATAAACATATAGTTGCTGGATCTGAGTGCATTTCTCAACACACAATACCAATAATTGACCAGTCTTGGAATATAAGTGAGCAGTCTTTCTGGTAGTCCAGAGAATACAATTTCAAGCAAGGAAACCAACAGAGGGATTTCCCAGGTATTTACTGTCTGAGATGGAACCACAGAACAAGGAGGCAGAGTGCTGTCTGGGGTGGGAAGAAGATGCCTGAGGGCTTTGTTCAAGGAGGGCACATCTGGGACTGAAATGTTGATCAGTGAGTTGAGCACAAGACCAGCCTACAAGATGGATAGTTTCCATGGCTGGAGCAGGGTCGTGACTCAAGGTGAACAGGAGGAGTCTGGTGCATCCTACTTTCTATCTGCATACCATTTACTAACTGTGGAAGTGACTGGGCATCTGAGCATTACGTTTTCTGTCGGCTACATCAGTTACATCTGTACTGTGGCAACCGAAATGTCCAACAGGCTTTTACTCTTTACTTCATGGATTTGAGGAAGTCCTGGAGGTCTCAGGAATGGGTGGGGCAGCTTCAGCAGTGGTGGGAAGCTTAGGTTCCTGTTCTGACCTCTACCACTTACCCAATCCTAACTCAACCCACAGGCACAGCTTGCATGCTGCCTTATGACTCTGGCCCACTTTCTTCTTGCTTTTGACTCTTGGGTTTATGGATGAGAAGGAAGAATGGAAAGTACCAGAAAGGCCAGGAGTAGAAAGTCAGGAAGATCTCTAGCTTGTTCTGTGCTATGGCTTAGATAATATGACATGTGAGATCTAGGAATGAAGGAGAAGTGACTGTCTCTAAGCTCTAAGGACATAGAGAGCGTAAGACCCCAGTACCTACAGAAGTTGCATTCTGCCAGGCAATATAAGATAGGAAAAGTGTACATTGACATATTTGAAGGCGTCTAGCACAGGGCTTGGCACAAAGGACATAGTCAACAATCCCCCTCCGTTGTCTTCTTCTTCAACTGCATCTTTGCAGCTTCCCTGAAAGATTCAGAACACATAAATAAAGCTGGAACCCCATCTGGCTGAAAAAAATCAGCCATCTGCAGATTTGGAAATATGGGGGAACTTCTAATGGCTGGCTAAGTTTTTTTTTTCAGTTTTCAGCCAGATGTTTGGTGTCATTCAGGCCCATCTGCAGTAGAAACAGCAGTTTATTGAACTTCCTTTCCTCGATTTGAAGTTCCCTAAGTTATAATCCTGAGTAAGCTTTCTTTTCTTAATATCCAAAGCCTTTTAAATGAGTTACACAGAGTAATTCATGAACTGAATATGAAAATAGAAAACTGCTTTCAATGGCCATTTAGGTAATTTTTAGGGTTCAAAGCTGGCAACGTATGGACAAAATTAAGCTACAATGTAAGTAGTTTGGGTGAGTCCATGTTTTTAAAAGGTGAACTATTTGCTTGTATTTTAAAATTCAAATGCTTTTAATGCCTGATTTTTTTCTTCTTTTTATGTTTATTCTCATGGTGTATGTGTATGTATGTACCTATGGTTACATATGTATGTGTATCTGTATGTGTGTTTGTGTGTGCACAAGTATGTGTGTGCATATGTGGAGACCAGAGTCTGTAGTTGGTTGCTCTCCACCCTATATGCTGAGTCAGGGTCTCTCACCTGAACCTCAAGTTTCCAAATTCAGCCAGTGTAATTATCCAGATTGCTCTGGAAATCTGTGTTTGCCAGGATCACAAGTAGTCTGCCATAATGACTTAGCACTTACATGGTGGAGGAATCTCAACCCTGGTCCATGCATTTATGTAACAAACATTTAACCTATTGAGCTATCCCTTGTCCCATGCTTGGCTAAGTTACCTAACTTATTGTTCATGTGTTTCCTCCCTTGAATTTCAGTTTATTCAGTTCTAAGGTAAGACCTTTAGATTGATACACATTTCCCCAGAGTCAAACTCAATTCAAGACAAATAACAGTTGTTCTTTAGATGGTCTCTCCAACTTGGTACAGTCCCCACTACCATCTACAGCCACAAACATTGAGACCAAAATCTGGTCATCACATCTCCCTAAATATTGTTTTTGTCTACCATACAACTGGGGTAAAAGAGTATGATATGCTTTCTTCACACTTTGCATGACCTGTCAAGGCCACATGGACAGTGGACTTATAATTTCTTAACCTCATCTAAAGGTCTTATCGTAGAACTGAGTAAACTGAAGTCTAAGGGGGGAGAGCAGCATGAACAATTTACATGACTCTTAGGGATAAAATTGTGATTAGTATCCAGGGTTCTTTATTGCTAGGCTAGTGGCCCCTCCACCATCTACATGCATTGCTTTGCATTGATCTAGGGCTTCATTTTATTTTATTTTTTTAATGAGAGAGATGCCTACTGAACACATTCTCATTCAAATTCACACACTGCCTTTGAAAGCATGCAGCAGGTTGGGACTTTGTGAATGCCTTGCCTGCTTTCCAGATAATGAGTCAGGCAATCACTTGGATTTCTCACTGTGGGTGTCTCTGCATAGGTTGATTGGTTTCTCATTCAAAGTGCATCTTTTGCTGCTCTGGGTTTGTTCTTGTCTGGTGGCTCCTGCATCCCTTCCATCGATGCACAGATAAGCTGAATGTTTTCAGATCTGAGACTTCTGAATGGAAAAAAACCATGTGTCTGGGCATTCTCTCTAGTCAATGTTTGTACCGGCAGCAAATCAGCTACTAAAGCTGAACTCGGGCTCCCTAGCAAAGATCTGAGAAGCTGCAGGTTTTAGGTTACATACCACCTGCGAAGTTGAGGTGTATGACCTTGAGCAAATTATGGAACTTCTCCCAGCCTCAGTTTCCCAATCTATAAGGTGAGGATAACAACAGTTTCTGCATCCCTGAGCTCCTCTGAAGATGAAAAACCCAATTGTTCAAAAATACTGAAAACAGTACTACAACATAGCAAGGGTTGAGTATAAAGGACACTCTGCTGGGTCATAGGGTAACAAGACAGAAGTAAGCATCTCTTGCCGTAGTCCTCATGAGCATGCACAGTCATCCCTAGGGACACTGCAAACATTCATCACATGTTGACTCTAATATCATAATTTCTTGAAGGACTTTTAGAAAATTTAGATTCCAGGGATGCACCATAGACCTATGGAGGCCTGGAATGTAGTTGCCGAATCTGATAGTCTATTTTTAAAAAACTTATTCATGAGATTCCAGTGACTAGCCACGTTTGGAGACAATTGATATTATTATTATTATTATTATTATTATTATTATTATTATTATTTTACATTTGAATACTTCTGCTGTTAGGGGACTCATTATTGCTTGAAGCTTCTTACCTAACGCTGGTTAGTTATTTATATTTAGGTAAAACACTGACTCCCTTGAGGCCACAAAGAACATTTCAAATCTCTCTTCCAATTGACAGCCTTTCATAGGTTTGCATACAGCTGTCATGTCCCTCTTGAGTATTTCCTTATTTGGGGCAAAATAGTCACATTGTCTCGTGGCTCTTAAAGTATGAAAAAAGAACTCTTCTCAATTACATGTAAGAAAAAATGATCTAAAATACTCCCTACATAGGTCCTTTGATGTTCAAAGAACCAGAAGATGAGAATGTCGCTGTTCTGAGACAGACAGGAGTTAGTGAATAAAGATGGCTATTTATCTTCATCTGCACAGAAGATAGAGATCCTAGAATACATACTATCTGCTGCATGTGTCTTACCATGCAGAAAACAGAGGCTCTTGCAAATTTCTTGAGCACTTAATGTGTTCACTCCATTAAGAAGAATCTTGGCTTCAAATTTTAGCCAGGCCCATCTGGATGGTAAAACCTTTTCAGATTCACAACGGTTTATGTAGCTTGCCGAATAGAATGCTTCAAAATGTAAGATTTAGCTGAGAAAAGCTATAGGAAGCCTCCAACAAGTTTTTCCAAAAGAATTGACTAGCCCAAGAACACATCTTCACTCCCTCTAATTCTTCCCCAATTTCCCTTCCTAGTTACTCCACTAAAGCAATGGAACACTCAGTTGGGGTCTTGGTCCCCATGCATGAACTCTAGGCACAGAGTAGCATGTTGAAAAAAAGAAGAAATGCTTTTTATGAGGGTTTGAGGAAAAGTTCAGAAAATGTAGGCCCTGATTTTATCCTGACAGACTTTTAAATAAATAAGGCAGGGCGAAGAACGTCAGTATTAGTGTTTAATTTTACATTTCCAGAATATTTCCAAGAGGCAGAATAACTATAAATGACTGAATCTGATGTACTTCTCTATGATTTTGGCTGGGGAAGAGCCTGGTTTTGTTTTTTTGGTTTTTTTTTTTTTTTTTTTTGTGCCACCTATGTGGGCATCATCATAATACCAATCACAGCATTGCAAAACTGATTTGATTCATAATTGACAGCACAGCAAAGGGAATGGTGGAATTTCTCCAAGGTGAATGACCTCATGCTACCCAAGTGCAAATGGTCAGAAAAAAGCACATTTTAGAATTTCTGTCAGTATGCTGGCTACAGTGTAAGCCTGAGTAGTCCTAACTCATGACTATTGATTCCAAATCAGTCATTTCTTGGGTTAACGGAGAGTTAAAAGGGACAAATATCTTAGCTAAGAGTATAGAGACCATTTGCAGCATTACTTGGGTTTTCTGACTTCACATGAAGTAGCCCTTTCCCTCCCGGGTTTCCCCACCAGTTGCAAATCTGTGTTGGAAACAGAAGCAACTGTAGTGGCGCTATAGTCAAGAGAGTTCAGAGCATCAGGACGTGGGAAGGAGGCCAGAGAATGATGCAATATTACACTAGCAAGTGATGTCATAGCATTATTTCCCAAGTAATTTACATAAATGCGAGTTCCCAAGAAACCCTGAGAAATGCCACAGGGAATGCAGGGGAGGAACCAAGGGAGATTGAGGGGAGGGGAGGAAGCCTATATTTTCTTGACTATCACTGTGATAAACTCCAGTGACTTCCTAGAAGCCACAGAAATAACAAAAATCACCAAGCAGACAAATAAAACCCCTTCTTAGTGGCCCTTTAATCTAGTGACTCCATTAGGTATCAGGCTCACAAAGCTTTGATTTTCTTCCTTATTTTTTCACTCCTCCTGATACCCAGGTATCGTTCATTGAAACTGACAGTCACTCTTCGAGCAGTGAAGCAAGTTTGGTACTGACATAGGCTACCTAAGAGCTCCACATTCTAAAAATGGCCTGCCTGCCTCATTATAATTTAGAACAAATCCTCTAATTTTTAAAATTAGAAGCAATGAGACACAATTCTTGGAGTCAGTCTCGTCTAAATGTCAAGGAAATATATTTGCTGGTGATAGGCATGATTTATGAATGAAGTCAGGTGGATAGCAAACACCAAGACTTCAATTTTATTTTGAGCCTAAATAATGAACACTTATTCATAGACGTTTTCTTTAGATGTAGGGGTGTGGGAGTTGGGGTTTACATATTGTTCCCTAGTATAAGTTAACAAAGGAAGTTCATGACAATGTCTAGTTGGACAAAACTCAGAAGAAGCTGGTAAGCTTTTATTGATTAAAAAACAAACAACAACAAAAAACCAGATCAGAGTGCCCCAGGTCAGATCAATTCCTCAGCACCTTCCTGTCTTCTCTCCTTCTGTTCCTTAATAATCCCCCATTCACCAAAATGCAATTAAACAAATCCAAAGTCTCCTTCTCTAGACAGAGAACCAAGCAGTGTACAACGTGCCTAGAGATTCGAGATTAGAAGCTTTCTCAACTGCAGAAGGTGCTTAAGAGTGTTACAAAATCACATCACATTTAGCTTAGACCAAAAACAATCAACAAGACCTAACACTTCCATCCACACAGCACCAGCTTCAGTGGAAGCATAGTCTGGACACTCACACATTTCCAACAACAATTTAAACTATTTTTCTTCCCCTCCATTGTCTCTATTCACCCCCCAACACACGTCAGGACATTAGAAGCAGATCATTCAGAGCCAGTGAGAGGAATTTGTAACTACCTTCCAAGCAGCAGGTCCTCCACAACCCGGAGTGGGTCATTACTTCTTCATTCTTCCTGCTGGTTTCATTGTCACTTGTAGATTTAGTCCTGCACACACCTCTGGAATATAGCCAGTAGTCCGTGCCCACTGCAATGGTCATTAAACTAAAAGCTGCGAAGGCTCCTACAGTGGTGATCAACATCTGGATACCTCTGTCACACATCCTCATAATTCTTCATGGTACTCTGAACGGCTGGGGGTTGGAGGGGTAGATTCAGTGACAGACGGGAGAATCACTCTGCAGCTGGGTAACCTAGGACGGCCTCTTCTAGAAATCCAGATCTCCTTTTGTCAGCATCCACGGGGACTTTGGGAAAGCTGGGATTTCCTGTCTTGAGCTCTCTCCAGTTCCCCGAATCGTCTATGGCCCTTGGGAGGGTGCGGGCTCCAGGGGGTTGGTCCACATCACTGCCGCGGTCAGAGGATTCCTGGGTTGCTTTCATTCCTCAGGAGCTTGGTGAGGACTAGCGTTTGTGCAGGGCATGGCTTCGGAGCTTGGAGCTGCCAGCTTGGTTTGAGATGCGCCTGGTTTCTCACAGACCCGGGAGACTAAAGGCAAAAGAAACCCAGAGAGGTCTGGTGTGTGAGCGTGTGTGTGTGTGTGTGTGTGTGTGTGTGTGTGCGCGCGCGCGCGCGCGCGCGTGTGTATGTGTGTGTGTACGTGTGTATGTGTGTGCGTGCGTGTGTATGTGTGTGTGAGTGTGTGTTTGTGTGTGTGTGCGCGCGCGTGCGTGAGTGTGTGCGAGCGCGTGTGCTGGGGGTGAAGGCGGATGGCAAAAAATAGCTCTTCTGGGAGGCGAGTCGCTGAGAAGAGTGTTCACTGCTTCCCCAGCCTCCCAGGAAAGCTCTCCTCCTGCTCTCCACACCCCCGCGCAAACTGGAGAAAAGGGAGAGTCCTGGGGCGGGGGCCGGCCACTTGCGTCGGAGGGCTGAGGTCCGTGGTGCTGAACGGACAGCTCCCCGCCTGTTGCCCAGCCTCCGGCTTCTCAATGCCGGGTCGTTGGAGGTTTGTGGTGCTGAAGGGACAGCTCCCCTTTGCCGCTGCACTGTTGCTGGTGGAGCTCCTAAGCTAGGAACCTGGGGTGCTGAAGGGGCCCTCCCCTAACACTCTCCTAGTGCGTTCCTAGAACCTGCCTGCTAGCTCTGCTCTGCGTACTCAAGCCCACAAACAAGCAAAGTTTCGGGAGCCCCGGGCAGTCAGCATCGGGGCTCCAGGGCACTGCAGCACGGTGGATCCAGCTGCTCAGAGGGAAGGGTTAAGGACAAGGACCCACAGCGCACTCTGGCGCGCGCCTGTTATCTCAGCGCCCACCCAACGCAGCATTCTCTAATCAACCCTCCTCCTCATCACTGAGCCCAATGAGCCAGGCAACTTTGCTCTTTGCTGCAGGAGTTTGCTGGGGAGACAGAAGCCGGGAAAGATCTAATCTTAAAGGGATGGGAGACTCTGGTGGCTCACTTGGGTGGGCAAAACGTTGTTTGTGTGTATCTGTCTCAATTCGTTCCTCAGAAAACAAACCAATATGTCTACCCTCCTGTCTCCAGAGCTCGGGTTTACACAGAAGATAGTATGCTCACATCAGACTCAGAACCATTCACATGTATATATGAACATATACCTTTAAAGGGCTGAAGGGACTAAATGTACCTAGACTGTGGTTCACATATCAGGGACCTTGGATAAAGCGATTTAAGGGTTTGGTCTCTGAATACACTTCTTAAATATTTTCACACTTTTACATCTGAGGGGGCGGTGAATTCAGGATGAGAGCATTGAAAACGTCAGCTTCTTTCCAAAGGCCCTGGTGCTGTTCATTTGTTAACATCTTCTCAGTCAGACCAGGACGCAGGTGTAATTAGGTCTGGGTTCCTTGCTTGCCCAAAACACAAATGCCATCACACACCTGTGAGTTCTTTCCCTCAGAAATAGCAAATGCCGAAAAGAACCGGCACAGGCCAGCTTCCCGGTTCCATATGTTCTAGCATAAAGATAAGGACACACACTAAGTTGACTTCAGGCATTCCACCAAATTGCTCTGGCCAGCTATTTTCTTGCGGATGACAGGTACTGATACCCATTTGGGTGCTTAGAATTGAGGCTGCATGGGCTGTTTCTACAATCCGTGAGATGTGCCCACAGCCAGCTGTCATATTTGAGTGTTATTTAACTGGACAAACATATAATGGAAGGGAATCATATCCATTCCCCAGGATGCCATTTCTGGCTGTATAAAAGCTATTCAGGTAACTGAGTAGTGGCAGTATACTAAATAAATCTCAGACTTGACTCACAAGCTTTTTGCGACGTTTTTATTCTTATGTTAATGTCACTTGAAGATTTGGTTCTTGGTGTTACACAGATAGGCTTATTTGTATAGTTGTGTTTATGTCTAAATGAGCGCTATGGTCAATTTTGCCATAATTTCTCAGTGCCTATGAATTTGTTGCAGACATAAAGTAGATATGTGAATATATGTATACACCTGCACGGTGCAGTTTGTGGGGTCATACACAGCTGAATGTATGTATGTGTGAATATGCAGGTACAATGTGGACTTGTCTGATTATATTCATTGAAATATGTGTGTGTGTGTGTGTGTGACCATTCATACTGACAATTTAACATATAACAAAATGAAATGTAATCTTAGGGCCAAGATCATAACTAACAAGACTAGAAGCACATGGGAGGCAATGGGGGAAAGATACATGAGCCATCTTCTAAGTGACTTAATGTCTTTTTTTCCTTATACAGAAAATCTGTTTCTCAGTTATGATCATTGATATTCTTGATCACTATTATTTTTGTTGTTAATGCAAATAATATTAACTACTAACTTTCTTTTGGAAATGGTCTTAATGTAGTTTAGGCTGCTCTCAAACTTATTAGAAAACCTAGGCTGGCTTTGAACTTTTCTTCCTGCACCTGTGCCTAGAATGCTGCGATAACAGGTGTAGCTATCACACACAGCTTGATTGATAACTATTAATTTAAAAGGCCACCTAGTTACATAAAGGTGAAGTTGGTCTTTCATGGGGGGTCTTATAAGATAGGTGGATATTTTTTTCTCACTCAGAAGTTTCAATAATATGAAATAATTAATAACAATCAAACAGACATTCCTTATTCTGTTTTATTCTTCTCTTACTTTAGCAGAGGAAGGAAAGTTGCGCTCTGTAGCAAGGCAGTGATGGTGGGAAGGGTTTAGCCTTAGCGATAGTGTGCTCCATGAGTCCATTCACCAGATGCACAGCAAAGCAACAGCAGTCCCAGATCCACATCCTCAGATTTGTAACAGAAAGCCACACATACCGGGAGTCTGGCTGGTGGAACCAAGTATCCAGGTAGACTACCGAGAAGAACAGACAAGTACTCAGGTGGATAAAGAAGACAATCACAGTCAGAAAACAGAAAAGAAATGGTTGCAATGCCCAAGAATAGAGCTTTGTGCTGTAGTTTGGTGACACAGGTCATTCTTGGTAACCTTTGTCCAAAGCCAAAACTAGTTTGAATGTAGGGGCATCTGGAACATATCAGAGCACCTGACTGAAGTGAGAGCAGAGGCAGGGAGCCCATCACTTAGATCCTAATAATTTCTCCTCACGTGCTAGGGGAGGCCCTCAGTCTTTCATTCAGCAATGACCTGTAGGTGTGCACATGGGTGTGTGGAATCTGCTGCTGGGCCGAGAGAGAATCACTCTTTCTCACCACCAGAGGGCTCTTTCACCAGTTCAATCACAATTGAAAGCATCCTCTTAAGGAAATGGAGCCAGAGGCTTCCTTCTTGTTTGCCAATGATCCTTCCTGATCCTGCTCATCTGGCAGGAGACTCAGGAGACATTCCAGCAGCTTCAGACCTGCGCAGCTTTCTCTTATTGAGACTCTTTTCTTCCACTGAACTCTTGGCTTGCCATTAACAGCCATAGTATAGTTATTTGTGTCTTTTCTCATCTGTTAGGGTTCCACTTATGAAAGCATTGTTAACAGCTAATTCAATTGCATAATTGGTTTGAGTGTCACCATGCACAAGCCAGCCAGCTCTGCACTTGGGGCAGTGACGTAAGTCTCAATCTCCATGGAGCAGGAGCTGTATCGGTGAGCTCGTTTTGTCTGCAAGTGCCAGAAACTCACTGGAGCTCACTTGAGAAAATGGGGAGTATAGCATAGAAATATGAGGGGGGTGGGATTGAGGAACCAAAAGCCAATAATGAAATTAGAATTGGAATCAGAATCGGAATCTCGAAGTACAAGCCACTGGGATCCTTGATGACCTCTGTGTTTTCCAACTGTGCCCCCTTTTACATTCTTAGGAAAAAAAGGTTTTATCTTCTATGTTGCACTCTCATTACTAATAACACCCGACCTAAGCAGCTGGCATGGTGGTAGTGGCAGTGGTGGTGGTGGTGGTGGTGGTGGCGGTGGCGGCAGCATGTGATCTATTGGCTCCTGGATTCAGAGGTTTCAATCCATCATGCAGAGAGAGAGCATGCTAGATCAGGGTAGCTCACACTATGGCAGACAGGAGGCAGAGAAGAAGGGAGGGAGGGAGAGAGGCAGGAAGGGAGGGAGGGAGGGAGGGAGACAGGGAGGGAGAGAGGGGAAGGAAGAGGGAATCCAGGAGGAAGGAAAGGAACAGGGAAGGAGGGAGGGTAAGTGCCCTCAGCCTATGGACTGCCCAAGAGCAGATCTTCCCTTTAGGTTAATGTCTCGGGAAATGACCTCACAGATACACCCTGTGATGGTGTTTACTAATCTCCCAGGTGCTTCTCTAGCCAATCAATTTGATAACCAAGCTCAACTCTCACACTTTCACTATAATTTGATCTTCAAGATAGGAGCTAGATTGAGCTCCAATTTAGAATATCCAGAATTGACAACCTGACTGGTTGAGCTTGTGTTGTGTTATTAAACTGCTACCAATCAGATGAGTTCAGAGGAAGGGGATCCTATGATAACTCTGGCTAAAAAGACCATGCCCTGTGAGCTAGGAATGGAGGTAGAATGCAGTATGCTGGCACTACAGATGGAAGCCAAGGCACATGTCTTTGGCTGAAGGAAGCAGATACAGAATTTGAGCATCTTGTAAAATGGCAAAGATAGGGTCTATCGAGATGGCTCAGCAGTTAAGAGCAACAGCTGCTCTTCCAAGGTTCGATTCCTGGCAAACCCAAATGACAGTTCACAGCCATCTGTAACTCCACTCCCAGCGAATCTGATGCTCTCTCTTCTGGCCTCTCAGGCCGTCAGGAACACACAAGGTAGTACACAGACATACATGCAGGCAAAATATCCATACACATTAAATAAGTAAGTGAGTAAGTAAGTAAATATTTAAATATCAAAAATAGAATCTACAGTATTCAATTGCCACATCTAAAGCAGAAGATGGGGTAGGGTGGGGTAAACTAAAAGAAGACTAAAGAGTGCCTGAGTATCCTGGGGCAGGGAGACCAGGGATGTCTAGGGTAGCTGGATTTCCATCTCAGCTCTTTCTATCCTACTTGGTTTAAAATCTCATGCAAGCATATTTTGGTAAATGTTTAAAGTTAAATAAAAACTGAATGCAAACAAGAAGCAGCAAGCCACCCATCCACTGCTCTCAGCCACCTCTTGATTTATCAGTACAAAAGTGACAACTGTTTGGGTGAGCTATCTCTTTATTCCTAATGCCTGGGCTTCTCCTCCCTGAAATATCCTATTCATCAAAAAATTTCAGGGTGTGTATAGTGCTGCCTTGCTAGATGGTTCGACAGGTAAAGATATTTGCTGCTAAGCCTGATGACCCAAGTTTGGTCTCTGGGACTCACATGGAACAGAGGGAAAGATCATCCTGCAAGTTTTCTTCTTGTTTCCACATTCATGTCCTGGTAGGCAGGCATGTGCCAGATGTACATATACACAGAAGTAAATAAATGTAACAAAAAGCAAGTTTTAATTTACACAAATTAAAATAGCTATCTTGTGCTAAGCTTAAAAGATGTCATGATCTCAGAACATCCTTCCCTAATGGTGCTGTCTAGAGTATCACCCCATATTTCTCTCTCCCCTCTTACTCTGGGGTGTGTTTTGTCACAGCACAAACACTCAGATGCGCAGATGTGTTATTGTGTTTGCCCACATCTTCCTGGTGAGGATGCTGCTTCCGCTGCTTACATCTACATTTCCTGACCTCAGACTGGTGCCCCAGATTTAGTAGCTACTCAAAGAGCATTTGCTTAATCCGTTTTATGTGTGAGTAATGATTAAGCTTCACACTTACGACAGGCACCATTGACTCAAGCAACAGGCATCTTGTTCTTGACCACCTGGAACTCCAGTCTAAAGGAGTGAACAGTAATAACCAGGAAAATAAGAACACTTGTAGCCGATGTGGTTGGACTGATGCCCTTCACCAAATTGGTATGTTTACATAATCCTCATCCTGAGCCATGAACCACAGCTTCCTCTCTGGGGACAACTTTTTCAGCTTATGGAAGCTGCCTTGCCCAAGGAATGGCATGTCCCTCAGAGACAGCCTGCAGCCAGAGGGCAGTAAATTCAGGAATATAAAACCATCTTGCCAGAAGGAGGAACTGTGTATGTTTTATAGGCATTCATGGATCACACTAAGGTTTAGATGTCACCAAGACCACATCCTTGTTTGCCTTTGACCACTTTCCTGTGGTTCTTAGACTATAGAGTGCATTAAATCACCTACAGTGGAACTAGGGATGTAAGCTCAGTTGGTAGAGTGCTTGCCTAGCATGTAGGAAGCCCTGGGTTCAATTCCCAACATCCCATGCACTGGGCATGATGCTACACACCCGTAATCCAGCACTCTGGTGGTAGAAGAAGAAAGATTAGAAGTTCAAAGTCGTCTTCAGCTATCCAGTTAGAGGCCAACCTGGGATACGTGAGACTCTCTCAAAACAAAGTGTTCTTCCTTTTCTTTTTCTTTTTGTCAACTTGACACAAATCTAGTTATCTGGAAAGAGAAACTTTACCTGAGAATACTCCCATCAGGTTGGCCTGTAAACAAGCCTGAGGGGGCCTTTTCCTCATGAATGATTATTGTGGAAGGGTTCAGCTCACTATGGATAGTGCCACCCTTGGGCAGGTGGTCCTGGATTGCATAAGAAGTAGGCTGAGCAAGGGGAATGGACTTACACTGAAAGTGTAAGATGAAATAAACTCTTCCCTCCCTTCGGTGGTTTGAGAGAGAATGGTCCCATAAACTCATATATCTGAAAGTTTGGTTTGCAGTTGGCAGACTGTTTAGGAAGAATTGGGGGATGTGACTTTAATTGGAGGAGGTGTATCAATGGAGGTCTGCTTTGGCTGTTCAAAAGCTCATACTAATCCCTGCCCTGTCCTCTCTCTGTGGGCAACTTGCAGATCAGATGTGTGGTCTCAGCTACTGCTCCAATGACATGCCTGCCTATCCGTCATCATGCTCCTCCCCTCCATGGTGACCATGGGTAAACCCTCTGAAATGGTAAGCAAGCACCAATTAAATTAAACCAATTAAATTAATTAAATGGTAAATAAGCACCTTCTTTTTATATGTTGCCTTGGTCATGATGTCTCTTCTCAGCAGTAGTAACTCTTAACTAAGACATGCCTAAGGGTGGCACTACCCATAGTGAGCGGGACTCTCCCACAATAATCATTCATCAAGAAAATGCCCATACAGGCTTGCTTACAGGACAATCTGATGGCAGTATTCTTCTTAGTTGAGGTTCCTCTTCTCAGATAGCTCGACATTTGTGTCATTCATGTATTATTATACAACAGATTCCTGATAAATGAAGGGGATGATGCCTAACAAGGTTAATTTCTACCAAGTTCTCACAGGTACTATTGCTGCTCTCCAGAAAACTACAATTTCAGGATTACTATTCTTTATTATTATACCATGTCCCATGGTCCCTTGGATTTTTTCCCCTTAGATAAGTTAAGTGCATCAGAACCCCTGCCTCAGGCTCTGCTTCCAGGGAATTCAACCCATGCAATCTAGGAGCGATGATAGAGGAATGCCCTCAAGGGCAATTGAGGTCACTTTACAGAACACACTCTATTGAAACAAAACTCTTGAGGATGGGCAAATAATCGAAGATTAGGTCAACATGCTCCAGGGAGTTAGACCACCATAGTGAAGGCCCTGCTCTGTGACGGGCTTGAGGGAAAGAAAGAACAAGACTCCAATCATGATTTGGATCCGGTTTCTATAGTTGAAATCAAATTTGATTTAAAAAAATTCCTTAAAGAGAAAAGGCCTATCATAACTCTGATCAACAAAATGTAATTAAAAGATGCTGTATGGAAATAACCAGAGGTCGAGAACAATATGTGTATTTATCTGTTTATGGGTGGATAACCACAATGTGGCATATACATACCAAAGAATATTATTCAACCATGAAGAGGTATGGAGTTCAGCACTTGCTAGATATGCTATATATATGAATAAACCTTGATGGCATCATTATGCTGACACAAAAGAGTCTGCTTATTTGAGCCTCCTAAAGTAGGCAGACATATAGAGGCAGCGGATTGAGGTCATAGGGGCTGTAGAGCAAGGGTACCAGGAAGCTTTCCCACCACTATAAAACTTTTTCTAGAGTTACTAAAAATAGTTTATTAAAAGTGGTAAAGATTGTACTGTATTGTAAATGTGATTAAGCTCTTGAGTCATATACTTTAAATTATTGACATGTCAAGTTTGAGACTAGAGATGGCTCAGAGGTTAAGAAAGCACTGGCTGCTCTTGCAGAGGACCTTGGTTTGAAAGTGTACTGGCTGGTTTTGAGTGTCAATTTGACACAGCTGGAGTTACCACAGAGAAAGGAGCTTTAGTTGAGAAAATGCCTCCATGAGATCCAGCTGTAAGGCATTTTCTCAGTTAGTGATCAAGGAGGGAGGGTTCATTGTGGGTGGTGCCATTCCTGGGCTGGAAGTCCTGGGTTCTATAAGAAAGCATGGCCTCTGCATCAGCTCCTGCTTCCTGACCTGCTTGAGTTCCAGTCCTGACTTCCATTGGTGATGAACAGCAGTGTGGAAGTGTAAGCTGAATAAACCCTTTCCTCCCCAACTTGCTTCTTGGTGCAGGAATAGAAACCCTGAGTAAGACAAGTTTCCATCACCTACAAAGTATCTCACAACCTTTTGTAACTCTGGCTCAAGTGATCCAATGCTCTCCTCTGGACTCCATGGGTACTGCATGCAGGTAGTTCACAAACATACATGCTGGCAATCACACATAAACATAAAACAAAAATAAAATCTTAGCCGGGTGTGGTGGTGCATAGCTGTAATCCCAGCACTCAGGAGGCAGAGGCAGGTGGATCTCTGTGAGTTAAAGACCAGCCTGGTCTGTGGAGCAAGTTCCAGGACAGCCAGGGCAGTGATACAGAGAAGCCCTGTTTTGAAAAACAAACAAACAAAAAACAAAACAAAATAAAATAATAAAATGTTTTTCAAATTTGCGTTATATATTTTTATCACAATAAAAAGGTGGAAAAATGTTTTGTGAGTCTTTTGTTATATACATGCATACATACATACATACATAAATATGTACATACATACATACATATGCACACACACACACACACACACACACACACACACACATGTCTTCTTGGAATCATTTGACTTTTGGCTGAATGACATGGCTTCGTTTTGCCGTTTCTTCCTTCCTGAATCCAGGACCTGGTGACTTGTCAGCAACCTCTCACAGTGTAGTCACAAACTTCTGTTTACAGTAGTTGAAAATGAAGAGATGTTTATACTATTAGTCATCATTATAGGCCAGGACTACATGTCTTCAAAACTCCTTTTATACAGCAAAACCCAGGCTCATTAGGTGATTTAACTGATTTTTCAAGTTTAAAATGAATATAACCACTAATGTATACAGACAGGGAGGAGCGAAACTAAAGGGAGTAATTTAGTGGTCAAAACACGCTTAGTCCCATCTGCCAGAAAGCCAACTCAAAGTGGATAAATGAACAAATAAATTCAGTAGTTAGTATTTGTGAAACTGTAAGGGTAAGACACTTGGAATGGCTGCATCCAGGACCCCAGGGATGTGGGGTCTGTCTCTCTCCCACTCAGCCCAACCTTGCTCTACGTTGGCTGAATGCTCAGTGTGGCTCTTCTCAAGAAGCCAGAGCTCCTGCCTTACATTCTATGACAACCCTAGAGGGAGCAGAGCTCCACCCACAGCTGAAGCATACTCTTAGAGCTGGTTTCTCATTGGTCTGTTTTCCACCTGAACTAGATCATGGGAAGCAGGATTGAGGCCTGCCCTCCCATTCCATCCCTGGATGTACAGAGAAGATCAGCATCATCTTAATCTATGTGGACCGAGAATAGGCTGAAGGGTGATTCTTAGAAGAAACTTACAGTGGGGATGCCAGAAGGATAGGGAAAAGACAGGAAGTAAAACATGGCAGACACAGTGTGCTACAGTTATGGAAGGCTACTTACCTGTGCTAGGTCATTCCAATTAAAAATATGTATGGGGCTAGAGAGGTGGTTGTGTAGTTAAGAACCCATACTGCCCTTACCAGTGAGGCATTCTTGGTTCCCAGCACACCAGTTGGGAGTTTTACAACTTGTAACTCCATCTCCAGGTGATCCCACACACTCTTCTCACCTCCATGAGCAACTGTACTCAATGCACACATCCTTACACAGGAGAACACACAGACATATAATTAAAAATAAATCTTTAGAAAAATAAGGTACACATACTTACCAAGTACCACTATAGGTGTTGAGGCTGTAGCAGTGAGCAAGACAAATGGATTCCCCATCCTTTAGTGAACTCACATGTTAGGGGAGAGAAATGGCCAAGGAATATGTAACCAACCAACCAACCAACCAATCAACCAACCAACCAAAGATATACAGTGTGCTAGATTCTCTGTTACTATCACAAAATACTGGAGCAAATAAACTTATAAAGAAAAACAGGTTTCTTTTGGTTCACTCTTCTGAAAGTTACAGTCCACAGTCAGTTGGCCCTGTTGCTCTGAGGCTGTGATGAAGCAGTTCACTGTGGTTGAGATGAATAAAACCCTTCACCCCTCAGGCACCAGAAGAAATACCCAGGGGATAAATAGAGAGGTAGATAAAGGGTGGAAGCCCATCCTTTTCAGAGGTGTGCCTCTATCACCCAAGGACCTCCCACTATGTCCCACCTACCAAAGGCTTTGTGATATCCCAATAGTAGCACTACCCTATAATGAAATCTTTACCATATGGATGTTGAGGCCATTTAGGATCCAAATGGTAGCCTGCAGGTAGCCATACACACCTTGAAGAAAATGAAGTTGGGTAACAGGACCAGTGTTGGCAGGGTCACTTTAGGCAACATGGTCAGTTAGGGAGGGCATTCTGAGAAGGTGACTTCTGCCTGAAAAAAAAAAAAAAAAAACCAACAAAAATCCTGAGCTGGATCCTAAGAGGCACTGGGAGACTGTGTCCAGCACAAAAGCTGTACACATGGCTTATGGTTGTCAGAGAGAGTAGCTTTGGGGGCATTTTCATGGACAAGGAGATAAATGGAAGATGAAGTCAGAGAGTGAACTAGAGCCAGACTCTGTAGTGCTATCAAGGCAGGGGAAACAAGTGTGGCGGTTATTTCTCTGTGAGCATTACTTCTCCCTAATGTAAAGATGTATAGCCAAGTTGTAGGGGGAGGGGCTTGAAGGATGCCATTTGGAGATTTTACTCTGGTCATGGAGTGGGTAATGAAGGTACAGGAAGGTACAGGAGTGAAGGCCAGGAGCCACCTTAGGGAGCTGTGTCATTAATTCAGGCTACAGGTATTGGTGTTTAGGGCATTAAGGTGTGTACATTTCCCGAGGACTGAAGGGAACACTCAACGGGCTTAATTGGGGAATGATCTGGTTAGACTTGTAGTTTTCTGGTTGTGCACAGCAGTGCTTTGACAATGCTCCATAGGGCAGAAATTAGAGCAGAAGGTAGCACAGAACCCTTCAGCCCCAAGATTCCCCATGAAAACTACTGTCCTTCCTGTCATGTAGGTTGAAATAGGACATGGGAGACAGGAGAATGGAATTTGCCTTCATCCAAAATCTGACTCCAGGGAACTGGACTTAGAATAAAGAACCTCAAATAATGTCAGTGTGAGAACTAGGGGAGAGAATCTTTGTTCAGCAGTAGTCCAGAGCAGATCTGGGGATAAAAGCTTGCATCGGTGGAATCAAACGCCTTACTTTATGCACTGCAGGCAGTAGACAGTAAAGGTAGATGATCGAGTTTGGAGAAAGTGTATCTCCCGTATGACCTTGAAAAAGTAAATTAACTTTCCATATCCCTCTTCCTCCCGCCCAAATAAAACCAGGGTCACATTAAGACTTGTCTCTTCAGCTAATAGGACCTTCGATACTGCAGAATGCAGATTACATATGATAATACTCGCAGCACAGCGCCCGGCATGTATCAAGTGCTCAATAGATGTCAGCTGCACCATAAATAAGATGGTGCCAAAGAAGCTGGCTCTCTTAATGAGATCTGTTCTAATCTGCCACCTTTGGAATAACAAATGGCTGACATTATGGGCTTAGTTTTCTTGAGACATATATGCCAGGAAAATATAGAGACCCAGGAGGCAGATAGAGACTCAGGGGGTGTTTAGAGAAGAGATAAAGACCCCAGGAGATAACTACAAGGTCTAAAGCCACCTCAGAACCCCCCACAGATCAATGAAATAGGGTCCATTTGGGACTTTCTCTTGATGGCCTAGAATGCTAACCAAAGCTTCACTCCTGAGAGTTACAGGCAAGGAACCAAGTGTGGAAGCATTCATCTGCAAACCAGGCACTTTGGAGGCAGGAGGAGCTCAAGGCCTGTGTGGGTGCATCCAAGATCCTGTCTCAACAGAATGAGAGAGAGAGAGAGAGAGAGAGAGAGAGAGAGAGAGAGAGAGAGAGACCGAGATACAGAGACAGAGATGAGAGAGATGAGAGAGAGACAGAGACACAGAGAGAGACAGAGACGAGAGAGAGATGTGTGTGTGTGTGAGAGAGAGAGAAAGAGAGAGAGAGAGAGAGAGAGAGAGAGAGAGAGAGAGAGAACAACAACAAACAGTGCACTAGACATGAAATTAGAAACGGATCCTGAAATGGGAAGGAGAGATCTTTAGTGGGAAAAGGAGTTGGATGTATGTGCCATGAAAGCAAAGCAAGACTCTTTGGGGAAACTAAGGGAACCAGAGAGGGTGGGGCTACTAGGGAAGGGAGTGTGGGTAAGGAGAAGATGTATAAAGAAGCCTCACGTTCAAACTATAAGAGAGTGAATGTGAGCTTAGAGCTTTGATATCTGAATTGAACTTTAAGTATCTTTAGGCCTAATAGAAAAGTCCTTGTGCCCATTGCTGTGGCAGAAATCACGGACTTGCCCCTCTTGTGTAATCTCCCATCCCAGCCCTGGTCCTCAATGTTGGATTATTCTGTAATGTGGTATGTTTTCCAGATTGGGCTTCAAGTGCCTACAAATGAGCCCTTACTATAAAGGAGGTAAGGCTCTCAACTCTGAAATGGACAGAAGACCATGTGCTCCTCCCTCCCGCTGTTCATCGGTGTGGTCTCCAAAACATGCAGTTGCAGGAGGGCAGAGAATATTCAAACTGTTCTGCTCTTTGGTACTGTGGATTGAACTTGGAGCCTTGTGCCAGACAGGCAAGCTCTCTTCCACTTCTCTATCCCAAGTTCTCTCTTTACTTAATATTTTTCTTATTTACTTACTTATTTATTTATTTATTTATTTATTTATTTATTTTGTGTGTGCATGGGATGCTTTGGGGAAAACATGCATGGCACAGCTCAGGTGTGGAGGTCAGAAGACTTTTGTAAATTTTGGGTTCTCTCCTTCCACCATATAGATCTCCAAGACTGAATTAGGCCATCAGCCTTCTCATCAAGATCTTTTACCACCTTGCCTACAAGGTCTTACTAAATTGCCCAGGCTGGACCTGAACTCAGTTTTTAATCTGGGCAGGGCTTGAACTCATTGGATAGTGTGGTGTGTTTTCCAGATTGGTCTCCAAGTGCCTTGAACTTCCACCTCAACCTCTCATGTAGCTGGGATTGCAGACCTGTGGGTTTTCTGTTTGATTGGCTGCTCTTGCTTCATATTTTGTAATAGCCCATGCCACAAGTTGGGTAATGGATGAGTATTTATTTAATGGAAGGTTGAGTGAATGAATGACTGTTCAGACTAGTTTACTATTTCTTAGCCATTACCTAGAAATGTTCAGCCTGACACAAAAGACAAATTATTTTCTGATTCTCAGCTTGACATAATTAATATGAATTTAAAGCTATTGATCAAAATGACCCACCTGGATGGCCTGACTGGGGAATGATATCTTCTAATAAAGACCTTTGGGGGTGACTCTGGGTCATGGTGGAGAGTTCTGCACCTCCCAGGTCTACTGTGGCAGTACATTATGGTAAAAGTATCTTACTTTCTAGGAGAATGGAACTTTTTGTTGGACTTTACAGCCATGCTAATAATACAAGATTATTTAAGGCATAAGACTGCTATCCCACTGTGCAACTCAGTCTGTTGGTTTAACTTGCCTTTAAGCAACAATGTAACACTAGGTGTAGTGGTGAACACCTTTAATCCCAAGACTCAGAAAGCAAAGGCTAGAGGATCTCTGTGAGTTCAAGGCCTGCCTACTCTACATGGTTAGTTCCAGGACAGTCAAGGATACATAGAGACCCTGTCTCAAAAACAAAACAAAGAGAACACTGTAACAGCCAACCTTACTTGCCTTGGATTTCCCAAAAGTGATCAATTTATACATCCTAAGCTAATAAATAGCTGTAATCTTAAATTATGTACTCTTCCATGGTCCTGCCCCAGAGAGCCATGCATGCCTTATGATAATCACATTCTGAAAACAGCATGTATAGGCTGAAAGCAGTCTTATAAAATAAATATTCTCTATAAATGTTGAGCGCAACATACAGGTACTGCTTGATACGAGGTTTGTAATATTGTTATCTAGGTCAGTTGGAGTCAGTGACTTAATCCCTTATAAAACTCTGTTCAAGATTTTTGTAAAATAGCCTTTATTCCTTCAACATGTGATGATATCTGTACTATTCAATAAATACAGAGCAAAGCACTTGTTAGGGACTGACACACCAACAAAGACACAGGGACAGATTTCACAAGACAGCCTTCAGTCAGGCACAGATTCAGAATCATACAGCAGACAGGATAGGCAACCTTTGCTGGGAGAATGGAAGACACAGGAAGAGTGTCATGCATTCAGATCTGGGTTTGGGCTTGGTTAAATGACACCTAGGGGAAGTGCTTTGATTTATTCCCTTATTGTGACACTGATACATTATTGGTGAGTTTATTGTTAATGTGTTCACATAGATGGCATTCTGCACTTTTCAAATCTTCAGGAGAACTTGCAGGATGGTAGGCATGGCTTCTTTGTGGTTTACTGGTGTTTGGCTGCCTGTCTTCCACAACTTAAACCAAACTGAATTCAGTGGAGGTCCACTGAAATGTTCTTTAGCCAACTGGTAAGAGGAGAGCAGCCTCTGGCACCTTCTATAAGCTTTGCTGCAACTTCCAGCCCACCCTTTGATCTACCATCTAAGTAAGCCTGCCTCCTTCATGGTTCCCATAGGACACTGGATGTCTCATGGATGATCCATGCAAGAAGAGATTCCATCAGCTTCCATCCATTGCACAAACACTGTGTGATGCCATTCATAAAGTCACCTGGGCCCATTGCCATTCTTTGACTCACTTTTCAGATTTTTCTCAGAGATTTTTAAAAATTCCTTTTGGAATCAACTTTTGGCCATAAATGTCTTCTTCAAATTCATTTCACCTTTCTCTAGCTTATCAGTATGAATCACAGATCAGGAAGGCATAAGACTGCTATCCCACTGTGCAACTCAGTCTGTTGGTTTAACTTGCCTTTAAGCAACAATGTAACACTAGGTGTAGTGGTGAACACCTTTAATCCCAAGTTTCAGGAAGGAAACTAGACACATGGCTATAGTAACTTTTAATTTTTTAAATTAGTCATGGTAAGAGATGAATAACAATCACTAACAACGAAATAACAATTACTAATAATTCTAAAACACACTGTAATAACAGTTATGTGAATGTGGTCTTTCTTTTAAATGTACTTCAATCTTTGTACAGTATAGGGGATGGATCCTGGAGCCTTGCATATGCTCTGTCACTGAGCTGCACCCCCAGAAGTCTTTGCTGTGTTACAGTCACCCTTCTTGAAGTGATGGGAAATGATTTGATGTGTTGCTGAAACTACAAAAAAAAAATCCATGGGCTCGGGAAGGATATCCTCATGGGTGTGCCCTGTTTTTAAAATATATAAAGACATACATTTATACCTTAAATGTATTTACATTACATATAGTCACGTATATTTACATACATAAGGTCTGATTAAATTTTAGTGACTATCTTCCAGGAAAGGGATTTTTTAACATCTTTATATCGTATACATGTTTATTCTCTCATATATGGCTTCTTCATATATGATATAAATTATTTTTGTGAGTGTGTGCATGCCTCATGTTGATGTTGAGAATCATATTAATTTTCCATCTTATTTATTAAGGCAAGGTCTCTCAATCAAGCCCAGAGTTCATCTATATGGCTAGTCTCACCAGCCAGGTTGCTCTGATGACCTTGTCTCTGCCTTTCCAGGTTGGAATTAGAGGTGGGCACATCTCTCTGAATTTACATGGACTATGGGAATTTGAACTTGGGTCCTCATGTTTGTGCTGCTGCCTTAACCACTGAGTCATCTCCAGTGTCCCTAAGTACATATTTAAAATAAGGGAATTGGGGAGTTGGATGTTGGATTTCAGTAATGAAGTGATAAGTTGCCAGAACTTTGTCAAGATTGTTTATTACTTTTAATTAATTTTTAAATTACTTTATACTCTTTAATCAATCTGGAATCGACATTGCCGTACACCACAAGATGAGGATTTAATTTTGTTTTATTTATTCCCTCCAATATTAATCAATCATCTCAGGGTCATTTATTGAATATTTCTTCTTCCTCCAAGACTTGTATTGTCACTTTTATTATCAAATAAAGCCAGGTACCTGAAAGATTGTCTCGAAGCTTTCTATCCTGTTCCTTCGACTATATTATGATTATTGTAACATAAATCACATTAATCCATGTTGTAACATTTATGTTCTGTGCTATTTTAATCTTTGAAACGTTATCGCCTATTTGAACATCTCTAGTCAACTTCCTCCAAGTTATGAGTTCAGTTTCAGTTATTCCTGGCTCTTACTCATTCTTAGTTGAATTTGGAAGTCCCTTTGTCTGCCCCTCCCCCTTCTCACCAAAGCAAAGACAGACACAACAAAATAAAAGTATTTGTTTGGCGATGTTTATTAGAATCGTATCAAGCCCATCTATTTATTTAGAAAGAAATGACATTCTTAGATGCTCAGCCTCCTATTGAGTTTTTCTGATTTTATTTCAAATTCACTCACTGGCCTTTTATCCCCCTTCACGTCCATTGTGCATACCTCACATCACAGTTATAACTAGACAGGGTGTTTGATTATTCCAGAAGTATGGAAACTTAGTGTCACCCAACTTCGAACTGGCAGAAGTGTAAGGGATGGTGGCTGGAATTGGATCCACATCCATCCAGTTGCACAGCCTGCCCTCTGAACCATGGTGCTACTTTATTTAAGATTAGATCATGCCTGGAATAAATGCAAGTCATCATTTTCTAGAAAAAAAATCAACTTCATTAAGATTTATCTGGCTCTCCAGCTGAGCTGCTCTTTGCTTGGGTTATATGCTCTCAACATTTAATTTCCTCCTTTTTCTTGTGAATGGAGAACAGGATGGGTGCCCTGTCCTTCCCACAGCCCTTCCCACTCTCCCTGATCCAGGGCCTTGTCATTCTGATTCCTGTTCACACATTACCGTTCATTGTGCGCTGGTGGAGTAGGAAGGTGATCACTCCTGGGCAGACACTACTCTGACGCAGGAGCTCCAATTACACATCTGGAGAGTCACATGCTCAGCTGAGTTCAGGAGTTAACCAAATCAGCTCCCAGTCTATCAAGGAACAGCCAGAAAATATCAGACCACAGGATTGCTGGATTTAAAAAGAAAAATGTATCTCAAGGTTCTTATTTTTGTGCTCCCACAGTTGCTCTGTGTGTGTGTGTGTGCGTGTGCATGTGCGTGTGCGTGTGCGTGTGTGCCATGTCATATATGTGGAGAGTAAGAGAACATCTTTGTGGAATTGGTTCTTTTCTTCCTTCTTTACATGGGTTATGGGAATCAAAATCAGGTCACTGGACTTGCACAGCAAGCTTCTTTTCTTAGGAGTGATATCACTAGCCCTCCCATTTTTTTCTTTTTGAGATAGGATCTCATGGAGCCCAGGCTAGCCTCCAACTTGCTATATGACTAAGGGTGGCCTCGACTCCTGCATTTTTCACCTCTATCTCCTGAGTGCAGGGATTCCATGTACATGCTACCATATCTGATTTATGCAGTATTGAAGATGGAGCCCAGGACTTCATACATGCTAGGCAGGCACTCTGCCAAGTTCTCATTGTTGGCACAACTATACTCTTCACTTGGCCAATTCCATAGTTTCAGTCTTTAGTGTTCTCCATAGGCCCAATGTGTTGAAAGTTTGGTCAACCGTTGTTGAGAGGTAGTAGAATCTTTAAGTAGTGGGGCCTAGGGAGAGGAAGTTTGATCATTGCGGGGTGCCTTTGAAGGTGATATAAGGGACAACCAGCTCTTGCCCCCTTGCTTTTTGGTGACAGCATAGTGAGCTTTCTCTATTACACACTGTCCACCATGATGTTCTTGCCCTGTCAGAGGCCCCCAAAATGATGGAAGTAGCTACCATGGACTAAAAGCCCAAAGCCAGGAGCCAAGCAAAACTTTCTTCATTTTGACCTGCTTATCTCTTACATTTGTTGCTATAACAAATTGATCTAGCCAACAAGGCTCTGCAGTCTGCCCATGGCTCATCTCTTTTGCCCAATCTCAGACTCTTTCTGTATTGTGCCCATGCTTGGGTGGTTCCATTTTTCTCTCTCTGTGGTAAGTGGCAAGCCCTTTCTACAACTCACAGTTTCTTCTCAAGGCTTTTGCCTCAAGAAGCATTCGCTGGGATCATGTGGTCCACAGCTCAAACTATGTCCTTCACAGTCTGTTTCTTTAGGGAGGCCTAACCAGCCATCAGACGGAAAAGAAATTCCTTAATTACCATGACTGTTGTCGCTAGTTTAATCGCTATGATGAGCATAGTTAGTAATGTTCACTGCTATGCTATGTGTGTTTATGTCCCCGAAGTTTATATGTACAAGACCTGATCCCTAATGTGATCAGGGGGATGGAGGTGGGGCCTTAGGGAGGAAGTCAGTGGCTTTGGAAGAAGAAGACAAAAGGGAGAGAGATAAGCACCTTCTTTCTCCTTTTTGGTCAGCTAAAGGTATGGTGGGAAGATGGGTGTCTACAAACTAGGTGGGGGGGTTCTCACAGGGGAATCAGATTAGCTGGTATGCTGACCTTCAACCTGCAGAACTTGGAAGAAATACATTATATTTTTATTTACGCACCCATGATATGGCATTTAATTATAGCAACTAGAGTACATGGAAGCATTCACTTAGTTGTTACAGTATTTATCTTACTTTAAATTATGTATATGTGCCCATGTATGTCTGTGTTTATGCATGCATTAATGCAGGTGTCTATGAAGGCCAAGGGGGGTCAGATGTGCTGGAGCTGGAATTATAGGTAATTTTAAACTGCCCGATGTGGGTACTGGGAACTGAACTAGTGTCCTCTGAAAGAGCAATCCATGCTTTTACCTGCTGATTCATCTGTCAGTCCCCATGGAAGCATATGTATACACTCGTGTTTGCTTCCTACTGATTTGTCTGTCATGTGGAAAATTAGATGTGAAGCCCTCACTTGGTTTTTTTTTTTTTTTTTTTTTTTTTTTTTTTTTTTTTTTTTGACCTGACACAGTGATTGGCACAGCAGCAGCACCCCATACATGCAAGGTAGTGAATCAGTGAATATTCCACCCTCTCTAGTCATCATGAGTCAACACCATTGTGACTTCTACAAAAGCCCCATCAGAAAGTCAGGAGGTGAGGGAGGGGATGAAGCACAAAGCTTTGTAGCCAGAGAACCTATTCAGTTTAGATTCAACCTGTACAAGCCAAACAGGTCATTTTAAATTTAATTGTATGTGTGTGTGCATGCCAGAGCACATGGATTGGCCATTTGTTACAGGAACTAATTTACTCTAACTGCCCTGAAAGACAGTCATGGATTATCATTTTTTATGGTTCTAGGAAGTGACTAAGATGAACTATGGTTCTTGCTCTGAGTTCTACCTTAATTTTCCTTAGATGGTGCGGGAGGTAGGTCACCTCAAAGTGTTCCCCATTCATACACCTGGTGGAGGGCTCCCCACTTATATGTTTGGTGGTTGATGTGGCTGTGGGGTGGGATCTTCATAGTGATTATAGCAGGAAACACCTGCCCATGCCTACCATACAGCCTGCTAATGGCTCAACCAAGACTCAGTACTCCAAGGCACGGAGCCAGATGGGAAGTCTTCCTCATCTGACCTTGTTCAGGGAGAAATGAAGTTACACTTACCCCTCTCTGGGAAGACAGTGTCTCATGCAGTCTAGTCTAGCCTTGAATTATCTCTGTAGTCAAGGATGACCTTGAACAACTGATTCTCCTGCTTCCACTTCCCTAGTCCTGGGACTATAGGTGTGTAGTACTATGCTTGGTTTTATGCAATGCTGGGGACGGAACCCAGGGCTTTCATATATGCAGGAATACACCCTATTAACTAAGCCGCATTCCCAGTCCAAGTGTCCACCTCTTAGTGAGAGTAGCTCAGAACTTTTATGCTAGCTCATCACTGTGTTCTGTCTCCTGATAAGCATTGCAGTGCGTGATTAAATGAACTTGGATTGAGCTAAGTTCACACTGACTCTGCCTTCTATTAGTCTTATGTCATAATTTAAATAAGATATGTTCCCCCCCCCCAATGGCTATGTATTGAGCTGATGATGCTGTTTTGGAAGGTTCTGGAAACTTCAGGAGGTAATGCCTATCTGGGTAAAGTTGGTCACTGGAAACTTTTTCTTGAGACTAGGATCTTACCTGAGTGTTCTCTCTCTCTCTCTCTCTCTCTCTCTCTCTCTCTCTCTCTCTCTCTCTCTCTCTCTCAGGTGGAAGACAACCTCTTTCTCACCATGAGGTGAGGGGTATCCTCTGTTACTTGTGTCTACCACTGTGATACCCTTTCTAAGTGCCTGGAACCAAGTCACTCTGGACTGAACTGTCTGAAGCTGGGAGCCAAGATATGTCTTCACTCCTTTGAACAGCTCGTGTAAGATTGTTTTTGTCACAACTCTAAAACACTTAGTTTCATTGTGACTAGTTTTGACCTCACAACCTCTTCTTCTCTGTAAAGTGGGTATCGCATGTGGAGTGCCAGCATGTGGGGACTTTGCCACGGCCAGTGATGAGTTACAGAAGCTCCTCCTTCAGCCTCATTATTGAAACAGTCTCTCAAGCACAATGGAGGCATTTTTGGCAGAAAAGAGTGAGTACTCACCAAAAGCACATTGCTCTCACTTGCCACCAGTGACACTTGCCTTCCAAGCTCCCCAGAGTGCAGAGAGCTTTCTGCTGAGCCCCTCCAAAGACTGCCTTCCAGGTTGCTGGGGTGGGTGGGCATGGCAACAGCCCCATCGCAGGCGGCGCGTGTCCAGACACTCAGATTTGCCAGTGTGGGCGCAGACACTCTCTCCCCAGAAAAGCTGCTTGAAGGCATAGACGAGGGGAAGGAGAGATTAAAAATAAAGAGTGGTCATGTTCAGTTTGGAGATTAAAAGAGAGCCATGAACTCAGAGGCCCTCCAGTTCCCCTGCTTTGGGAGGGGGGGATGGCTAGAAGAGATGGAAAGGGGGAGGGAACCCTGTGGCTTCCTCTCCTTGGAACTCTAATCCTGTGAACATGGCATGATTATTGTGTTTGTACTCACAGGGAGCCTGATTTTGAAAGTTTGACTTGGACGCTGGCTCTGCACCAGCCCCCAGCATTCCCTGTTATCTGTGTCTGGGTTGCTTTCATTATCCACATCAGAGATTTTCTTGGCTTCAACACTCAGGTTGGATCTGCGTCCACCTTGCTTCGTGCCTCTCCTGTTCTCACAATGCAGATAAAATTTACAGTGCGGTGGTTAGCTGTCCTCTATGAAATCCTCCAAGGGAGACTTCCCTACTCCATAGGGAAGGTAACAAAGGTGGGGGCTGACTGCTTTACCCAAAATGTCACAGCTTACAAACATGGAGCTGTTTTGTGGATGCCCAGGGTCAGCTAGGTATTTGTTCAGTTGTGAATGACAGAAAATGTTCTTCAGAGGGTTGGAGACACTGGTTAATTGGTTCAAATTGGCTCGAGGGCTGTAGCTGCATCTCGAAGCTGTTTTCCTCAGTTTTGTACCATTTTCAGGCCCTTCCATGCTGGCAGGATGGCTTTGGTATCTTCCAATCAGAAAGGAAGGAGAACGTTTTCTTTCCCAATACTTTAAGTATTTTTCTTTTTTTAAACACCATACACACATACATGTATCATGTATATGGTATGTGCTTTTGTATAGATCTATGTGCACATGTGTATATAGTGTGTGTGTTTGTGTATATCTATGTGCATGTATGTGTGCCCTTGAAGTTACACATGGAAGAAAGCTGTTGACACTGGGCATTTTCCTTTAATCACTTTTCCATTTTGTATTTTGGGGCAGGGTCTCTCCCTGAACCTGGGGTTTGCGATTCCATTTTAGTTAGATTGACTAGTCAACTAGCTATTGGGATCTACCTGTCTCTGTGGTCTCCACCTCTTGGAGTGTTGTGGTTACAGGTATATACAGTCCATCTTTTTTGTTTGAGTGCTGATAATCTTAACTCAGGTCCTTGAGCTGTTTGGCAAATGTGTTACCCACTGAGCCATCTCCTTGGCCCTCCATTATATTTTAAAATGTTTTCTTCAGTGCCCTGGGCCTGATGACTCTGACAACGACTGAGCCACGGGATCATCTCATCATAGTCGCTGTGGCCAGAAGGTAGCTTCGGCTATACAGCTTTACTCTGGAAGCCTTCAGTTGGCTAGTCCTCTTCTAACCATGGTGCCTAGAAAGGGGATGGATAGGGTCACAGAAAAATGTGGATGTGCTCTTCCCAAAAGGGAAATGCCCACTACACAGGCCAGCAAAAAAAGTGTATTGCCTGCTGTGGGCTGAGTGTGTCGTCTACAGGTTCAGTTGCTAGAATCTGAACCCTCAAATTCATAGGTTAATGGTGCTGAGAGATGGGGACTTGGAGAGAGCAGATAGGGTTAGATAGAGCTAAGAGACTGGGTCCCCGATGGTGATATAGCATTGACTGCTTCACATGAGGAAGAGCATGCTGGCTTGTCTTACCAAGTGAGGTCTCCATATTCTAACGAAGCACAATGTCCTTAGCAGATGCTAAGCAGGCACAGTCGCATGCTCTTGAACCTCACAGCCTCCAGAGCCAGGAGTCAAATAAATTTCTCTACAAATTAACTGGTTTGGGATATTTTGTTATAGCAGTAGAAAATGAATCGAAGCAATGCCATTGGGTGCCATCAATCAACAGGTAACACATTATCAATGCTGAAGTCTCAGCTTCTGGAGAGGGTGGACCCTACTCACTGACTCTCAGAAGACACCTGTCATTGTGGTCTTCCCAGTTCTAACTTCCCTCTTCTTTAGCTATGCTACTCTCTGTTGGAAGAGCACTTGTGACATGTGATTCAAAGTGACTACTTCAGGGTAGGGTAGGACCCAAGTTCGGCAAGTCTGATGTTTATCTCTCTGCCCTTACCCTGTCCAGACTAAGGTGATTAAGTGTTGGATGGGTTTTCAAGCCAGAAGAGCAGAACTCAGTCTCAGAGCTCCCGTTGGCACCATTAGACAGAATAAGTTGTCCTTTCTTGGTACCACTAAACTCTAGGAAGTACCAGGGATTTGTGAAGAGAGTGAAGCATGGAAGAAGTTGGGTGATGGAGTGGGAACAGGCTTCTGATATCGCCCCTGAATTCATTTGTGCCTGGAGCTAGATAATCCAAGGCTTTTTAGTTCCCTAAATAAGCAAACTCCATCTTGAGGTGGAGAGCGCCACTTGTAGCCTTAAGAAAATCCATTGTTAGAGTTTAGTATCAAGGCAGGTATTGAGCTCTAAGAAGGACAAAGGTCAAGCATCATAGCTAGGGATGAGAGAGGTACACCATGTTCTCATCTAGAGGTGTTTAAGGGCTGGAGGCTGTGGGGTGTCAGAGAGACACCTGCCCAGGGACACGGTATACTAAACCTTGACCCCCATCCCCACCCCCACCCCTAGGCACATCCTGGTTGTGTGATTTGTTTGGACACTTTCTGAAAATTGACTCAGTGTCTGGGTAGCTATTAGCGTCTGATCCCATTCTTCAATCCTTCCTTAGCATAAGTTATCTGAAAGTCTGGAAGGCAGAATCCCAGTACTTAAATTCTTACCCAGTTCTGGGGCTTGACCTTAGGTCTCACACACTTTAAGGAAGTGTTTATTGTGTAGCTACATCCCAGCCTTTGCAGGGTCTCAGTTGCTTAGGCTGACCTTGAACTCAAGGCTGGCCTTGATCATGTATGGTCCTCCTGCCTCAGTCTCTCAGTAGCAGGAATGACAGGCATGTGCTGTCAGGTACAGTACCCTAGAACATGTTCGAAGGAGATATACACATATAAACTTTAGGGTTTGATGAAGCTGCATTCTTACCTTGGCTTGGCAACTGCCCACTGGGTGGCTTTATAGTTAAGTGACTTTGTACTTCCTAGGCTCATCTTTCAAATCTGTAAAGTGGGTTCAATAATAACATTCACCTCTGACCTCTTCTTTTGCAGTTTTAGCTCCTGCTCCTGGGCATTGTTACTGTGTGCTTGAGCTAAGTTATAAACAAAGTTATGAGTGAAGTGTAAACTGGGAAGTCTGTTCAGAATCAGACCTTGACCTCTTAGATAGTAGCCATGTAAACTTGGACAAATAGTTCTTCCTCTTTGGAACTCTATATCACGTAAAATGAAAATGACAGAAATAATGCCTCGTCTTACAGACATTAAATTAGCATTTGTATTATATTTAAACAGTAAACGTTTAGGGCCAGCAAAATGGATCAGCAGGTATAGGGGCTCACTAGCTTAAGGATTTGAGTTGGGATCCCTGGGACCCACATGGTGGAGGGGAAAATGGACTCCTACAGGTTGTCTTCTGATCTCCACACCTGTGCCCTGGCCTGTGAGTATCTACATATACACACAATAAATAAATAAAATGTAATAAGAATTTTAAGACATTGGATGGCACCAGGTGCTAGCCATTATTCCTAGGCTTCATAGACTGTGGAGTCATGTTCATTTGGTGGCAGCACTGACAGGCATAGGAGGGACATTTTTTTTAATGAGTTTTGATAACAGAAGCTCTATCATGGTCCTGCTAACCTCAGCATCCATCAGCAACGCACACCTTTTTGCATATACATTCTGATGACAGCTCTGGCTCTGCTAATACTGTGTGAGTTGAACGTTGATTAATGCCTTTTAAAGGCAACGGTTTGCATTCAAAGTCTGACTCCTCCATATACTGTTACATCTCAAAGAAGTTACTTAACCTCTTTGAGCTTCAGCTTCCTCAACTGCAAAATGCCAAAAGGAACAATGCCTGTCTTGCAGGCTGGAGTGAGGGTTAACTGCATCACTATGGCAAAGCCCTAAGAATAGAGCCTGACATCCCAAACACTAAGTTTTATTTGGTTATAAATTATAACATCCAATGAATGTATTGTACAAATGGAATGCCCAATGAGCCCTTAGAATTTCTTTCAAAGAGCTGAAAATACAGACTATCATCAGTCTTGTCACTATATGTTTCAAATCTGTAGCCCACCTGAAGGATACATCCAATGGACACATTTCACTTGTGCACCCTAGTGCTTCAGAAATTAGAACTTACAGTCTAGATTTCAAAGTCTGAACAACCAAGGAGGGGGGGGTGGAATCTGTTTTCATAGCTTCTCTTGAGGAAGGGGAAGGTGACATCACTTGGCTCCATTCTCTGAAGCCAGCGCCGGAAGGGATCATGCGTTAAATAGACAAGAACGTCCCAGGTCAAGAACTTGGGTTTCACTACCCTCACTTTCTCAGTCAGAGAGCACTTTATGTGTTCATTTTACCTGCTGGGACAATCAGTTGGAATAACAGCTCTCTAACACACCAAATATCCAGCTCAACTCGGCTTCCACAACAGCCTTAAAGGAGCAACCTGCTGACCTTGTGTAAGGGTGAGTGGACAGGGAGGGACCGTAAGATGCCCCAAGGCTATGCATCTGATGTGTGGTGGAGCTAGGAGTCCAACACGCTGGAATATACTTCCTAACCCCTTTGTTCCCACCAGGGTCAAGTTTTCTATGGTTTTGTATGAATGAAATGGAAATACAGTAATCAGCAATCAGACTTTAGTTCTCAGCCCTGTGTTGCCCAAAGGGGGAGGCAATTAGTTGTGGACACCTAAGATGATTTTAAGTAACAGCTTCTTAAATTTCCCACTCCCTTCAGCATTCCCAGACCTAACTCTAATGCATCAAGATAGCTCAACTGGAGAAGCCTTTTCTTGGAGTGAGAGTCTCTTCCTACACCAGAGCCTCCCGAACTCAGCTCCTGACTGGAGGGCAGGGAAGTGAGGGGAGGGCGGGGTTCATGCCTAGACATTCTGCTTTGTCCTTAACAACTATAGCAGAAAAGTCCCTTCCTATCAGATTATAAGATACTGGTTATGTTTGGCTTCCAGCTATTCTGAGAACCAAATCAAGATGACAAGTCCTTTTGTGTTACATGCCACACATGTATATGCATACACATATATGTGTATGTGCATGTGCATATACATGTGTGCTTATACTAGCTCTGTCACCTACCAACTACATGTATGTGTCCCTTCCTAATAAACATACACATTTCTGCATGCCTGAGAGACCCCCTGTAAGCCACCCCCCCCCAAAACCTTCATATTTTCTTGACTAAAGAGTTCCTCCATTTTCCAAACAGCTTGTCTGGCAAGATTTCTGTAGTTTCCCTTCCCAAAGTCTGTATCGTAGAAACAAGACATCATATTTTCCTTTTCCGGTTATCAAATTATATGATAATATTTGAAGCTGTTGTTTCAAAATACGACTCAGCCCCTATTCCAAACCCTGGGGAGTTGCTGATCGCCGAGTGATTGCCGTGGATTTTGAAGTGAACGTCTTTAGCCAAATGGTTAGGTTTTGAGATGGTGCCTGACGGCTGCTCTCAAATGCTTAACATTTGAAAATAAACTCGCAAAACACAGAAGAGGAGCAGATGGCCTGCGAGTTCTGTCCATTCTCTGTAGCTTTCCACCACTCCGCAGCATCAGACAAAAAGAGTTTGCGCCAACCCCAGGTGGGTGTATAAGAGGAGGATGCAAGCTGTCCCCAGGCTTGAACTGTACAGAGCAACGGCTGTCTCCAGCATCCCTAAGAGGGCGGCACCCACAGACATGGGGGTCCTTGCTCTCATTGCAGTTCACAGTAGGCAAGGGGCAGAAGCCCCACCTTCCTCTGACTGTCTGAGTATCCTTGCTAGTTCCTTCTTGTCTCACTTCCTGGACCTTGGGAGGAGGTTTCATAGCCGACTGCATTTCTTCATGGTATTCTTGTATCCTCGTACTAAAGGGCTCAATTTTGGTATCCCAGTTTGGTTTGTTTAATAGCAGTTAGGTTAGATGCTAGCAAATGAGAATCCTGGTATATTAGTGTTCCAAGGATACTGTACCAAATGATCCCAAGCTGGGGAGTTTTAAAACAAAGAAAGGTATCCTTCCATAGTACTGGAGGCCAGGAATGTGAAATAAAGGAGCCAGCAAGTTCTTGCTCTCTGAAGTCTGTAGGGGAGCGTCTTCTCTGCCTCACATGACTTCTGGTAGATGTCACATTCTTAGGTTTGAGTCTTATGTCCTTCTGTTTTATTCTGTCACCGTATCCTCTTTTGCCTGTGTTCTTTCCCTTGGTTCTCCTGTATGAGGGTATTTGTGAGGATGTCGAGGGTGGGTCCACCTGACAGGCCAGAGTAATCCCTTCAGCTCAAGATTCTCAATTTAATTATTTCTATAAGACTATTTCCAAGGGAAGCAAGACCCTCCCGATTTATAGATTAGGGATTGATGTCTGTTTATGGATTAGAGGAGTGTCCCTCTCCACCAGTGCTTTATAAAAGGTTGATCCCAGGATGGCACCCTTAGGAGGTGGTGGGAGGACCTTTACCAGATGGAGCCTAGTGGGCATTCCTTAGGCTATTGGTGACAATTAAGGAGTTGAGGAACTCTGGTCCTTCATTTCCTCTATTTTGTTTCCAGGCTCATGGTGTAGGTGGTTTTGCTGTTCCACAAACCCTGCCATTACCATCTTCAGAGGCTCAAAGTCATCCACCCCCAGACTGGAACTTTCAAAGCCATGAACCTTCTCACATGTTGGTTAATTGTCTCAGGTATTTTGTTATATCAATGGAACAGTGACTAATACAACACCTTTGTGTAGCCACCCAATCCACCAGACCAGCTTTTCCTCCCTGTTGGTGAAGCTTTAATCTATTTCAGCCCTTTCTCTTTTTCTGTTGTGGTGGTTTGTTCAGAGGAGCCACAGACAGACTTGGTCGACCAGTCTGAATCGATCACCCTGTTTCTCTGTTTCTTCCTTCTCTCTAAGGAAAGCAGAGGTCCTCCTACTCTCCTTCAGTGGCTCACCCATCGTTCTACTCCTCCTTTCACCCCGTGAATCGTGTCCTGTGATGTGGTCAGCTCGTGCCTGCAGTGGTGGCTAGGCTCAATTTGGCTGACCTCACTGACACCTAGGAGTGCTGTACACTTCTGAGGGTGCCTAGGAAGGCACTTCCAGAGACCAGTGGAGTGAATGAAAGTCAGCCAATTGAGGGCATACTCTGGCCCTCCATGAGTATGAGATGAGTGGAGACATCTCCCTGGGAACCCAGACACAATACAAAGTGGACCAAGGAGAGAGTCCAGGCATGCACAGTTCAGTTCTTCCTGAATTGTGTTATTGCCCATGAACATCAGACTTCAGAATCTTCAGCCTTTAAACGTAGTCTCATGCCAGCAGCCCTTCTTGGAGGCAAGTTTCTTCCACGGTTTGAACTTCAGACTGGAGCTGACTCCCTGACAATTTGTCCTGGGACTTCTGGTTTTATTTATTTATTTATTTATTTATTTACTTATTTATTTATTTATTATTGAACTCATCAACTGCTAGTTCCTTCCTTTGCTGAACTGCAGGTGGCCAACATGGGACGCCCCCGCCCCCAGCATCTGACAGTGAATGCCAACCTGACAAAGTCCTTTCATAATTACACAGACACTCAGTTGTTTCCCTTTCTCTAGAGAACGTTCTGTATTTGCTGTGGCTGAAGCCTGTGACAGCCCCACAGGCCCACATTTTGAATGATTGCTTGCCAGCTGGTGCCATGATTAAGGGAGGTTGTGGAGACTACGCAGTGGGGCCTGCACGACAGAAGTAGGTCACTAAGGTGAGCCTTCGAAAGCCAGACTTGGTCCTGGGTGGATCCCATCCTACTTCCCACTTCCTTGTCTGCAGTTTGTGAATGGCTGTTCTCTGTTACACGTTCCGTATCTATGATGTTTTGTTCAAGTGCACAGGGCAAAGTGTGGATTGAACTCAGAGACTGTGAGTCAGAATGAGTATTTCCTTCCATATTCCTGTCTAGCACAAAGTCATATTCTTTATAGCAACAACAAGAAACTAATACAGCCTCTGAATTACAGCACTGTCACTGAACTTAAAAGCCAACTTCCCACCAAAATGCGAAATCTACATGGTCAGTCCTCTCCCTCCTTCTAAGGCCTCACCTTCCACTGCTTCACCATGCCTATAGCCTTTAGCTGCATGAGCCTACCTTCCTTTTAGAAAGATTATTTATTTTTATTTTGTTTGCATTGATATTTTGATTGCATGTGTCCATGTGAGGGTGTCAGATCTCCTAGAACTCAAGTTACAGATAGTTGTGATCTACCATGTGGGTGCTGGGAATTGAATCCTGATCTTCTAGAAGAATAGCCAATCTCTCCAGCCTGGCCCTGCTTTCTCCAACCGTTGATGTCTCAGCTGTAGTTGTCAATGCCCTCAGGCTTTGTTCTCTCTCCTTACTGAACTCATGTGCCACCTAATTAAGAAGGACTTTCCTTCCACTTGTGTCAAAAACACAACCAACATTTCTACCTCTGGCAGCATCTGTCCCACCACCTCTACATAGATTGCACCTGCAACTCCCCACTTGACTCTTCTAAATATGAATTCCGTCCAGCATATCCACTTGCGTGAGGAGAGGGTTTATGCTTTGCTCACCCTCACAGCCCCTGGTCTAGAAGTGAGGATTGTGGCTGCATGGACATGCTTCCCCTCCCAGTGCTTTCTTCCTGACAGAAACTCAGCCCTCGTCATCAAATGGCAATGAGAAAAGTCACTTCCAAGCTGTGAGAAGATGGATGAGATCTAGGAGTGTTTTCTTCTCGCTCTTGGTTTAAATAGCAATCTACCACCCTTTAACACGTTTTCAAACATCTCTGTTCATCCATTCCCTCCTTTGCTGGGCTGCATTCACTTGTTAGTAGAACCTTCTGAAGATAAAGTGGAATTAAGATCATAGGAACATCCTTAACTAAAGTTCCCTTTGGCTTTCTGCTGTTTAACCGAGGAAGTTGATGTTATGTGGGTTGCTTGCTTGCTCGTTTGCTATTGTTTTCTGTGGCAGGGAGGGGTTTGTATTAGTTACCTGTCTATTGCTGTGATAAAACATTAAGATCAAGGTAAGGGTTTATTTCGGCATATGGTTTCAGAGGGTTAGAGTCCATAATGGCAGTGTAGAGTCAGCAGGTGACAGGCACGGTGGCTAGGAGAGCAGTACATATCTTGAAGAGCAGACACAAAGCAGAGAGGGCAAACCACAAAGGGTTCACATCTTATAGTCCCAGAGCCCACCTCCAGTACAATACACTGTCTCCCTTGTAAACCTCCCTGAGCAGCAGCATCAAACAGGGACCGGACATTCACAAGCCAGAGACTATAGGAGTATTATTGTTATTTCAACCACTAATTGGGAGGCAGGGAGAGGGTCAAGGAATACACCTGTTTTGAGAACAAAGGCTCATTATCTTCTAAGCTTAAGGTACCACTGATGTATGTCTGTCAATGAGGGGTTCAAAATATCATAGACCAAAAATATTCCCCATCTGAGTTAATCGTATCCAGTCAGCCATTACAGCTACTTGTCTACTCTTAGAGAGACAGGCAGTGAGGTCTCTCCACACCCAGTCTAATTCCCCTTTAAGGAGATGGTTGATTTGGTTGAAAAAGACTGGGTACACCCATTCACTGGACACAGCTAAGACAGCATTCTCCTCTGCACCAGTCCACATTGTCTGGTAGAAAACTTTCATGACAGTTTCCGACATGACTCGACATCTCCCTTCTGCCTACTTACATCCTCAGGTAAGTTCTCCTGAGTGTGTGCTGGTCCTTGTGACTTACTTGTAATGAACAGTGTTTAGAAAAACTGAAATGGTATTGTTATTGTGCTTAAACTAGGGAAGACAGAACTGTCCTTTTCTTCTCAATGGTGTTCTGGTTGCAGTTTTTCCTTGACTTGTACTCTTTGAGCAAGTAGACAGTTTGCTATGGTTTAGAAGTGTTCCCCAAATGTTCATATGTTGGAAATATAATTCACAAGGCCATATGTTAGTGGAATTTGGTGATGAGACCTTTGAGAAGCAATTAGAATTAGATAAAGTCATTTGGGTGGGGCTCTAATGTTATTAGTGGTACTTTAGGACAAAAGGGACCCAAGCAAACAAGCTTGCTCTTTCTCACTGCCTGATGCCATTCTACCTCATCATGAAACCGCACCAAGGCCCTCCCAGACACGAAATAGGTACAACTGTCATGTTCCTAGGCTTCCCAATATCCATAACTATAAACTAAAACTGCTATTCTTCAAGAATTACTCAGCCTTTAGCATTTTGTTTTAGAAACAGAAAAGTGATTAAGATACTGATTTTTGAGAAGTTTCCACTCAGTACTTCTCAAGCAACTGAATCCTGACGACAGCCATGTGAGCAGTTTGAGAGGGGATTTTTTTCCCTGGTTGAACCTAGATGAGACCCCAGCCAACCTCTTAACTGTGGTTCAGGAAAACAGAAACTGAAGAAGACTTCCAAGCTAAGGTCTATGTAAGACCTGTGAGCCACTGAAACTGAGACAGTGGGTTAGTGGTTAGACATGTGGGTTACTGGTTAGGTGTCTGTTAACAGGCACAGATTACTACAACCCACGCGATATTTACAAGTTCTCTACACAGTCCAACTAGCCTTAGGGTTCTGATCCCATATAGAAATGAAGAGCCAGATCTTCAATGGGGACACATTTCATTTATAAACCTTTATTTTTCTCCTTTTCAGTGTAAGTAGAAGTCACTGATTGGAACAGAACTGTCTATCTTTGCATCTCTTGTTCAAGTATCATTTGAATTTCACCCTGACACTTGGTTTCATTTGAGTATGCTGTGGTGGTTTGAATAATGAATGATCTCATAGACTCATGTGTTTAAATGCTTGGTCCTCAGTGGAAGTGTTTGGTAAGGATTAGGAAGTATGGCCTTGTTGAAGGACCCTTGGAGTGTGCTTTGAGGTTTCAAAATCCAAGCCAAGTCCAGTGGTTCTTGCTTTCTATCTGTAGATCAGGATGTAAAGCTCTCAGCTATTGCTCCAGCGTTATGCCTGTCTGCTTCCCTCCAAAATGACACTAGTCTAACCTGAAACTGTAAGCAATTTCTCAGTTAAATGCTTTCTTTTATTAAAATTGCTTTGCTCATGATGTCTTTTCACAGCAACCAAGACACAGGCCAAATGTCAGGAAAGTCAGCACTCGTGATACAAAACTCTGCAGTGAATAGAGTGTATTTCATTCCCTGCACAAGAACGAGAACTCAAACCTGGGCTGGTTTTTGAAACGGGGATTAACTTTTCAAGTGAGCATCAATTCCTAAGGGGTTGTCCTAGTAATTTCAGCAAAATTTTACATGGGCTATGGCATTCACCCATCAAACCCCACAGGAGCATAGGATCTCAAATACCTACCTTTGGGATGTTAGAGCCAGATACTGGAGGTGACATAGGATTAAGTTTCTCAGTTTGATTCCCATCTTTCTTGCTTTCCTTTTTTTCTCCTTTCACCAGCATCTCAGCTTGGATATGATGCTGGAGAAAGAAAATTACAGCAGATGCAAATCCGAGGATCTGAAAGTTTACCACTGTTGGTTTGAAGATCTTGAACTAGCAGCTTTACAGTGGGCTCAGATTATTCAGCTCACAAGCCTGAATTCTGGTACTGTTTGTTTGTTAAGATTAGAGTCTGACCATGGGGAAGCCCAGAATATCCCTGAAAGTTTCTTTCCTATTTGTTTTATTTTTTATGTTCTCTATGTTCATAAATTATTCTACTGAGGGACAGTATGGTGGATTCAAAATTGGGCCATAAATATTCCCTGTCCTTGTGTTTATTTGCTTTTGCAAAATCTCCTGTCCCAGGGTGAAGTCTGTTTTCTCTCCCCTTAAACCAGTATATGGGAAAGAAGTAGAGACTTGAAGAGCACTTGTACATTGGGCCTCTCTCTTGCCTGCTCGTTAGAGTCATTAACTCCACTACATGGAGCAGTCTATGCCAGTCTCCTGGACTATCAGAGAGCAAGGACAAAAAACAAAAACTGCCCACCAGCTGACCTCCTAGTCTGTCAATCATTGTTATGTGGTAAAGCCATAACATAAGTTGTTTACCAGTTGACTTTCCAGGTGCCTGAGAAACAGATACAAGTCTGCCTGAGATAACTTGAAGTATCCAGACCACAGTAACCTCCATAGGGAACCAAATAAACAGTTGGTTTAAAAAATTGACTGTATTTTGGGCTGGAGATATGGCTCAGTGGTTAAGAGCACTCATTGCTTTTGCAAAGGACCTGGTTTACCTGTTATCTAGCTGGTGGCTCACAGTCATCTGCAAGTCCTCTTTCCAAGGATACAATGACCTCTTTTGACCTTCAAGGGCATAAGGTATGCATGTGATGTACATATGTACATGCAGGCAAAACACCTATACACATAAAACAAATCTTCAAAAAATCCACTGATTTTTGAAGTACTAGATGACTGATGCAGAGTTATATTGTGCATGCTTTTCTGTCAACTTATCTTGGTAGGGTTTACTCACAGAAGTAAAACCTGGTACCTTTGTTGAAGGTCATGTGAGACTACAACCTTGCCCAACAGCTTGCCTAAAACCTAGTAAGACTGTCAACTAGTTAAGCCCTATCAGTGTTCAAAGTCCACAGATATCGAGAAGGAATATTCATTGCATTAAAGTTTAGAGGTGTCTTGTAACATGGCACTAGCTAACTAGTACAACTTGGGCCCAGGTAATTGAAGCTCCTGCCTCCCCTGTTCACCCAGACACATTGCTAGTTTCAGAAATGCACATGGGGCCAGGCTAAGACAATCAGGATAAACCACAGACTTTATTGTTATAGGAAACTAACATATAGTCATGTATTTTATGTGTATGTGCATGTGCACACATGTATGCCACAGCATGTGTGTGGAGGAGGACACCTTTAGGGAGTCAGTTCTCTCCTTCCACCATGTAGGTTCATAGAATTAAGCACAGGTCTCCAGGACTGAGAATGAGCACCTTTACTTACTTAGAAGATCCTCCACCAGACTTAGATGGACCCTCTCTCATTTTTATGAGACACAGTCCTAATAAAATGAGAGACTGAGACTTCAGCAGCCATCATGTTCTTTTGAGTAGAGAGTCCTAGACTATACTGTTGGGCTCTGATCCGTATGCCCAGGACTGTTCCTGGACCAGCACAGGTGCCTAGTGCTCTCTAAAGGAAAGATGGGTCAGTCTATAGCAGATAGGGAAAGCTGGAGAAGCTGACAGGTAATGGTAACCAGCTCTCTTATGCAATCTTAAATGGGACACATTGCATAGAAATCTATAGAATTTTGTTTTCCTGTCTGCTGCATAGAACTATAGTTTCTCAACTTCGGCTTCAGCTAGTTTTCACTGGCAGGGTTTCCAAACTTCCCCAAAGGTGAGCTCACTGGAGCATCAGTGGGTTCACTGTATCTGCCCATTTGATCCACTTGGGAGGCTCCTCCAAGAGAAGGGATGGATAAACTGTGGAGTCAGGGTGTGCTTGGTGTGCGACATATTTGCTCTTTCCTGCTACCCAACAGCCTTAGCAGCTACAACGGCTTGCATTACAGACTGTGTCACTGCACATTTTCACAAGAAAACAGAAGCATGACCCACTCAGGGATGGATGTAGTGGGCTGACGGATGATTCAGTCTTGCCCCACCCTATGCTGAGAGAGAGACTCCTTGTCTCACTGGCGTCATTCAGAAGGCACTCTCCCTATTTCCCCCATGTTTCCTGTGTCTTTCTGTGCGAATATGGCTGTTGAGAAAAGGGCATACACATTTTCCCCTTTGCAAGTGCTGAGTTAAATTAGTTAAACAGTTAAAATAAAAAAATATGTTCCAAGGACCACTGGAGAGTGTTGTCTGTACTGACACCAACCTCCTGGCTGACTTTTACCATAGAGATTTTATTAAATATTCTGTATTTATTTTTAAAGATGATTTTATGTCATATGTGAGTGTGTTTGTGCACACACACTCAATGTGCACATCTACATATGTGAGAAGGCTATAAGAGTGTTGGGTTTCCTGGAATTATAGACATCTGTGGGTTACCCAGTGTGAGTGCCGTAAACCAGTCTCTGCTCCTCTGAAAGAACAGCAGGTGCTTGTAACTGTTGGGCCTCCACTCTATACCGGCGTATTTCATATTTAATAATAAGCATGAAATGCACTGACTGAAACAAGTTCAGATACCCAGGCTATGGATACAGGAAAACAGTAAGCTCATCAAGCTCGGGGTTCATACATGCAATAGCTTCGAATGGCTGTAGCAGTCAGGGAGGTAGTGGGAAGGAACAAGATAAATAGATGGTAGGCAGTCACTGCGACAAACTCACACAGCATTTTAAAAAATTAAAAATTTTTACATTTAAAAATACATTTAAAATTTACTGTTTACGGGCTGGAGAGATGGCTCAGCAGTTAAGAGCACTGACTGCTCTTCCAGAGGTCCTGAGTTCAATTCCCAGCAACCACATGGTGGCTCACAACCATCTGTAAGAGGGATGAGATACCCTCTTCTGGTGTGTCTGAAGACAGCTACAGTGTGCTCATATAGATCTTAAATAAATAAATAAATAAATAAAGACGAAACACCATCACCACCCGGCTAGTATGTCTCACATGGTTAGGGGTCATGCGTTGAGTGAGTTAAAAAAAAATTTACTGTTTACATTTAAAATTTTACTGTTATTTATTTATGTGTGCATGTGTATGTATGTGTGTATGTATGCATATGAGTGTATGTGTGCATATGTGTGTATGTGTGTGTATGTGTCTGTATGTGTGTGTGCTTGCCAGACATAACATGCATGTGGAGCTCAGAGGACAGATTAGAAGAGTTCATTTTATCCTTCTCCTGTGTGGGTCAGGAGAATCAAGCTTCAGTCCTTAGCTTTGGAAGCAGGCAGTTTTACCCTCTGACCCTGGTGATCTTCTAATTTTTAAAGGCAAGGTTCCAAGTAGTCTAAGTTGGGCTCAAACTTGCTATGTAGCCAAGGAGAGGATGACCTTGAGTTCCTGATCCTCCTCCATCTCCACCTTCCAAATGCTGGGATTACAGGCATGGACCACCATGCCTACTTTATGCAGTTCTGGAGATCAAATCCCAGGTGAATGCATGAAGCATTTTACCAGCCTAGCCACCCAATCCCAAGAATGTAGCCATTTCTTAGTTCTGTTGAATTATTTCCAAGAGGTCAGTCTGCTGCCACATTTCACAGGCCACGCTTTGTGGCGGGTGGTGAAGGCATCCAAAGGCTTGCCAGCCATGTGGTCCACCCATAGCCCGAACCATTACAATGTGCAAGGATGTGATGGACAGATGGAAGAAAAGAGAAGTGGAGCAGCTTGAGCATTATGAAGAGAGATGGAGCTGGAGATGTGAGGGCAGAGAGGAATAGCTTGCTGTGAGTAGCCAGTCCCACCACCTGAGGCCATGGTGAAGTTCCAGCCCATGCTGGCCCTGACGGTCATTTCTAAGTCAGTGGCCATGCAGGGGCAGATATCTGTGTTGATGTCCGTGCCTCCCATTACCACTAAGAACCACGTGGACATTCCTGGTCTGGGCTACCCACGGGGATCATATTGATGTCTAAGGGCTGTGCAGAGCTGGCCCTACTTGTCACTGACTGTAGCACTCTGGAGAACTGCCCCGCACCTCTCCCCGATAGCAACACTCAAGAGAACAGCTCTCCTCACCTGGACAGCACAGTAGAGCTGGCCCTGGGAGCAGGAGTATGAAGGAGCACAGGAGAGCTGATTCCATCACTCATCTGCTATGAAGTGCTGAAACAGAGGTTTTGGACGGTGGAGGGGGAATGAGGAGGGTTGGGGGATGGCCTGTAGGGGAGATGCCTTCCCCTACCTCACCCCTGCCACCTGCAGCAGGCAGGAGAGCTGGCCTTGGGATCATAAGAGTGGGAGAGCAGGCTCTGCACCTTTCCTTGGTAGCACAGTAGAGCTGGCCCTGGTGGAGGGGACAGAGGTGAGCTTGTCCCTTGCCACGCTTTCCTTCACCACCTGCAGCAGGCAGGAGAGCTGGCCCCAGAGTCATAAGAACCAGAGAGCTGGCTCCACCCCTTGTCAGCTGTGGCATTAGGTGAGCTAGCCTGGGCAGTGCTGAAGACCTTGTCCCGGTGGTGTGGGTGTGAGAGAGCTGGCTGGCTGACCAACCCAGCTACCACCCAGACCCAGATTCAGGGCTTTGTGTTGATTCATCCCAACACCTCTCTCGCCTATGAGCTGCTGGAACTCATGAAAGGGATGGTGCTGCAGATCCAAAGCTGCAGGGTCTCCATGCCACAGGGCAACAACAGGATAATCAAGAGGAGTCCTGGTGAGGGTCCAGTATTGATGGTGTAGCAGAAGCCAGAGGCCTCAAACCAGACCAGTGACTCATTACAGTGAACATTTTGCAAGTGAAGATGTGTGGACAGAGGGTATACTGTGTGACACACTGTGACATGCTACATCTTCCACAATGTTTTTTTTTTTAATGTTTTATTTTCTTTTTTAATTTTCTTTTGGGGAGCAAAGCTTGTAGGGGCAGAAGGTGGTTATGAAGGAAGTGGGAGATGACTGGGATTTGGGTGCATGCTGTGAAACTCACAAGGAATCAATAAAAAGTTTGGTTTAAAAAAAAAAAAAAAAGAAGTAAAAGGGCTGGAGAGATGACTCAGAAGTTAAGAACATTGACTGTTCTGCCAGAGGTCCTGAGTTCAATTCCCAGCAACCACATGGTGGTTCACAACCATCTGTAATGGGATCTGATGCCCTCTTCAAGTGTGTGTCTGAAGACAGCTGTAGTGTACTCATATAAATAAAAAAATAAATAAATCTTTTTAAAAAGAAGTAAAAAAAAAAAGAATTATTTCCACATAGAAAGATAAGCCCAATTGTTGCCAATTTTCTAATTTCTTTTAGCCTCCCCTGAATCTGAAAGTTCACAAAATTAATATGAAATGTTCCATTTTAAATGTGTATAATGATTTCAGTGCAAAGAAAATCAATGTTAGTGAAGGGCACGTGTCACATGGCAGTATCACTTTATGTTCCTCCCACCTGTAATGGAGTATGTTTAAAATCAGACACGCACACAAGTGGGTTTGCATATATGAATTCAGTTTAATCATACCAATTCTTAAACAAAAAGTTTCCTCCAAGAGACAAGAGTTCACAGTAACTGCAAAGCTTACTCACAACTTTTAAAAATACCGGTCATGCTTAGGTAGCATTCAAAGGAGATAGTAGAGAGTAACTGTAAAAACTTTGACCAGGAACATCAGCATCTGACTTTAAAAATTACAAATACTGAAGCATTTTGGTATCGGACACAGTTAAGTTTTGACACTGTTGGTTCATTGGATGAGTTTCTGGAAGTCTGGAAAATTGTACCTCTATTAGTGGGCAATGCGCTTATTCTAAACTAAACATTTTGAAATGTAGAAAACAAACTAGCAAGCTAATACATACAAAGAAAAGCCCTCTAAGACAAGCTCTCCACATGACGGATGCCAACAGAGGCACCATGAATCCTGGAAGACTGGAATTGGTAACACACATTCAGCCTGAAGCCTTACACACAGGCTCAGCAATGGGCTCTGCATTCACCTACACATTAATGACAAACTCTGGGTTAGTATACGAGAAGCCAGCAAACTCATTTTGGTCCAAGTTCATGATGAAGAGTTTGTCAGTGGGAGTCAGTTCCACAGGCTGCCTGGTGAACTCTTTGTCGAAGTTGGAGGTGTCTCGCTTGTCTCTCTGCCAAATGGAAAGCAAACACATTAAAACAGAAGCAGAAGCAGCAGTAAACATGACCAGGACATGCCAGTTACCGGAAGGCTGAGGAAAGCTCCTGAGTAGTCAGAGAGCCCTGTGCCGACAGCGTTTAGCAGCTGCATGCCTCATGTCAGCTCTCAGCTCATAGTACATGTTGGCTTTGGGGGAGAACACTTGGTGCCACTTTTCTATGAGAAGAATAGATTCATCGATTTAAAAAAAAAAAAAAAAAGAATCGCCCTAAAGAGGTGTTTGTTTGTGGAGGTGAGGGCTATGCTTTGACTTTGAGGTGAGTTACATTGGTAACTATTTCCTCACAGCTAATGCCATAGACTGAGTTAGCTCTTAGATAGAGTATCCTGGAGGAAAACAACTCAGTGGCGACCCCTGTGGCCAGGAGCTGACTTTGTTGGGGGAGAGAGAGAGAGAGAGAGAGAGAGAGAGAGAGAGAGAGAGAGAGAGAGAGAGAGAGAGAGAGAGAGACTCTATACACATTGCTCCAATGGCCATGTAAGGAAGCAGCTCAGTGTTCACTGCAAGAAGCTAAAGACCGTCCACTTCATCCTCATAATGTCAGAGACTCAATGCTGACCATAGCCAGCCTAGCTGGTGCCAGAATTGTCAGAAGATCTGTCTCAGAGTTGGCCAGTCCCTCAGGGTCTACTTAACTCATATTTTAGATTCAGTACCCCCTCCCCCAGAAGATATTGGTGGAAGCTAGGCTTTTAAAAGCTGAACAGAAGAGTAGAACCTGGGTCTTTACTAGCCAGAGAGTCTCTCCAAAGATGTTGGTGGTTGGTATGCTTCCATAAGAAACACATCACAAAGCTTAAAGTAAGATCTATGAAGGCAAGCTTGAAAATGAAACTACTCAGTTCTTGTAGTAGGTAACCTGGCCAGCCAGCCTGCATGACTGACTGCCTGCCTTATTCCCTCCCTCTTTCTCTCCCTTCCTTCCTTTCTTCCTGCCTGCCTGCCTACCTGCCTGCCTATTTACCTGCCCGCCTGACTGCCTGCATGGGTACAGGAACTACTCACTAGTTTGAGGCACGTTCTACCAGAGAATGTGAATGTGGGCGACCTTATGATGTGCTGGCCTCTCCATGGCGTCTGTAAGCCTGTTAGCCCTTCCCAGTCTCACCTCATCTGTCTGGAGAAGGCAAAGCTGATGTCCTTGTCTCCAGTTGTTGGACATATGAGAAAACCAGGACACGGGTCAGTGAAGGGATTTGCCCAAGCCTGTGCAGCGGGTCGGAGATTTATATCCAACCACAGAACAGCTGATTTTTGCGTCATTACAACTGATCTGGCTGGAGAGACAGCCTGGAGACTGTTCAAATAGTGCCTGGGATTCTCTAGTAACAGGTAGGTGCCTGGCTGAAGCCAAGGGAGTGTTACATGAGAGCTTGTTGCCTCATTCACTTTGGTCAATCTTAGTAGGTTTAGCCCCTAACTGAGACTGGCTGATAAGAATTTCCTGTTACTGCTTCTTTCTGGATGCTCCCCTGCGACAGGTACTTCCTCTTGGGGTGTCTGAGTAGGGTTATGGGACTGAGGGAGACAAATCGGCATCAGGAGGTCATCTGAAGAAGGTAGTATGGAAGACGAGGCTAAAGCTACTCGTGAAGCTGTTTCCTATACTGTGGGTCACCTCTTGTGGCGTCCTGTCCTTGCCGGGGTTTTGTGGAAGTTTTCAGGCTTGGGCACTCCATGCTGTTACTTTCTGCATCCAGAGGGAAGCACGGATGCCTTCTGTCTCTTTAATACTGTTGTCTCGTTCCTGATCCTATAAGCCACACGTTTGCACCCTTCTTGGCTTCCGTGCATTTACTGCTCTGGGGAATTTGCATTATTTTTCTCCATTAGGGCAAGTTCATTATCTGTTCCTGTGTTATTGTGTTTCCAATGCTACTGAGCACACAGTAGGCTGTTCATAAGTACTCATCAAATCGATAAAGAAGACTTCATTAAAGGGGCACTTCCTTTCTTTTCCTAATCCCTCAGGCAAATTCCTCTTCACACTGAAGCAAAATGGTAAGTTATTTTCACAGGTCCTAAGGCTTATGTAAATGGAGCCATTATGGAGGGAACTATGGATGAGCAAGGACTGGAAGCTACACGGCTCTCTGTGGACAGGAGAAGGGCAGACCTGGGGGTAGAAGATAGGCAGCTCCTCTTTTGGGGTCTCTTTCTACCCAGCCATCTTTATCTGAGAGCATGTGGAAGAACTTCCCTTCCTACCAACTCCAGCTTTGGAAGCCTTTTTTTATTTGCTGTGCTTCAGTAAGCCATGTGTTCCAAATAAGACTTCCTTTTAATGGGTTTCATTTCATGAGTGGACCATCCCAGGAAAATTCTCCACGATTTTACCAAACAATGCTGGGAGGGAATGGGCTCCTTTGTTGCAACAATTCTTTTGGGAATTGCATCTGAAGCCACATGAGACCAGAAACACCCATCCCACAAAGAGTGTTAGTTTCACTGGCCTGCCTTGGGTCTATCGTGGCCTTATCTTTTTTTAGAGGAGGAGATCAGCAAGAAATATATAAGATTTTAAAAGTGTATTCTTAGATTCAGACACATGATTGGTCATAGTTCACAGCAGCTTTAGTTAGATTTCTTTTAGGTTTTTTCCCTTCAGTTCTCCCAGAAGTAAAATGTGTGTGTGTGTGTGTGTGTGTGTGTGTGTGTGTGTGTGTGTGTGAGAGAGAAAGAGAGAGAGAGAGAGAGAGAGAGAGAGAGAGAGAGAGAGAGAGAGAGAGAGATGGGCTAGAGGGATCAGGATGTGACCAGCCAGGGTCACATGATTCTATCAGCAGTGCTCTAAATGGGAATGGTATTCCCCTGAGGACCTGAGGATAGCTGAGTGATGGATGTACAATGAGAGCTGACACTGAAGACTCAGAGATAAGTCATAAAGCCAGCTAGTTCCCTTCCTCCATAAGAAACAGGCATCTGTTCATGTTGTGGGAGCTTCTGTAGTACGATCAAGTATGGAGCTTGTGTCATTGGCCTTCTAGAAGAGTCCATTCCACCTCTCTCCTTTCCCATGTAGTACATGATTGCTGTAGAAATCTAGGTGGAAAGGATACCTTCAGCTTCAAACTATGGTCTATAGAGAGACTAAGAGGCTGTGAAGACCTCTAGCAGATTTTCTTAATAAGCTCAGAGATTCTAGACAACAGGACGCTTTCAATTACTTGTTTTATGGGCATCTTTCCCACAGATGGTACGCTGGGGAAAGAGGGAGAAGGGGATGGACTACATCTTTATTATTTCTCACCAGGATCCTGGCACCTAGCCTGGCACACAGTTGGTGATCAATAAATGCTACTTGAATGGATGGAGGATGCATAAGTGGATGAATGTAAAAATAAATTATTTCTGTTTTGGATAAAATTTTAAAATACTTCATAGAGATCTTATGTGATGAAAACTGTTTCTTGGCTTCCTCTGATCTAGAACACTGGTGGAAGAGGAAGCGGTGGGAGGTCTGATTCATGATCCATTACTTCCACAGAAGCTTCTCTGACCCACCCTCCTCAAGCTATGCTAAGAGAACAGACACTTTGGCTTGAGTATCTATTTCTGACAACTAAGGACCTTAAAACATAATGGTAAGAATCTGAAAATGTAGAGCGTAGTGTATATATTTACATATATACTATTATCTATCTATCTATCTATCTATCTATCTATCTATTTATCTATCTATCCATATTCATCCATCCATCCATCTATCCATCCTTACTTCCTACACTGTTTTCTAAGGTTGTCTCTGATCACTTGCCAATGGCCCAAGGTTTCTCTGTTTTTTATTCTGAGCAAATGTCCAAGGCCTGGCGACCCATTGACGAGATGAAAGACCCTACATAACTTGCCTGGGAGTAGGCACGTGGCTCAGAGATATTTCTTTTTTACAGAACAGAGTTCTGTGTCATTGGTCAAGATACTTGTGTTTGTATCACCACTGACCAACCAAGTGGGAAGTAACTTCTACTCTTCAGATGCCAGTTGCCCCAATAACAGAGTGAGGAGTGGGGCTGCCCTGGTCTCTCTTGGTAGCTAACATTGTACGATTGTCAGTTAGGACAACAAGCTTGCTTCACATGATCTAAGTAGGACATGCCCCAAGCTTAAAGGTGAGTTGCTGAGAGGCCAGGAAAGAATGAAGTATAAGGGTCTTTGCCTCAGAAGAACCCCAAGGCATAATCTTCTTAAAGATGAGGAGGTATACTTCAAGGACACTGGTCCTTTGGAAGTTTCCGTGTGATCTCTCAAAAGCACTGGAGGACCCAGACATCTTTTGGCCTGTGATAAGAATTCTCCTCAAGACTGCATGTGAGGAGCAGGGTGCTAAGATGTAGGCAAGGGTAAGGGGCCACCTGCTGTGCCCATCTGTTCAGGGAGAAATGAAATCTCTCCTGTTCCAAGGGCTCCCTTGGACTTCTGGGAGCTCATTGAGTTGCTTGCTCAAGGATGCTAAAGTCTGTAAGAGTGGTGATTCTGATGAGAAGCTTAAGAGCCTTGGGGATGTTCCTAGCTTGATTCTGATGGGAATGTTGTCTCTGAAGTCTGATGATGTGGGAAGCTCCAGCCTGTCTATCCCACCCCATTTCAGGACATCAGGCATCCCTGAATAGTCTCCAGGCCCTACTCTCTGGCTGGTTAATGCTGAGGCTATTAAAGATCCAGCTTTAGCCCCTTTCTCCTGAGTCCCTTCTTTAGACCCCACTCTGTAGTATGGGTCCTCCTTGTTCAAAGGGAACCGTTTTCTTTGAAATAGAATTTCTTCTTTTCTTTCTTTCTTTCTTTCTTTCTTTCTTTCTTTCTTTCTTTCTTTGCATTGTATCTTGACGCTAGGAGAAAAATATCAGAACAGGTACCGAAGTGCAAATAAACATTCCCACAAACATCTTGCAAAATGACATCAAACTGAAGAATTCACCCGTCATGGTTTGGAGAGATGGTGTCTTTCTCATAGCACACAATTAGTTCTCCAATACCAGTGGTATATCTAAACAAATCCCCTCCCCATGGGCATAAGTCTGCTGGGTTCCATAGCCATCTTCTTGGTTCAACAAAGCAGGCCATTATGGTTAATAACATCTGGACACAGATCTTAAAGCATGTGTAAAAAAGTGCGTGTTTTTTTATTTTTCTTTATTTTTTTTTTTTTTTTTTTTTTTTTTTTTTTGCATTTCAATGATGACAGAAATAAAAAAGCAAGTAACATTTGAAATGTAATGTAGAATCAGGGTCCTTTGGGACCTTGCTAGAGTGACCATGTGGTTCCAGGAACAGTGCCAAATGTCATTCTTGAGTAGTTTGGGAGATGAGGGTACCGCTATCAGACATACAGTGTTAGACACTACTGCAAGGTGACAGCACCCAAGCTGGTTGCCTTCTGACCCTGGAAGTGCTTTTAGATAAAAACTTGTCTAAAAGCGCATTCCTTTTTTTTTTTTTTTTTTTTTTTTCAGGACTTAGATAATCTTCTTAACACCGAGTTAAAAAAAATAAAAATAAAATTTTATTTTTAGCATGTTCTTTTCAAAGCTCTGCTGCCTCCAGAACAGGCAGTGTGGAGGGATTCCCTCTAGGGCAAAGCAGCCATAGACTTGGATTCAAGCCAAGCTCCCAGCCTGGAAAGTGGAAGGATATTGCTAGCATTTGGTTCATCTATCCATTTTGTAGGGGGGATGTAGACTGGAGGGTTGGGGTAAAGACGGCAGTGCAGAGGACCAGGGAGAAAAGCAAGCATTTTCTCTCCCCTGGGGGCCTGTGAGCAAACATGCTAGTGACACACATAGTAGGACTGTGAGCGTGTCTCAATTATGCAGCGCTTTCTACATGCCTCCTGCATAATTCCCTCTCCTTGAGACGCTCCAAACTACTTGAGGACATTTGGGTTCTGAAACATGGCCACTCTAGCCTCATCAGAAAAGAAAACACAGATGTAACTTGGCAATGAAAAAGAAAAAATGTCACCATGATAGCTGTTGCGCTTGAATGACAGAAATGAAGGACGGAGGTCTACAGATCTACTTAGCTCTTGACTTCAGGTTTTAAAAATTCAGAGTTAACAAAGGAAAATCCTTCGAATTCTGATTGGTCAATATTCCTGATGACTTCCTGGTCAGGAGGTGTTAGGACTGGTGGATGGCGGGTGAAAAACCGGTCGAAGTTTTCAGCGTTTCGCCCACACTATGAGAGGGGGAGAAAAGAACTTGTGGTGGGTGGGAAAAAACAAAACAAAACAAAACCAAACCAAAAGCCAAAAGCCAAAATAAAACAGAACTGAACAGAACCGGGTGTGGTTTTTCTCCAATCCCTTCCCTTCCAGAAATGCAGAGAGGCTGGTTTTAATGATCTGCAATGAGAGCAATGTAAAATGCAAAACTCTCATGACCTTTGTTACCTGACCTTGGGCTCCCAACCTTTGGGTGCTGAAGCTCTCAGGTCACTCCTGGTTTCCTTTTGGGAAGTCAGGAAATGTATGCCAAAGGCATGAGGAGGTGGGGCTAGCATGTGGCATGTCCCCACCGTGTCACCCCCCCACCCCCATGAGCCAGACAAGGCCATCTGTTGAAAGACATGGGATTAAGGTACTTCCCCATCTTTAATGGGTGTCAGATGTCAAATAATGACCCATCCATACATCACCGGGCGAGAGTTCAATAGTTATAGCAGCAGATCCCTTAAAGTGCCATCCTGCTGCTCTTGATCAGGAACCATAGGTGCTTCTAGCTCAACAGAATATAGTTTTCAAACATCAGCCAATGGAGGAAGAACCCAAACATAAGATATCAGTGTGACCACAAAGTCCCAGATAGCTAGATTAATCATTGACCCTTAATTACAAGGTTCCAGATGGCAAAATCAATCGCTCTCCAAAGAGGAAGACCTGGTACAGGAGGAAATTAACATTCACATGCTAAACTCCTACCTAAGAGGAGGAGTTATGACCTCGAATGCTTGCTCTTGTTGCTTCCCAGCATAGCTATGTGCACAGACACCCTCAGGATTCTTGCATCTACAGGAGGGGTTATGGCTTGAATGTGCAGTGTCTGCCATATGTGTGAGGGTTCAGACACTGGCTCCTCAGCTGATGATGCTGTTTTGGAACATTATGATATGCTTAGGATGTGGAGCTTTGCTGGAGGAAGTGAGTTACTAGATGCAAGCTTTGAGGTGTCATACTCTGGCCATACTTCCTGCGTGCTCACTGCTTCCAGGCTGCTGATGCAATGCGACCAGCCACCTCACACTCCTGCTGCTTATTAGGTATTTGATCACGACGATGAGGAAAGTAAGTTATGCAAGGCAACATCAACCTGTAGGAGGAGCTAAGGTAGGAGGAGTAAAGAGAGGAAGAGGAGGAGGAAGGAGAGGAAGATGAGAAGGAAGAGGAGGAACTAGGAGAGAGACGGAGAACGAGAAAGGGGGACATGGAGGCTGATGTTCGAGTGTCTCCCTCAGTCAAAGGTAATTGGTATATGCAGGTTGGGTATTGGGTTACACCTCTGATTGAGTGGGCATCATGTTATTGATCATTACCAAATATATAAATCTTTGGCTGCGGGAGACACGTGAACATCTGCCTCCATGCCCCCCCATCTCTCCCATCTCTCCTAGCTCCCCCTCTTCCTTCTCCTCTTTCTCTCCTTACTCCTCCTACCTTAGCTCCTCCTACATCGACCTAATGCTATTACAGTACCAGTCATAACAATGGTGGGTGATCTGTATTGTGTGTTTGCCACAGCTGGGCACCTGGCAGAAGACTTCACCCAAATTAACTCATTTAACCCTTTCAATGGCCTTATGGGGTATATCATTGCTATGGCTTTATTGATTGTGGAGTTATATGTTTGAGTGATGGGTCTCCAGCTGCAGATGAGGTTATAGAAAATTTGGGATTGTGGCTTAGTGAATGGAAGTGGGTCACTGGGGGCAGGCCTTGAAAATGATATCCACTTCAGCTTAGGTCTCTGCCTCCAGCCCACCATGATGTGAGCACTGCTGCCGTCATGTCTTCCACATCAAGGTGAACCAATATCCTCAGAAACTGTGGATCCAAACTGCACCCATTAGGGATTTTTCATAGTTTCCAAAAAAATTAATTAATGCAAATATTATTTCCCACTTTATAGACAAGGAAACTAAGGTCAGGAAATCATCTGCTGAAGAGCAAACCACTAGCAATCACCACGATGCAGGAGGTGGAGTTGGATCCACCGACTATCAGAGCCAGGGTCTCTGCCTCCACGTTTACAAACGCAGCTGATGGGAAGTGGTAGACTGAAAAGTGCAGTGGGGTGGGAGTGTGAGTGAAATCTTGGTGCTGGGGTCTCAGCTTTGATTGACAGAGAATGTGGTTCTCTCAACAGCAGGGACAGGATGTGGGAAAACTCAGAGAGATGGTGACTTCCATTTTGAGATATCATGGTTTTGAGAGGCTAGTGCCCGTCTAGCTGAAAACAAGGGGAAGTCAAGAGTTGTAGGGCTCGGGCGAGACCTTGAAAAAGAGCCTTTCAAACTGTCACACTGAGGGAGGCAGGGTGGATAATAACAAGAATGACCACCTGCCACTTCCCATGTAGTTGACAAGACGGGGAGAGAGAGCACCTCGGATATGCTAAGGACTGAGAGAAGCCATGGGCACATGCATTGTCCTATTGGAAATACCTCTAAAAAGTCGGGCAGGAAAGTTTGCTGCAAAGGAGCCATCGAATTTGGCCTCTGAGCGTGCACAGAAGGGACACCAGGGACTGCCACTGAGCTCCTGTCACCAGGAGAGTAAAGTGTCTCCCTAGAGCCTCAGTAAAAGGGATGGAACAGGCACTCTCGGGAAGCCACGGCTGCTCCCTGAACAGAAGAGAACTCCGGGTTCTGTGTCCTACAACAAGGATCAGAAGCTTGACCTCTTATTGCTCATTGGCTGTACAACTCTGAGGACATTTCCTCTTGTATAACACAGGGATAACTGTGGGTCTTCTCATGTGGGGTTGTGATGAACATGAAGTGACGTGTGTGACAATGGCCTGGAACTGTTTGTTGTTTCCTTTGTGAAGCGTCACCCACAGTGCATGCTTCTGACAGGGGTTAGTTCTGAGCTATCAAATCCTGAAGACACAGACTTTAAATCTCTTGTTGAGCTTACAGAAATATTTGTGAGACTGGAAAGATGACTCAGTTGGTAAAGAGGCTGTCACTCAAGAATGAGGGTCTGAGTGCTATACTCAAGCACCTACATAAAATTTCAGGCACAGTGGAGGGTGGCTGTCATCTCAGCTCTAGCAAGGTGAAGACAGAAGGATTCTTGGGGCTTGCTGGCCAGCCTGCTTCAACAAATAGAATGGGAAGCAGTTCAGGAAGACACCCTGCTAGATCAACCTTTGACCTCTATATGCACATGCATACATGCACACATGTGCACCAAAGCACAGACACTATAACACACACACACACACACACACACACACACACACACACACACCACTAGTGCATATCAACTTTAATAGAAGAATAATATCACCATTGTTCAAGTGTACCTTGCATTCACTCTGCTATGGGAAATTTAAAGGCCCAAACTTGATAAAGATAAGAGTACTCCAAGAGTACTTTCAGATGATACAAAGATAGAAACATAAGATAGTTGCAGGAAAAAAAGTTTAAATAAATGTACTTATGATTTGAGAGCGAAAAAGACATTTCCAAAGGGTCAAAACAAGGAAGCAACAAAGAAAATTCTGTCTAATGATGATAAAAACTGAAAAATGTATGTGTAGTTAAAAGAAAGAAAGAACCCAAATAAGCCTAAAGGCTAATAGCAAACCAGATAAAATGTATTTGTGATGCTTTCTACAAAAGGGGCTTTAACTTGTAAATATGAGTTATAAGTTAAGTGATTCTGTGCTAGGAAGGAAAAGACAGCCCAAAGGAAAATTATATAAAGGCAAAAATTAATATTCTTTCTTTTTCTTTTAGGCTCAAAGAATTGAACTTAGGGTTTCAGATACACAAGAGGAGCACTGTACAACTGATATAAATTTATAGCTTGAGAAATTTATTTTTGTAAAGACTTATATTTGTTTTAAATTAGGTGCATGAGTGGTAGGTATGTGCACTTAAGTGCAGGTACCTAGTGGGGCCAGAAGAGGGAGTCAGATCTCTCGGGGCTGGCAGCATGGGCTACCTCATGTGCACACTGGAACAGAACTTGGGTCTTCTGTAAGAGCAACACTGAGCTCTCAACCACTAAACTAGCTTTCTAGCCACCCTGAGAAAACTACTTTTTTATTGATCATTTTATTTATTTATATTTCAAATGTTATCTCCCTTCCCAGTTTCCCCTCCACAAGCCCCCTATCCCCTCTTAGATCCCCCAGACTCTATGAGGGCACTCCCCCACCCACCCACTCCTGCCTCAGTGGTCTAGTGTTCTCCTATCCTGGGTCATCAAGTCTCCACGGGACCAAGGGGCTCCCTTCCCAGTGATGCCTGATAAGGCAATCCTCTGCTACATATCCAGCTGGAGCCATAGGTACCCCCATGTACTCTTTGGAGGTGGTTTAGTTCCTGGGAGCTTTAGGGGATCTGATTAGTTAATATTGTTGTTCTTCCTATGAGGTTGCAAACCCCTTCAGTTCCTACGGTCCTTGCCCTAACTTCCCCATTGGGGTCCCCATGCTCAGTCCAGTGTTTGGCTGTGTACATCCATATCTGTATTGATCCTGCTCTGGCAGAGCCTCTCAGGAGACAGCTATACTGGGCTCCTGTCAGTAAGCACTTCTTGGCCTCAGCAATAGTGTCTGGGTTTGGTGTTAGCATATGGGATGGATCCCTAGGTGGGGCAGTCTCTGGAGAGCCTTTCCTTCAATTTCTGCACCACTCTTTGTCTCTGCATTTCCTTTTGACAGGAGGAATTCTGGATTAATATTTTTGAGGTGGGTGGGTGGCCCCATCCCTCAACTGGGGGATGTGCTAGCCACTGGATATTGTCTCTTACAGGTTCTATCCCCCCTTTGTTGGGTATTTTGGCTAAAATCCTCCATGTTGGGCTCTGGGAACCTGTTGGGTCCCTGGCATCTGGGACTATCTAGTGGCTACTCCCACTTCCTCCTCCCCCAATGCTACACACCTACTTTCAAATTCCTGACCCTCTGTAATTCTACCTCATTTCCTCCCATATCTGAACTGGCCCCCCATTTTTGCATCCCCCCTCCCTTCTCCCTCCCAGATTCTCCTCTCCCTCTATTTCCCAGAAATTATTCTCTTGCCCCTTCTGAGTAGAACTGTAGCATCCACACTTTGGTGTGATCTTCTTTCTTCTTGGGTTTCATATGGTCTGTGAGTTGTATCATGGGTATTCTGAGCTTCTTTTTGGATAATATCCACTTATCAGTGAGTACATACCATGTGTGTCCTTTTGTGACTGGGTTACTATTTTAAAGAGTCAAAATACACAAAAGGTGCTCAAATGTCATTCACAATTAAGGAAATGGCCTTTGAGCATGTGCTTAGTGAAGCAAGAAAGGAGCAGTGTCAGTTGGATGTCTCAGAAAAACAATAAAGCATCGAAGGCAGAGGCAGTGTATGTGCAAATGTTCTGAAGCAGGGATGTGCTTGCCACCATTCTCAGTGATGACAGAATGGGAGCAGAGTGACCAAGGGTAGGAGGGACAGGAGAGGTCACAGAGAGGGACAGCATGATCCTCATGACCATGCAAGGTCAGTGGATTTCCATTTCAGCTTGGTAAGCTCTAAGTGACATGATGGCTGTGTTTAAATCAGGTTGCTGGTGTTGTCTACAAAGGCTGTATGTGACAGGGGTGACACTGGAAACAACCCAGGTAGGAGACTGTTGCAACAGCTGGCTGAGAAAGGATGGAAACTTGGAGGACGGGAGCTGTTGAGGAAGATGCATTTGGACTTGGCTGTAACTCATTTGCATTTACTGTTGACAGGATCTGAAGGAGGAGACAAAGAGGAGCTGGTGGCTTTGAGTCTCTGACTTTAGCTGGAGAGTGAGGACCACTAAGGGCTGGACACATTTGCAGAGAGTCCTTGCTTTTTCTCATGGTAAATGGGAGATTACAATGTCGATGCCAAGGGGGGTGGGTGCAGTGTGGAATGAAGGTGTTTGGGGGCTAGATTGGCACCAGGTACACTGAATGAGAACAACTATGGTTGTCCAGAGGGAAGAAAGAGTAGGCAGGATCGTGTGCAAATGGACCAAGTTGAGAGGGCCCACTGATGGAAGATGGTGTGTCATAAAGGATTTTGGCTGCTGTTTTCCTTTGGCTTGGATGTGAAGACCCAAAGGAGCCAACACCGGAAGCCTATTTAGCTGAGACACCTAGACTCTTCAGGAACTGTTTTTCTTAAAAACCATCCACTTCCCATCCCCACTAGGAGGAAGGCTGCTGATTTGCAGGGCTCCCCAGAGGCTGTGAAAGAGCCAAGAAACAGCTTCCAGCAGTTCTGCACCCCCTCACCCCACCCCTTCCTAGAACAATGAAATCTTTAAGTGAGATAGCACAGAGGAGATGCTGGAGGCAGGGGTTAAGCAAGGGGGCAAAGCTGCTGCAGAGCGTGATTTCCCTGCTAATAAGCAGCTTACGGGGCTGGCAGATTACAGCCTCCCTGTTAAGTGTTTCTATGTTTTTCAAACGGAGCTGTCACTGTCCATTAGTTTCAGGGGCGCTCCCTAAATGGAGACGTCAGCCCTTGGGAGGCAGAGCCTGGGATCTATTCTACGCCTGCTGTGTCTTTGGAGAGAATGGGCAGCTCGGTGGCTGAGATCTAATTATCAGTGTAGTCTGGACCACACCTGCCTCCCTGACTATCCAGGGTAGATACTCAAGCCTCGTTTAGTTACTGGCAGGGAATTCAATCTCCTTGTCTTGAGGGTACACCAGAGGGGCTGCTGTCACAGGGAGAGGGGATGAAGCCAACTAGTGTATTTAAACCACAGGCACCTAACCCAGGGGCAGAGTGAGCAGCTTTGCCTGATGGGACCGTGCTCACTTGTGGATCTACAAGCCTAGATAGAAAAGCTGATCTCTGAGCTGTTATATAGGAGCCGAGCCCATCCCTTTCTGGTTTCTGTTTCATCAGGTTGTCAACAGCTCTGAGTGTGGCTCCTGTGTGTGGGGCTAGAGTGTTGTTCAGCAGTAAAGCACGCACTGCTCATGCAAAGAAGCCTGGGCTCCATCCCAGACACGATGAAAACAAATGGTTATGGTATTTGTTCGGTTATACCCATCATAAGGATCATTCAAACTGCCAAGACACAATAGAACCCAGGTCCTTATCCCAGGAGCCGCTTGCAAAGACCCCTGAGGGGCCCGAAACGGTAGATGGCATCACCAAACCTTCTAGAAATGCTTTTGTCATTAACTTCTAAATTAGATATAATGAAAAATTAATGAGTAACAATAAAACAGATTATAACGATATGTTTGCATTGAAAGTTTTCCCCCCTGATATTCTCATGGTTTTGGATACAGTTGTCAACATGGAACAAAAGAAAACCATGAATCATGGGAACACTCTAGGCCTTTTTCTTGCTTTATTTCAAATGCCTCCCACTGCCCAAATTCCACACTCCTTTTGTTTGTCTGTTTTGTTTTTGAAACAGGGTCTCACTGTGTAGCCCTGTTTGGCCTGGCATTCTGTAGACTGGGCTAGCCTTGAACTCACAGAGATCTGCCTGCCTCTGCCTTCTAAGTGCTGGGATTGAAGGTGTGCACTACCATACCTGGCCTCAAAGTCCACACTCTTTAGAATGGTTTTCTACAAGAGACTTCCCAGTCTTCTGGTCCATTGCCCCTGTGCTGTTACCCTTCAGCCTGTACCATACTAGAGCTAAACTGGGTTATTTCTGTTCCTAGGATGCTCACATGAACCTCTCATCACCACCTTCGTCCAGGATGATTCCTCTACCAAAAACCTGTGCCTCCCACCAGTCTCACCTCACTGAACTGCATACTGTTTTCTACATATCCTGCCTCCTGAAGGGAGTCACTTTCTGGAAGGCATATCCTTGTCACCTCTATGTTCCTACAGTGCATGTGGACACAGGATGTTAACCCAAGAATCATTACAGTGAGAAGAAAAAGAGGAAGAGGAAGAGGAGTAGGTGGAGGTGGAGGAGGAAGAGAAGGAGAAGAAGGAGGAGAAGAGGAGAAAGAGGAGAAGAGGAGGAAGAGGAAGAGGAAGAGAAGGGGAGGAAGGGGAAAAGGGAAAGAATCTTCTACTAGCTAATAGGGGAAACAGTTAAATAAATAATGACACATCTGTTTGATGTATCACCATGCAAAAATCTTTGAAAATTTAAAGTACATGTAGAAGAATATCTCACAGCATCATGTTCTATATAATCTCTAAAAGCACATAATACACCTTTGTTTTCTATAGATTGCAGTGTGCGTGAAAATCACAAGTTTGTTTGAAGCAGGGTCTCCTTATTGCTGCCTCCTGTGTATCTCAGACTCCAAACTGGCTGCCCCGAGCATTCTGGGGGTTTCCTGTCTCTAGCTACCTCCTCTAGCTTTACAGGGACTCTGTGACCCCAAAGTCTAGCCCTTAGCTGTCCTAGACGTGTCACCCACTGAACCATCTCTCTAGCCTGAGAAAGGTTATCCATGTTTGTTTTGTTTTTATTTTCTTTTTTGTCTGTCTGTTCGTCAGTCTGTCTGTTTCTCAAGACAGGGTTTCTCTTTGTAGCCCTTGCTGGAACTTGTTCTGTAGACCAGGCTAACCTTAAACTCAGAGATCCACCTGCCTCTGCCTCCTGAGTGCTGGGATTGAATGCAGGTGCTGCCACCACCCGGCTTGTTTTTTGTTTTCTTAATTTTAATGTAAAAATAGCATGGTCTGTTCTGTTTTCCTCCAAGTAGGTTTAAATGCCACCTCCTCAGAGAAGCTGTTCTCTGTCTCCGCCAAATCAGGTAGCTCATGTATCATCATCTCTTGATAGTCACCACCAGGACATCCTGTTCTGTGTGATCAGCAAGACGCAGTGTCATTGGCCCCACATGTTCATCCGTTTATTCCATTATTTCACCATTTCCTCCATTCTGAGCTAGTACATAAGATCCATGAAGGCACACTCTCTTTTTGTTGTTGTTCAACACTTCATCTCCAAGGCTCAGAAAAGGTACTCGGGACTACTGAATGGACCCACAATGGTCTGTTCTGTGCTTATGGTGAACCAGGTGTGGTGCAGAGCACCTCCGAGCACCCTGTCTCTTTCATCCACTGATAGCTCCATGAAGTGCTCGTTGTACCGTATGGGAATGGGTTAACAGGGTGTAACTGTCTGGTTTGATCCCACAGGTGACAGGTTCAGCTCCTTCTACCAGTCATCCCCCTTTGTAAAAAACAAACTTTTAAAAAGCACCAAGAGAAACAAAATCGAGTGCAATTCTATGACCCTGACCTCCCCTCACCCCGCCCCCCCCATGTGTAGCATGCACATGTATGTGTATTTGTTAGTGGGTTACACATACCTGTGGGGTTGCACACTATGTATGTACATGGAGAGGTAAGAAGAGGATTTTTGGTGTTGTCCTAGTCCCTTGAGACAAGGTTTGTTTCTGAACCTGAAGCTTGTCATTAGTTTGGGTAGCCTGGCCAGCAGCTAGCAGTCAGGATCTGCCTGACTCCCCTTTTCCAACATTGGGAGTATAGGCATGAGAGACATTAATATGACCCTAATGGTGAATCTTGTTAAACTGGCTTTTATATGGGTGCCACTGATCCTAACTCGGGTCCCCAGGTCCTTAGTCTAAGCCACTGTGCCATTTCCCAGGCTCCAGACTCTAATCTCTCATTAAGTGACTGCTTTGGCTGTATTCTGGGTGTCTGGGTAAAGAACTGATGGGTGCTTTTTATTCCCTAAGCAGGTTTAGAATCGTTATTTTTAATGTGCTTTTAAAAAAAAACTAGATGAAATGCACAGTAAACATTTTCCATGTCGGCAAAGTCTCTTGTTCTCTCCCGTATTCCTTAGCCATTCATCCTAAGTTCACAGCACTGCTCGAAATAAACTCTCAGCATTCCTATCCTCTCTATTTATCTGACTTTAAAGATCTGATTCCCACCAATCTGTGAGATAGGCAGGAAAAAGATTATCTCCCCTCAACAAGAAAATTGAAAAGTTGACAATGTATGTGGGGTCTCTCGAAATAAATCAGGAGAGACAAGATCCAGAGATTCTTTGGTTCTGTTACAGGCTTCCTATAGCACCTCACTGTCCCAGAGAATGCACACAGCATGGCTTTGTTAGCTGAGATGACCTGAGAACCAACCCTAGCTTCACCATTCCATGGACATGATCTGCAAGTTAGTTAAATTCCCAACATTCACTTGTTCTAGATGGATCTACCTCATATGTGAAGTGACCGGAGGTGGGGGGTGGGGGATGCTACAGACTCTGGATTGAAGACTTCATTTTTAATGATGCTATCGTATTATGATCATTAACAAGATTCACTGTTAGGGTCATGCTACTTATTAAGGTTGACCATTATTCATTCTTGTGAAGTTTATTACCAAGCTTAAAAGGAAGCTTTGTACTTGAAAGTTGTATATAAGTTCAAATGAAGATGGAGGTTGGATGTGACTTCATGTATAAAACACAAAGACTCGTTTTGTTTTGAAGCTAGGTAGCAAAATGAAATAGTTATTATGCCTGTCAGAATGAGGTAGTTGGGCCTGCCCTCGACATTCTTCTGTTGATTAATTCTTTAGAATCTTAATAATTGTTTTCCCAAATTCTAAGAAGATGAAACAGAAAACTTGTTAAGAAAAAAAAAGAAAGTGTAATCAAAACGCTAGAATAAATGTCGCTGCCATTGTTTTTATGTGCATCCAATATTTAGCACAGCAACCAACAGCAGAGGACTATTGACTCTGTTCTGGATGGTGGGCATACAGGATGGGCTCTGGTTAGTGTGAGTCTCAGAAGCTCTGCCACAACCCACCCAATGCAAAAGATTCCACTCCGGTTAGTCAAGAGCATAGTAAAAATCTGCCACTTAAACCCTGAGGTCCAAGCCTGGTGAGGTGTGGGGGTCTGTAAGGTATGGAAGAGCCTGTGAGGTATGGGGGTATTCTGTGGTATATGGGGAGGCTGTGAGGTATAGAGAGTTTTGAGGTATGGAGACTGTGAGGAATGGAAGGACTATAGGTATAAAGAGGCTGTGATGTATGGGGTGTGAAGTTTGGGGGGCAGGGCTGTGAACTACAAAGGTACTGTGCAGTATGACAGTACTGTGAGGTACGTGGATATGAAGACTGGGGCCTGTGAAGGCTGAGGGGCTTGAGGTATGGGGCAGTGAGGTATGAGAGGGCACTATGTGGCATGGGGGCTGTGAGGTGTAAGGTACTTTGAGGTATGGGACCTATGAGGTATGCAGGGGAGGCAAGGGGAGGCTGTGAGGTACAGGAAGGTGCAAGCAGGACCTAGGGCTTCAGTTAGAGATTAGTGCAAAAGATGTATGCTCAGACAAGAAGGATACATTTCCAGTCCCAGCGAGAGTCAGTCACTTGGAAAGACATTTCCAGCAGGTAACATGCCACTTCTGAGTCGTTCTGGAAATGGACTTAGGAAGGGAGCTACTTTGAGGTTGTTTTAAACAATATGCACTTTGTAAATAAATAACAAATGGGCTTTGTTGTTTCCCTTTCTAGGTCATGGGAAGATCTTAATTCTCCAAATTCTACTGTCATTGTATATAGCTTCTCATAGAGTTGGAGCTTTTGCGAGGAGTAGTTGGGGAGACGGGAAACCCAGTAAACACTGTTTCATAAAAGCAGGAAGAGGAACTTTAAAAAGAGGAGACCTACGGGGTAGATAAGTTGCTAAAGTGCTTGCTAGGCAAGCATTAGGACCTGAATTCAATCCCCAGAATCCATGTAAAAAGCCTGGCACAGTCGCACACACTTGTAATGCAGTACTGGAGACAGGCACATTGCTGGGGCTCACTAGCCAGCCTGCCTATGCTAATAAGGTAAGCTCCAGGCCAGTGAGAGACACCCCCCAAAACCAAGTAAATATAAATAAACAAACAACAAATGGATGGACAGAGCCTGAGGAATGACACCTACGTTCTACAGACTCCATGCACGCATGCGTTCACACACATACACGCACCAGTGTGTAAGTACACACACACACACACACACACACACACACACACACACACACACACACACACACACGGAGGAGATTCTGAATTTAGCTTTCAGAATGGCAGTTTCCCCTTCAAATCCATTATGGGTCAGTTCCAAATATCTTTTTTGTTCTTTAAGTACCTTGGTTCTTGGATGCTGAAGTTCCTTATATAGAATGTGGGCATACCTTATGTACATATTGTATGACTCAGAAGACTTAGAGTACCTAACATGGTGCAAATGCTGTACAAGCAGTTATTATCCTGTTCCATTTGGGGGATGATGTCCTGGTAGTGTTCCAACATCTACATAGATACAAAATTTAATATCTTAAAAATGACCACCCATGGTTGGTTAAATCCATAGATATTGAACCTGGGGACAGAAAAGGTCCACAGTACTCATGTGTTTGAGAACTTATTAGAAGAATAAAGCAGAGTTCGGTGTGTAGATGTGTAGATAAATGTCAACTCCAGGACAGAGAGACTGAAGCAAGGAACAGAAGTGGTCCGCATTCAGATGGGATTAGAAGTGGAATTCTGAGCTTTTATCTAGGTTGGAGTCTTAACTGGATAGCTTTTTAAAAAATCAACCAAGATTCAACTATTTTTAAAAATAATTTATATCCATTTTATGTGCATTGGTGTTTTGCCTGCATTTATGTCTGTGGGAAGGTGTCAGATCTTGAAGTTACAGACAGTTGTGAGCTGCCATGTGGGTGCTGGGTTTGAACCTGGGTTCTCTGGAAAAACAATCAGTGCTCTCAATCACTGAGCCATCTCTCCAGCCCTAAGAATCAACAAGTTGTGTGTGTGTGTGTGTGTGTGTGTGCGCGCGCGCGTGTGCGTGTGCGTGTGCGTGTGTGTGTGTGTGTGTGTGTGTGTGTTTGAGTACATATCTGTATATAGATGAAGTTGCATGCTGTTATATGCTGTACTTGTATGGGACATGGGACATGGGACATGGGACATGGCATATTTTGGGCTTACATACTTCTTTACAGAAGTGTCCCAGAGGAACTTGGCTATGAAGGGTCACTCTAAGAGACTGGAACAAGGCTCTTAGCAAGAGGGAATGCAAGACTTAATTTCACTGCATAACCTTAAAAAATACTCTTTGATAGTTTCACACACATATATAATAAATTCTTGTCACTACATTATCTTCTCTCACATTACCTACACTGAAACCCTTTTCCTTCCCAACTCCTCCTCCTCTTTCCATGTCTTTTCTGGGTGTGTGACTTACTGACTTAATTAGTACTGTTTGCATGAACATGGTGGGTTATTATTTATTAGATTATGAGCAACTTCCTTGTAGCTACCACTGTGGAGAATGACACCCCCTTTCAAAACTCATAACAATAGTCAGGAAGGGGAGGAACCTCATGAGCATACTCCCCAATAATACTTCCATTATGAGATGTTGAGGGGCTCAATCTCAGTTGCCCACTTCATAGCTTTGGGTGTGATTGGAAGTTTGATTTTCCAGATTTCCTTTAAAGAGAGATCAAAGTATGAAGTAATGAGGTCAAGAAAGACCTCAGGCCTGTGAGAGCAGGCAATTTCCAGGTCATTGATGACTCAAAGGGAGAAATGTCAATGGGGTGGTGAGAGCAGACTGCACCAGAAAGGAAGGAAAATTGTCACTAACCAGAGCCAGCAACCATTCCTAGCGGTTTATGCAAAGTTAGATGAGGCAGTCAGCTTCAGAGTGAAGAGGGGATCTCATGTTCCAGAGAAGAGGTTTTTAAGATGGAAACAAGCTGGTGTGTTATGAATGAAGATGGCCAGGAAAGAGTTGGAATACACAACTTGTGTCTCATCTACACAGCAGACAGCTCCTCTTTTAGCAATAGAGAAACACATCCTTTCTTTCTCATTATGCTTTGTTGAGCTAGGAATAGTCCTAGTCTCTTGGCTCAGGGGGACAGATGACCCAGGTCAAGCCAATTAGCATAGTCCACCCCCCTGGTAACATGGAACAGAAGAGAAGCATATGGCCTAATGATCATCTACTAAGATTAAGTCTAAAGCTACCAGGAATTTTAGGAAAAAGGAGCTCTTTTCAGTGGAAGTTTTTGAAACTTCCAGGAACTAAGTTGTTTGTTGCCATGTGCCTTGAATGTTAACTTGATCACATCGAGAGATGCCAAGAGATCAGTCAAGTATGTTTTTGAGTGTATTGATTCTTTCCAGAGACAACTAGACAATAAGGCTCTGACCTAATCAATGCTTTAATCCACCAATAGATTCAAAAATTGAATGGACATTTGGAGGTGATGGAGCTGTGGAAGGTGTGTTAGTTAAGGTTTCCATTGCTGTGAAGAGACACAATGACCAAGGCAACTCGTTATAAAGGCCAACATTTAATTGGGGCTATCTTATTGGTTCTGAGGTTCAGTTCATTATCATCAAGGCCTGAAGCATGGCAGAATCCAGATAGGCATGGTGCTGGATGAGCTGAGAGTTCTACATCTTGTTCAGAAGGCAAACAGAAGAGTGGTAAAACCCAGGCCCACAGTGACAAATTTCCTCCAACAAGGCTACACCTACTCCAACAAGGCCACACCTCCTAATAGTGCCACTCCCTGGGCCACACATAGTCCAATCACCTGGAGGAAGCAGGTTTCTGGGACTGTGCCTTTGGCCCACTCCTTTCCTGTCTCTTTCTGCTTTCTAGCTGCCATGAGATGGGTTGCTCTGCTCTATCTTGCCGTTCTGCTGCAACACTCTGCCTCAGACAGCCTCATAGATAAGGAAACAACCAATCATGAACTGGAAGTGTGAGCCAAAATATATCTTTCCTCCTGTGAATAGTATCTGTCAGGAATCTGTCACAAAAGTCAAGGTCTTACTAATGCAAGGACCACAAAGTCCTCTGAGAGAAACAATTGGTTAGAGGTAGAAGAAGCAATAAAAGGAGATAGGGAAATGGAGTCTCCTTGGCACTGTTTGAGGCCATAGGTCTAGCCACACCTAAGTATTGAGGGGTTTCCCCTAAAAGTCAGCTTGAATCAGGATCCTGTCCACAACCACAGGAAGACTGGTTAATGTGGAGAGAAACTATAAACAGATGTTTATGGAGCGATGGGGGAGGGTGGTGTTCAGGGCAGGAATGGAGAGAAGTCACACACTGCCGAGATCATGACACGCCTGTACATTGACAGGTCAGGATGGGTCCACTTACATCTCAATTTTTCCAGTCACCCAGGAGACGATGTTATCATCAGGGAGGAAGAGGGTTAAAGCTTGAGTGGTAAGAACTTGAGAAAAGGAGTTTTAGGGCTTGCCCAAGAGACTTGGGGAAAGATGCCCTGGAAGGCACAGGGTCCAGCTGAGGTCACAGAGCCGACATCTGTGGAGGAGCAGAGGCCTCCTTACTGCCCATCTTCATTTTGATGTTGAGTTATGGCTCCACTTGACTCTCAGTCCACTTTTCTTTTTTGATGGACTGAAGTAGAAACTAACTTTCTTTGGAAAGTCAAGTAATGGTTTGCTGAGGCACACAGGTGAAAGGATGCCTTGTTAAGGCAAACACAGGAAAGAATGTTTTCCTGAAGCAGACACGGGTAAAAGGATGTTTTGATGTAGTAAACATGTGAAAGGACCTGGGATGAATAAGTATAAATATGACCAGACAGTGAGAGACGAGCACTGAGCGTTGGTTTGATTTGTACCACCTCGCTATTCTTCTCTCACAACATGCTTGTATTGGTTCACCTTGCATAACGTTGTTGAGCTTAACTTGTGGTAATGCTGTCATTAAGAGAAACTCGCCCAAGAACTGCTCGTGAGGTTCCTGCAACAGCTTGCCATTTCTGTGGCCTCACCTCAGACTGGTTGGTGAGCCTGGCAGTTTCGTCAAGAATGTACTACAGCTGCTGGTTTGTGCCTGGTGTCTGCCTGCTTAGAGGACTGGTTCGCAGCTGCTGAGTTGTATTTGGTGTTTGCTATGGGACTGAACTGCTGCCCAAGAAGATTGAGCTCATCCCAACCCCAAAGAACTATTGCTGAGCAGGTCCACTTCCCTCATATCCTAATAATTTTTCTCTCCCACTACCTCTGCTGGGTGGTGGGCTAGAGGAGAGGCAGGACCCTTATTAAAAGTAGATTACAAAAAAATGTATGCCTACAATGGACAGTCTCCCTGAATCCTCTCAGTTCTCTTCTTGGGTGTTCTCTCACCCTTTAGTCATGAGCTTTCTGGGATATTGTGATTATCATTACAGCCTAGGTGGGGTTGGCCAAAGAGTCAAGAAGTGGTCCTACCAAATTTCTACCCAGTCAGGCCTATCCCTTAGAAAGGTAGGTGAACTCAAGATTAGACCAAGAGAAACGTAAACCCCACATCTATATGGCTGAGTTTGATTGATGGAAGTAGAGACATTATAACAGGAAAGAGCTCTTTGGGGGACTCTGAGGTAAAGGGTAAGACTTTATATTAACTGATGCTCAGACTTAGTCTCTGGGTGACCATGGGCTTGTTATTTAACTCATGGGTCTGAGTGTATTTCATTACATGTATATGAAAATGAATATTAACTCCTCTCTCTTGGGGGGCTTTGTTGGGATGCAATTAGCTTAGTTAAGTTCACAAAGGTCTACATTCTCTAGGAAAAGTAAATAATTTGGCTAACAGGACCAGCTTGTTATAGCTATAAATAGCATAATGAATACAGCCCTGCATGTTAGCTCTGTTATATTCCCTGGGTGAGTCATGTAGACAAATCTCTGGCCCTCTGTTCATCTGTTGGATGAAGGAGTTGAATTCCCTTTCAAGGCAGTCTTCCAATCCTTGACTTGTATCATATTCTGCTAATTATTGCCAGACATCCTAACAGTTCCATGCTCTCTCAGAGCATGGGCGTGTCCATCCATCACTTCAACTCAATTGCTGATTTCTTTTCCAGGATTCAGTGCAAAGTCACGCACCTGGCAAGTGATTCTGGAACTCCGTTTGGTCCAGGCACCTGCTAAAATTCCAGCTATCTGAAGGGAGCCTGATTTGATCCATAATTTAATGGACTCTCCACTGGGACAGGGAGCAGATGGAAAGAGAGAAATAAGTCTCAGGCTGTGTTTGTAAATGACTCTGGGCTACCCGTCAGCTACTGTATGAACACACCCTAGTATTTTTTGTTACAATCTCTACCCCCATAGATATGCCCATAGAACCTCCAGAATGGAGTATAGAAGCATCTCTTCTTTCCAGAGCCTCGCCCCAGATTCTCCTTTTGGATGCTGCCCTGCCCTGCTTTAAGTCCATGCTTTAAGTCCTCTGTTAGCCTTAAAACCTAAGCTTTCAGAAGAAGGGAATTTGCACCTTTTCCAGTTGTGCCAGTGGACTGTAAAAGGTGTGAACACACGAATTATTTGCTACAGTATTTTAAAATAAATGTGAAGTCATTTGGATTACACAAATGTTCAGGCTTTTCCTATTATGTAATAAACTCCATCATTAGTTGTCATGGCTCTCTTCCCTTATCGAGAATCCAGGCCTTACCAGGTGATCCGGATCCATCCAATAATCTTCCCAAGGATTTTAGGCCGTACAAAGTTCATAGTTCAAATCCTGGCTCTGCCACCCTCTACTGCTAGACTGTGAATATATTTTTTAAGTTCTTCAAGCTCCCCAGCTCATCTGTAACATGGTGATAACAACACCTATGCCAACGAGCTTTGTGAGAGTCACACCAGACAACACCTGAAAGACACGTAGGACAGTGTCCACCACAGGCAAGGACTCAATACGCTCTCTAACATGTTTGAATTATACAGGTTTTATGAGAATTACTTTAAGTCACAATGTTCAAACAGCTATTGTCCTCTTGAGTATTTGGTACTTTGGAGGTGTTAGGTTGGAGTTAAGTTCAAAGCTTAAATAAATCATACCGAGTAGAAGTTAGATCCCTTCCTTAAGCCTTGAATCTGGAGTCAGAATTGCAAGCACAAAGGTTACATTTTCTGGCTTCGATTCAGAAATGTCAGGACATCAAACACACCTTCCGCTCCATGCACACAGAGACACTTGCTCATACTGTATAAAGGGCAATTGGGTCTGGAGGAGAATGTCACAGGAACGAAGCTGCAGCTCATTACAGAGCACTGAAGCTTTTGACTTTGTAAACAATGCTTTCAAGTGACAGAACCACAAAGAAAGGAAGTCCTGTGGGTGTGAGCTCTTCTGGAAGCAGTGGCACCTTTGGGCTCTCAGAGCGTGAGGGCAACTTTGTATGTCTGTGCGGCTGTGTGTGCACGTTCGCACATTCATGTGTGTGAGTGTGGGCACACATGTGCTGTGATCCACACATGGAGGTCAGAAGACTACCTCATGTGTTGGGCCTCCACATCTATCTTATTTTGGTCAGGGCCTTCTTGTTGTTCACGGTTGCACAGACCAGGTGCACTAATCCTCAGACTCCTGGGGATTTCCTGTTTCTGTCTCCCATCTCTTGGATGTTACAAAGCCATGCTATGTGACCATCTTAGACATGGATTCTAGAAATCTGAATTCTGGTCCTCATGTTTGTGCAGCAAGCTCTCCACCCACTAAGCCATCTCCCCAGATCCAGAGGACTATGATCATATTTTGGAAATTGCATGGAACCCAAAGGGCTTGGACAAGGAACTCTACAAGGGGCTTTGTAGCTAGAAAGATTTTTAGGCTCTCCTGATGTGGAAATGTCTTGAAACGCTGAGGCTTTATGTAAATAGTGAAGATAAGAATACTTAACAAGAGTGGAACTGACAGGAGTCAGTCTGTGGAAGACGTGGGAGGCCTGACATGCAGGCTAGAGAGGAAAGGAGAGACCAAACATGCTATCATGTCTCTGTGGGCTGCATATTTGTTCACAAGAGAGTGAAAGGAGTTAGAGAAAGCTGATCTACTTGGGTACTGGAGATTGAGTGCAGTCTTTTGCATGCTAGGCAAATGCTAGCTTGGGAGTTTATATTTAGTGGTCTTTTTATTTTTTAATTTGAGACATGTATCACTGTATCACACAGGCTAGCCTAAATTCATTCCAACACAAGTAGGTCTTGAACTTGTGACCTTCTAGTCTAAGCCTTCTGAGTAGCTGGGGTCGTAGGCCTGTGCCAACAGGACCAGCTGAAAGGTGATCTTAAAATTTACCTCTCAGATAGAATTGACGACCACACTGCTCATGTTTCCAGGGACTACTGGAGCCACACTCACCAGCAGGAGGGCAAGTCCATTCACATGTCAACACTCAAGACTCTATGGGCTTCATGGAGCAGGATGTCCTGTGGCTGCCTTACCTTCCCCATGCCCTTCAGTTAGCTGCTTCTATACTGTCCACTGAATAAGCTGATCCCAGAGTCACAATAAAACACAAACATACAAGAAGGCCAAGCCCCAAGGCACACCCTACTACTGCACGGCAACATCTAATATACATTCTTCCAGGCCGGAGAATGCCTTGGCCAAAGTTCTCAACAGTCGCCTAGACTACAGTATGCTCTCACTGACAGAAGGAATACAACCTAAACCTACAGGGTGATCCTAACCACTCTGTGACTTGGGAGCACTGCTCTGAGCCGCAGGCACTCTCTTGATAGCTATTCTCTTAGTTCACGCTTGTTCCACCAGGACCAAACTCTGAGCTACTGGCCTCCCTACTTAAAGAACAATTGTGCGATCCACAGGGATTCCCTGCTCACCTGTCCTTTGTGCCAAAGAAGTACTGAGTTGCCTACAAGACACCAGGAACTGGAGAGGGACTAAGGATGCTGAAGTGAGCATCACCCTAGCGCAGTGGCTCTCAACCTTCTGAAAGCTGCGATCCTTTAATGCACTTCCTCATGTTGTGGAACCAACCATGAATTATTTTTGTTGATGTTTCATAACTGTAATTTTGCTACCGTTATAAACTGGAACAGGAACATCTGATATCTGATAGGTGACCCTTGTGGGGTCACAACACACAGGTTGAGAACCACTGCCTAAAGACTCCCAATTGGCTCTGTCCCACCCTCGTTTCCAGTGCATCCTGCCTGGATTGTTAACAGATTCCACAACTCTTCTCAGTTTCAACTCGTCTCTTCCATTGGCCAATATAATTCTTTTAAAGCCCAGTGTTAGGTCACTATTTCTCTGCTCACAGGTTGGATTAAAAGCCAAAAATTGTGTAGTGCTCAGTACTTTCTTCCAGTACCTTCTTCTCCTCCCATGGTCTCCCTGGTTTTTTCCTCCTTATCCACTGAGCTCAGATGCCCAGGATCTGATGTCCACCAGACATGCTGGCAAGCTCCCTCTTACAGCCTTTAAATGTGTTCCTAACACAGTACTCAAGCCTGAGTCCTCAACACAGACCCAGCTCCCTCCCTCATCTTCATCCTAGCTCTGCTGAAGTGTCACTTTCTCCACGATACCTTCCTCCCACCTTATTTAAAGTCTCTTCTTCCCCAACCTGGACCTCCCAACCTCCATGGCTGCTTTTGTTTGCTCTGTAATGCTTATCAATTAATAAGACTTTACATAGTTCCCTTGCTTCTCTGGGCATTGCTGGACCACTGTTTCTGCCAGACAGATATGGATTTCTGTGCTATTTATTACTGTATTTCCAAGACCTAGCACTACTGACTATCCTTTGCCGCGTGGGTGACTCAGCACCCAGCACTCCCAATAGGGAATGTACTTATGTACTTCTGAGTCCTCTGCTCCGCCACATGTTCAGTATGGTAGGACATCCACTACCACGTCTCTCCCACTACACACTGACCACAACAGCCTAAGCTACAATTTACCAGAACACTGCTCTTCATCATGTCATCCCTTGATACCAGCCTCCTCTTGCTATACAGAAGACTCTGCTGACACTAGGCTCTGTCACCCCCACTCATGGCCAGCTGCACCATGGTGCTCACTGTTCTGGTCCCTGCTATACAACATAGAGTTCCTGGCCCAGCAGCAGGGAGCTTGTAAGGAATGCAAAACCCCAGGATCCACCCTCAGCCACCTATACACTAGACCAGACTTCCAGGTGACTTGTGCATGCATGGAAAAGGAGCACTGGGTTGAACCACCTATGCAAGGACAGACAGCAGCAATCTGCAGCCCGCACCATTCACCACACTTCCAGATCCTTCTGTAGCATCCTCTCCCTGTGCACACTGCTCAGCTTAAAGAAGCCATGACAGCTTGCAGTGCAGCAGGCAAATTATAGCCCTTTATAAATACGATAGTAACTTATACAACAACCAATTTATCAGAGACACCCTGCTGTACATAAGAAAATCACCTTTCACTCTAATATGCAGCCTTAAAGAAGCCTTTATGTCCCATAACATGGTGTATTGCAGTTTCATGGCCATTCATTCATTCAGTAAAAATTTTCTAGCACCTGTTATGTGCTAAAACTTAAGCTAGGCTTTGGCTCTGACAGTGAAAAAAGAAAAAAAAAAAAAAAAAAAAAAAAACAACCACAGTCTAGTCAAAGTGACAGATGTTAAACTGAGCACACAATTGCAAGAACATGAAATGAGTTTGTAAAGCAGGTCCCTACTCAGGAATCAGGAGGAGCCTCCCCAAGGAGGAGATGATGTTCCTTGGATTTAATGAGGTAGCACCTAGCCTCCAGGAGAGGGAGAAGAGCCTGAGAAGGGCTATGGGCCTCCCAGACAAAGGTTTTGTATAGGTAAATCTGGCAAAGAGAGAAAAGGCTGAGTGTTAAGGAAATCAGAGAAACCCAGGAATGCTGGTCCTTAGGGCTAGGAGCCCAGACTGCTGGAGGGACTCACAAGCCATATATGCCAAAGACCCATGGACATTACTGTGAAGTATCAGAAAGCAAGAGACTGATGTGACCAGATACACATTAAAGACACTGCTGTATGGAGCTGGGGAGATGGCTCAGTCAGCAAACAGCTTACCACACAAGCAGGAGGACCTGAGTTCAGGTCTCCAGTACCCATGTAGAAACATCCAGGCATGATGATGTGTATTTGTAATCCTAGTGATGATGGTGGGAAGAGGCGGAGACAGGAGGATTCCAGAGGCTTGCTGAACCAGTCAGCTTGCATGAAACATTGTAGTATAGATTGAGAACCCTGTCTTCAAAGGATAAGGTGGAGTGGGCAAGAGGTGGAAACTCAAAGTTGACTACCAGTCTCCATGTCCATGAGCATGTGTGTCTCAGCCTTCAGAATCTCTGTCTCTCTGTTTCTGTCTCTGCCTCTCTTAGACTCTCTCCCCCTCACCCACTCTCTCTCTCCCCCCCTCCCTCCCCTCTCTCTCTCTCTCTCTCTCTCTCTCTCTCTCTCTCTCTCTCTCTCACACACACACACACACACACTACTTTGTTGCCTATGACAATACAACAAACTTAGTATATTTTAGTAAAGTTTCAAACAATGCACTGTCAAGCTACTCCTTGCCACAATAAAAGACAGCACTGAGAACAAACAAAACCCATTTAAAGTGATTTTAATGAACCACCCATAATAGCACCCTTCACTTGATGTTTGAATACAGGCCTCTGCTTCTGCCCCTTGTGCTTTCTCTCCCTGAGCTCACTTAATAGCATGCATGAATCAGGCACGTTGACAGGTACACACATGCCTTTTAATATCCCACACGGCACATGGAACTGCACACTTGCCACAGGCATTTCAGAGATGACAGGCAGATAAGAAGAAAAGGATGAGGAAACACTGGTCCCGGGGTGGGGGTGGGGACAAGAAAGCCTGGATCTGCAATGTAAGAGGAACATTAGCAGGAAAAATCAAATAGGTGTGTGTGTGTGTGTGTGTGTGTGTGTGTGTGTGTGTGTGTGCGCTCACACGCACAGGTGCCCACATATGTGCACAAGTGTGTGTGGAAACTAGAGGACAATCTCTGGTGTGGGTCCTCAGGAACCATCCAATTTGTTTTCTGAGAGAGTTTCTTTTATTGGTCTGAAACCCTTCAATTCAGCTAGTCTAGTTGATCAGCAAGCCTTAGAGACGCCCTGTCTTCATCTCCTCAGGAACAGAATTAAAAATATGCACTAGTTTTGTGTGTGTGTGTGTGTGTGTGTGTGTGTGTGTGTGTGACAGAGAGAGACAGAGAGAGACAGAGAGAGACAGAGAGAGACATGGAGAGAGAAAGAGACCTGGGGATCACACTCAGGTCCTTGTGCTTACGTGGCAAACATTTTATCAAATGAGATAACATTCCAACCTGTGAGCCCTGTATATTCATGACCACTAGCAGGAATAGTCACAAATAACTCTCCAGTTAAAATGGACTCTTAACTGCCCACAAATAGTACTAACAAGAACTGGCTAAACGTTACCCCAACTTGATCCATCAAGACTCCCCAAGGTTACAAACTGGCAGTCCACAGGCCACATGTGGGCCATGAATATGTTTTTATTTGCCCTGAACTGTTTAATTTTTAAACATTTGCTGCCAATTATGAAGAACTAGTGAGACTTCAGGTAAGAAGTCTGGTCCCCACCTTCAAATGAGAGCGTGAAGCCTGGGCTTTGCTGGGCCTCAGCTGTCCACCTTGGCCTTCCTGCCTTCTCCTATAGCGCACAGCCTTCTCCCTTCCTTTAAAGCCTGTGAAACTCAGTCTGTGATGTATGCCAGAAGCCACTGTATGGCTCCCAAACGGCCGAAAACCAGTCTCCCTCCTGTACCTAGCTGTTTTCTTTGCCACCTTCCTTCCTCTGCTCTCTCCCTCCCTCCCCCTCCCCTCCCTCCCCCTCCCCTCCCTCCCCCTCCCCTCCCTCTCCCTCCCCCTCCCTCTCCCTCTTCTTCCCCCCTCCCCCCTTCCCTAATCCCTTTCCCTTTCCCTTTCCCTCTCTCTCTCCTGCCTGAGTGATGTTCTCAGCCTAAAGCAGTCTCAGATTCTCCGTAGGGCTTTCTGGACCCACAGCATCTGACACTGCTACCAGAGTTTCTGATTCAGGATGTCTAGGGTTAAGACCTAGAAATTTATTTTGAACATGGTTTAGATGGATGCTGTCGCTGCTGGTCTGGGAACACCATTTGAAAACCACTGGTGTACAACTCTAACACAAACTCCTAGAGTCCAGTGGCTTCAGTGTGGATAAGCATGGGGAAGTAAGAAAAGTCGAGGCTCACATTTTGAGACCTTATAAATAAATAGCCTTGCAAAACCTAAATGGAGGGGCACTCTGTGAGGATTGCAGGGATAAATGCTTGCCATGCAAGCAGAAAAGTTAGAATAGCTTGAATCTCCAAAAGTCACGCAAATGCTGGGCTCACATGGCAGTCCACCTGCAAACCCAGCATTTAGAAGGCTGACACAGGATCATCAGATCAACCTGGATAACTATACCAGTTCTGTTAGTGATCTGGGTTTTTATTGGGAGACCCTGGCATAGGGAATACAGTGAGAAATGATAAGAAAGAGTCCAGAAGTCAACTTCAGGTCTCCACATGCACATGCACATGCACACCTCCTATACACAGATACACACACACACACACACACACACACCCTTCAGCATTTAAACACACACACAAATCTCAGCATTTAAACACACACACAAATCTCAGCATTTAAACACACACATACACTCACATACACACATGCACATATACAATGCATAAACATGCATACATACACACACATACACATGTGTTCACACACACCTCAGCATTTAAGCAAACACACACACTTACACAATGAACACATACACACTCACACACACACACACACACATATACTCAAGTGGGTCATTGTCTTACCTCTGAATCACTAGTTTCCAGAACCAAGAGCCTGTTCATTCCTTCCAAGTTACCTTTTGACTTATTCCCAAAGGGTTCAGTAAAGGCAATTATACTGTCAAGAACATGTAGCTCCATCTTTACCCCAACACTGAGCACAGATACTACCTTTAAGAAATAGTACTACTAACTTGTCCTCGAAGACCCTAAACCCAAAATACTAACTACTCAATGACATCACTGACCATCATAATCAATTATCCTTGAGAATGTGTCATGAACCAAGCTCAACCCCAGTGCTTTTTGTATCATAAAATCTTCTGATGCAGAAGCCATTACCTTGCTACACTACAGAGATGAAAAAGTAATTAAGCCGGAGAGAACTTGACTGGTCCAAGCACAAGGCTCTAAAACAGTCAAGAGACAGAGTCTACTCGCTGATGGTCAGATGCTATTAGGAATGCCATGCTCCAGCCTGTGTCTTTGTTTTAAGGTGAGTGATAATGACACTCAGAAGTGATGTCATATGGGTTTAATCTGGATGCATGAACTCCAGATATAATCCCACAAATTTCCAGAAGGATCTAGAGAGAGTACATCTCTGCTGGACTTTCGGGGAAATTTGATTTGGTATTAATCTAGGATGTTAAACAATGAAACTGGCTGCTTCCACTGGAGCTGGCTTCTTAGCACTCAGATACAGCCAGAATGAGACTTAGCAGGGGTGCAGCAGAGATGGGCAGTTCTATAGAGTTGTGAGAATCACCTGAGAGATTTTCTCATACTACTGTCCATTTCCCTAGACATAGAACGCTTCCAATGGAGTTGAACTATTCACAACATGGATTCTCCCTTCACCCCATACCACAGCAGGTGGGTGACTGTGGCCAGAGTACCCGAACCTCTCTGAGTCTCCCCTTTCTTCTCCCACATGCCAGGATAATAGCTCCCACCTTGTAGGCTGTTGTGAGAGTTTAATTAGATGCTGTAAATGAAATGTTCAACATGGCACCTAGCACATAATAAATGCTCAAGAAATTAACAATTATCACAGTAAAATAACTATCATCATCACCTTTTTTTTTTTTTTTTTATCTAAACTGAGACCCTGATGACTTCCAGTTTCAATGACAATGTTTATGTTCCCTTTACAGCCTCAGTCAGTAGTTTCACAACACATAATAAAGTCGCCAGGTCTGCGCTGTACTTAACATCAACAAAGAAACATCCACCCAATAAAATCACTGTTCTAATTCCTCCAGGTACAAACTACACATCCTCTCCCTTGCAAGAAGTTTGCAAGGACCCAGCTGGGTCTCTGGGTCTGCAAATTGTTCCCAGCCACTGTAGGGGAATGGGAAGGATTTCTTCTGACATCACAGCTGCATGATAACCGAGTATCATGACCTCATGGAGGTCTGTGGGTCTACTTCTTTCTCCTTCACCTGGAGAAAGGGCTGGCTGGTAAACCATTCAGTTACAGGCTTAGAGGTAGCACCGTAGGTTTCAGAATTCAATTTAAATATCATTGAGATAAACAACATGACCTTTTCAATGTCAGTCTGTAGAGAAAATGACACAGTTGAACCGAGGAAGGAAGGAGGGCAAAATTAGATTCTTCATCACAATTCCAAAGTAAGACTGGACTCTGCTCACCCAAGAACCAACTCCTCCACACCCCCTCCATCCCCCCACTGAAGGTGGCAGCTCACTTACAGTAATGGAATCAAAACAACAACAAAAGCTCCGTATCAATTGTCTCTCCCTTATGTACAGAGGCCTGGCTTTGCAATAATCACCATGTTGGTATCATGCACACAGGGAGACAGGTGCCTACAGACATATTCAAGTCAATTCACTGATGTCCACACCTCGAAGAGCATTCAGAGTATGTATACACCAAAGCAAGAGCATATTGTGTCCAAGGACTGGCCAGCCACAGGGAGGTTTACTTACAGCTTTGGGTTTATAAGGTGGCTGAATCTCCTTGCGTTCAAGTTTCTCCCAGTCGATGTACCGGAAAAACGCATGCTCCTTAATGTCTCGCTCCCCTTCAGGCCCACAACCCAGGCGCTTGCCTGGGTGTTTGGTCATTAGCTAAAAAGGAAAGAAAAACATTGAACAGATTGCAGACCAGGAAATGAGAGCTGCTGAGATATCATTATTCCAACTACTTAGGATAGTCAATGCAGACTATCAACTGGTCTTACTGTCTGTGTTTCCTCCCAGGGACGGTTTCTTAGTCAGACCTCTGTAAGAGACAAGACCGAAATGATACCCACCCCAGAACAAAGTCCCTCAAGGGAGAATCAAACCAAAGCACAAATATGGCCTTGAACATCACATTTAAAATGTTACAGGCTGTCATTTGAGTTCAAGAATGAGCTTTCTGTGATTACTGGTGCCCCTAATGAGGCCAGTTTCTACACGTTCAAACCCCCTTTCTCCTGTTGTAAGAAACACTGACATTTGACCAACTCGAAGGATGCGTTCATTCAGATGCCATTTGCATTTCTCAGCAAAGCACTTGTGAAAATTAAAAAAAAAAAAAAAAAAGAAGAAAAATATTAGTCAAATGTACCCAAGTTTCAAGTAATTACTTTCAGAAAGCTCATTAAATAGTCCAAAGCTAACCCAGCTCATTCCCTGTATCACAAGTTCCCTCTGCTCCGCTGAGGTTTCTCTGGTGTTCTGTTTAAATTACTTAATTATCAAAACTCTCCATCTTTGGGTCTGTGAGCCAGTGCTAAAATAAATAAATAAATAAATAAATAAATAAATAAATAAATAAATAAAACCAAGATGAATAGATACGCTCTGAGATGAAGCGACCAAATAGGCTTGCTCTTAGAAATGAACCTGAAGTAGCACATGAGGGTCTCTGATCCCAAGGTGTCAGCAAATGAACTAAGAGGAAATATGGAGGAGTTGGTGATTCAGAAAGAAAAGGAAGAGGGCAGAACAGCAGGAAGGAACGAACTGTGGAGCTGACACCAAGCACCCCCAGTTTTGCCTAGGACTGGCTGACAGTGAGTAAAGGTAGAGAGAGCCCAGAAGTTCAGAACTGCTGTGCATCTGACATGAATCCTGCTTTCAGGATGCTCCATGACCACCATCACACGCACACACTTTCTGTGTATGCTTTATCTTCCAAGAATCAAAAGTCTCACAAACTCAGTGTTCTCAGTTCCTTCTTTCCTTACAGGCCTGGCACTACGCGACTGTCACAGTAACCCAATGAGGGGAGTCTATTCCTTTTCCCTCTTGAAATGCTGAAGCAAATGATATTCAGGGAACTCAAACACAAGGACTTTTAATTATAGGTGGGATCCAGTCCCACTTAGTCTAGTTCCAAAATTGGGGCTTTCAAGAGAAATAGGAGCCAGGAGTTATGGTGTATGCTTGTAATCCTAGCATTTCATAAGCTGAGACAGGAGGATTGCTATTAGAAGAGTCCAAGGCCAGCTTGGGCTCAATAAGGAGATCCTGTATCGAATTGGCAGAGAGAGAGTAAGAGAGAGTGAAAGAGAGAGAGAGAGAGAGAGAGAGAGAGAGAGAGAGAGAGAGAGAGGAAGAGAGAGAGAAAGAAAGAAAGAAAGACAGACAGACAGACAGACAGACAGACAGAGACAGACGTTCTGTGTCAGGTCCAAAAGAAACTGAACCTGACACAAAACAGCCAACTGTGGTACCTCTTAGCATACAATGCACATGCTGGCCTCCAGGCTCAGTCAGGATCTGTTTCTCCTCTTGCCCTTCTTCTCCAGCTCATAGGCTTTTGCCCCCAGCTTCTGATTCCTATATAACGCTGCCATTTCAGCCATGTGCTCTTTTGGCCCCCTTTCTCTTGGTCACCTTTGTCCACACACTCTTCTCTTCCTCCCTCCCCTTCTCTCTCCTCTCATAGCCCAGTTCAGGCTGCTGGTCATTTTCAGTCTACTACTTTCTCTCCTTGCTCGGGGCTCTTCCAGATGCTTCTGGATGTGCTTTCCTTCATATTTATAATAAAAACTTCTCCTCAGCTATACCTTGGAACAGTCCTGTCTCCACTTTACACACTCTGCATGTGGTTTTCCCAGAGATATCCATGGTCTAGCTTGGTCAGGAAAAGTCAATGGGGGGCAAGTAAATTAGGTCAAGCCTTGACATTTGTGTGGGGTTTGGATGGGTAGAAAGTCTAGGACAGTAGTTCTCAACCTTCCTAATGTTACAACTCTTTAATACAGTTCCTCATGTTGTGGTGACACCCAAGCATAAAATTATTTTTATTGCTTCCTTATAACTGTAATTTTGCTACTGTTAGGAATCTTAACGTAAATATCTGTGTTTTTCAATGGCCTTAGGTGACCTCTTGAAAGGGTGGTTCAAGCCCCAAAGGGGTCATGACCCTCAGGTTGAGAGCTGCTGGTTTAGGTGGTCTCTACTAACTCTGATAACAATGACACCAACATTAATGATGTTTCTGGAAACTGAGAGCAATATGTGTTTGCTTTCTGTGCTAAAGGCAACCCAGCCATTATTTATAACTCTTGAATCTTACAGCAACACTCTGAGGCTTCAGCAACTATTTTCCCTATAAGCAAACTGGTCCAGAGAGTAAAGTCATCTGCCTAAGGTCACATAACCAAGGAGAAGAGCTGGGCGTGTATGTGTGTCTGTGTGTGTGTGTGTGTGTGTGTGTGTGTGTGTGTTTCTCTCTCTCTCTCTCTCTCTCTCTCTCTCTCATTCTCTGTGTGTGTGTGTGTGTGTGTGTACATACATGTGCATGTCAAGCCCAGACCTCCCATGTCTTCCTCAAACACTCTTTACCTTGTTTGGTTGAGACAGAGTCTCATTTTTACCTGGAACTTCCCAAATTTAGCTAAGCTAGCTTGTTAGTGAGCCCTAGAAATCCCCTGGTCTCGACCTCCCCATTTCTGAGATAGGACGTGTGCCGCTACAGCTGGCTTTTCTACATGAGTCCTGGAGACTGTGCTAAGGTCTTCACATGTAGCAAGCACTTCGCCAGTGGAGCCTCCTCCCCAGCCCCAGGGTCAGGTTTTGAATAGCTCAGCTCTCTCAGCCCTCAGTAATTCACTCTCTCTTTATTTTTACTCTAACTTGCTAGTCTAGGCTTCTGTCTGCTTTCAGCATCCTGGCTATGGAAATCAGAGCAAGCTTTTGCTCTGTTTTCATGGCGGAGAATAGGTTTTTTTTTTTTTAATGAGCTAGACATATAAAGAAGATGGTATATGTGGGAAAGATGGCTGTTTTCAGATTCCTTGTAGGCAGGGAGACAGCAAGCAAAGAAGTGCCACTGTAGGCACACAGAGCAGTAAGGAGTCCGCCGGGTTCCCACACTCCACACTCTGTGCCTGAAGCCATGTAGACAGCTGGATGTAATCACTGTTCCCATTTCGGATCACCTCCCAGACGCATCTCCAGGGGCCCTCTGCTCAGGAGGAAGCATTTGGCTCGAAGCTTAAGCATCACCCCTATTTTGAAGGAGTATCAGCCTTAAAGAGAGAGCCCACACTGCACTGAGCCCACTCAACTCAGAACAGTGCCCCAGCACAAAGAGCCAAGAGAGTCACTCCGCTCATTGTGAAGGTTATGGATCCTGAATTGATAGAAACAACTCCACCAGGCAAAGTGCTAATTGGAGCTGAAGCTGAAGGCAGCTGACCTGGAAAAATTTCTCTCCTCCATGACCCACTTAGAACCCCTACCCCGAGCTGTCCAGGCAGTGATGGGTTAGGGAAGGGTAAGTCCATGAGCATGTACTGAACACCTACTATGCGCTAGCCACACAAGAGTCCCCTTCAACTGCCTCACTTAATGTCTGGGAAATGACTCATTAAGTACTTTTTATTCTGTTTTTGGAGATGAAGAAGCAGAAGGCCAAAGATGCAAGGGAATTGCTCAAAACCACACACCCAAGGAACAATAGGGTGCAATGAGGACTTGCAGAGGTCTTTTGATCTCCTAAATCCTTCCCTGTCCAAATTCTCCTGTCACAGAGGGACAAGGCTCAAATGCCAAGAGAAGCCTGGCACCAAACAGAGCAGTGACAGTGTTCCTCATATTGGAGATGGCCTTAGGGTTCGGGAGCAGAATCCAGGCTCTGGTCTAAATGATTTATAGGTATTAACTGGTTTAATCATCAAAGGACCCTATGTGCGGTGCTGTTATTGGCCTCAATCTGCAAATCAGGTCAAATAACCCCCTCATGATCACAGTGGCTCACATCCTTGGACCTGGATGGAAACTCAGACAGAATCTGCCTTTTTTTTTTTTTTTTTTTTCAAACTGGAGAGGGCGCATCCCATCTAAAGGGGATGGTGATTTCCAGTCTTGCTGACTGATGCTTTGTAGGAATGAGTGGACAATGTGGAAAAGCTGGAAAGCTGAGGGTTTATGGGAAAATACTCAGATCTTCAGATGTTGGGAATCATTAAACAAATTAAAGACCACGACTGACTTCCTCCCGCTCCTCTCTTAACAGGATGCCTCCGGGAGCCTCTCTGGCCTCTGTCTGCATCCCCCCCCCCTTTATCTACATGCTATGCCAGTGCTCCTGATGAACCCTTGAGTCTCCTCTGGGCTCCTTGTTTTTATTCTATCCCTGCCTCACACCCTCCAAGAAAAATGTTTGTAACCAATTTAACCTGAAGATGTTAGGAACTGAGGCTAATTCACACGTGGCTTCCCCAGAGATGTCTGCCTCCTCGCCCGTGTAGCTCAAACACAATGCTCAGGTGATTCAGTGGGTAAGAGTTCAGTCAGTCTTATGAGGTAATTTCAAGCTGTGAGTTTAGCCCAGCTCATATCATCAGGGCCAAAACTCAGGCTAAGCTGCTTGACTGTTGCTGATTTCCTTAAGCAGAGCCACAGAGATGCCACTGGACTGGGGTCAGGAAGAGCAGCACTGGGTAGGGCATGGGAAATATACAAGTCTTCTAGAGATCTATGACGACAGCTCTTGTATATGTAGACACATAGTAGGAGTCTCCTGCCCAGGCACAGCCCAGGGTCTAACCTTTAGAACTTTCCCTCCTTGGCTGGTGGGAAAGTCTTTATAAAAAGTCTATCCTTGCACGTTGTTCCCTCCATCTCAGGGTGAAGCTTTCGCATTTCCATCGTGGTTGAGAGACTGCATCCTTTGGACACTGTGTTTAAGGGCAGTGCATTTTGAGCTATGTGGAGGGTTTTTCAGAACCCTGGAATGCAGACCTAATCCTGGGGTGGGGCTTAGGTCTACACAGTCTAAAGGGCAGACTGGATCCAACATGAAATGTAGCACAAATAAGCCTCACCTGCAAACTCCTGCTTGCCTTGCCTCAGGGGAATTATTTCCATAAGCTGTAGGTGTGTCCTTTAAACTGTGCACATGTGTGTACACAGCTAGGTGTGCACCCATGTCCTACAAGCTGAGGGAGATCATGCAAGTCTGGGGACACTGCATTTAATTCAGCATATCCAGGTGATCACTTAAAATCAATACTGTCTGAAACTTTCTTACAACAAAAGTTATAAAATTTTAATGTTAACTGAAGACATATTCAGCAGAGCAGGACAAGGCAGACCATTCTAGACCCTCTTCCCATGGTTTCAGCTCTGGAGCAACGTCTCTGGGTTTCTTTGTGTAAGGCTTGGGGCTGGTGCCCAGCTAAAAGCAAGACTCCAGTACTTGCCTACCTCTACAGACAGTGGTGCAAATGAGAAGGGAACACTCTTTTCCAGGACAGAACAGCTTCATAGCAGGGCTCTAGTGTTGGAAGCAGAGCGGGAGGTGATAGCAATCCTCTGCTTCTAACTAGTTGGGGCACAACCTGTACCCCTTGCATGGTAGTCTTTGCTTTGAGGGACGGACTACTTACCCCTTTGCAGATTGCCACAGCTTCCTTGGACATGGACTTGGGATATGCCACATTGTGCTCCATGATTGACTGGAAGAGTTCATCCTCATCCTCCCCTTCAAAGGGTGCCTGTGGAGCAGAGGGCAGAGTGGGAGAAGAGCCCCTGCCTGGCCCTCCTCCCAGCTTTCTCTGTCCAGCAGGGCTTCCTTCTCCCCACCTCCAATCCCAAGATAAGGTTACCCTCCAGGACTTTCACAAGAAAAGATGATCAACAAACTTAAGTAACCCCAAGGCCAGAAAAGTCAGAAGTACTCAGATTCATGAGCTATGACCAAGTCGTCACTTTCTCCAGAGACCATGTGGCTGGAGGTGGAGGATAATTTTCTTACAGATCACTTAAAATTCAATTACCTGGCCAGCCAACATTTCATACAGCAGGACTCCAAATGCCCACCAGTCCACAGACTTCCCGTAGGGCTGATAAGCAATAATCTGGAAAACAGAGGACCATCCCATCAGAGTGGCAGACAGTTCCTATGGCTGGAGGCTGAATTCACACTTATTTTATAGGAAGAGTGGCATAGCATTTGGGTGGGGAGTCTCAGGTTTGGTCATGGCCTTCTGTGCAAGGTTACAACAGCTGCTACCATCCCAGATCCGAGCAGGGTCTCACAGAGTGAACAAAGAGGGTAAGGTGCACCTGCACTGTTTCCTCACGTTTGATGCTCCACAAAGACACCTGCAGCTGGGCAAACATCTGTGTGCCATCCTGCCTTCTTAAGCACCGGGTGTGGTGTGATGTTTCAAATTTCTGTGTATGGTATTTTAATGAGGAGTGGTTATTTTTGTTTCTCACTATAGAGCAAAAACATTTACACAATAATGTGGGTATACTTAACACTACTGGACCACATAGTTAAAGATGGTAAAATTTACAACATGTGGGCTTTTAGTCTTGTTTTTCATCTGTTTGCTAAGGATTCAACTCAGGGCCTCATGCTTGCTGGGTGACATCGTCTCTGTCTGACCCACGCCCACGGTTCAGCGTGGTTCTTTTGAACCATGATTAAAAATACAGCATCCTAAAGTGTAAGAGTATTTGTGATTCTTTTACATCTGTTTTTATTTGGAAAGTATTTATGGTAAAAAAAAAAAATTCTGTGAAAACCATCTATAATTCTTTGTCAAGAGTAAAATCATGGAAAACACTGATCTTTCTCCTGCTAGACTCTTTCCCACAACTGTAGATTAAATTGGTGTGTGTTCTACTTAAGCTCTGGCATTTCAGAGGTAGAACCTCAATGGAGGGTGCTCTTCATTCTGCATTTCCATCAGATTTGTGTGCTGGCTCATTGGCTATTTTTTAAGATTTTATTTTTACTTTGAAGTATATGTGATGTGATGTGTATGTGTATGTGTGTGTGTGTGTGTGTGTGTGTGTGTGTGTGTTATGGTATATGCATGCACACATACACACACCATAGTGGTATTTTTTAAACTACTGAGTGTGGATTTTAATAAAGGTTAAGTGCATAAGATTATACATATACAAATTAACTCAATTCAACCCTTTTACATGCCCAAAACATTTTGTACACCATAGATATGAATTTTTAATTTGGAAATTTAAGATAGACAAGTAATGAAACAAAAGAATAAATGAATAAGAAATGTACTCTGAACAGAAGTGACTGCAAGACACAGCCTCCGTGAGAAGGCTCACATTCTCAGTGAATGTGTCTTCACACCTTTAAGGCACTTGATGTTTCATTTGCTTCTGACAACCCAAGAAGTTAAACCTTTTACCAAGGAAAATAGAGCCTGGGAGGTGAGAAAAGTTGCCAGAGGACAGCAGTGAGCTGAAGGAAGAGGCAGTCTGCTCAGGGCATAGTGTTCTCGGTGGCCCTGCAGCCAGCCAGGAGCTGTTAAGAAACTATCACCCTACAGAGATTTGCAATCAATGGTCAAAAAGGGTGACATTTGGGCATCCTAAAAAATTTAAAGCTCCCCCATGACTCCGAGTAGAGCTAGATAGTACAGGACTCATTGAGCAAAGGACACACCCAGGAACTGTGTCTGAGTATGTCAGAACCTACAGAGAATTAGCCGAAGGATAACTGACCTGAGTATGCCACACAGGGATACACAGACACACTTACTTACTTGGCAGGGGGATCAATGACACACAGCTATCAATGACACACAGAGAGACTGGAGCATTCTTGCTCTCCGCAGTGTTTGAAATCTATGTGTCATCTCCCAGGCAGATTGTCTGTACCTTTTCCCAAGCATTTGCATATTCAGAGAAAACACACAGCAGCATCCCGAGTGCTACTGCCACTGTCTATAAACAGTGCTATCATATTTGTTATTCCTCATTTGCATTTGTTTTATTTTTATTATTTCATGTGTGGAGCAGTCTTGCTAGGGAGCTCAACCTGGCCTCGAACTCAAGTTCCCCCTGCCTCACTCTCCTGTGGGCTTGGTTGGCAGGTGGGTGTGACCATGCCTCGTTTGATTTTAGTTTTCTCTTTATCGATATGTCTTGGAAACGTGTCTGTATTTTCATATACGTTTAACTTACTCTCTTGTATTGGTGAATAGTGACGTTTTCTACTATAATTAAACCACTGTCTTCTGCTCTCACCCCTATGGAGGGACATTACTTCCAGTTAGTTCCTGGAGACATGCTTTGATCTTTCTACTGTTATATGTGACTTCATGACACAAATGTGTTATGTATTGGTAATTGATTCCTTCATTGATAACCAATAGATAAATATTGAGGTTCTCTCTTAGTTTTCATTATTAAGATATGATGCTAGGATGAAAGAAGGGCTTTGAATGTGCTCCCTTCTCTGTGTATGTGCAATTATCCGTGTGTGCAACCTAGGTTTCTAGAAAGGAGCTGCTTGGGCACAGAACATGCAGGTTTTAAACATTATATTTAGTCTTATACCACCATGGGAAAACTTCTAGAAAATTCTTGCATAGGAAGTGACTGAAAGCTAGCCAAGGAAAAGAGCAATCTTAGGACATCTCTCTCTCCAAGACTCTGTGTCATGTTCCTACAAATCATTGTGTCATATCTTGTTGGGAAAAGCCAGTGAATGGCCACTTCTCTTGGGAGGAAGGCGGCTACTCTGATAAACATTCACCCTTTCACCTATATCTTTATCACAGAAAGACAATTTTGGATTCTCCAGGACTGCATTTCCACTGCACAGTGTACCACCGATGTGTCTTGTCAGCCCAGATTTGTTCCCCTTCTGTCTCTCAGTCTCGCAGCAAACATTTCAATGTCATAATTAGGAGGCATCATATGGCCAGGAGCCATAGCAGCTAGATGATGGATGTGTTTTTACTGATGTGTGATAGATCATTCGTTTGAGTTTTATTTAAAACATCCTCCCTACATCTTGACATATTTGGCCTTCTAGAGCTTCTAGATGTGCTAAGCTAATCTGCAAGTGAGAGCTCAGAGGGATGACTTGGAAAGCAGGAATGAGGCCAGGCCAAGGTTCCCAGGCACCGCCCTTGACCCTTCCCAGACATCTCACAGCCATCTGAGAGTAGGAGAAACATCACTGCAGGTGGGCATATGCTCTCACCTCTGGGGCAATGTAGTCCGGAGTGCCACAGAATGTCTTGGTTGTCACCCCATCCCAGATGTTCTCCTTACACATGCCAAAATCTGCGATTTTGATGTGCCCCTCAGAATCCAGCATCACGTTGTCAAGTTTCAGGTCACTGTGGCAGACATAAGGATTTGGAAGTTTAGTTTGCATGCTGCTTATTTCAGCTCAACCAACAGTCATAATATGGATATGTCACACCCTTGTGCTCGGAGCTTTGAGGACACAAAGTTAACATAAAACCCCCTTTCCCTACAGAGGTTTACTATCTGGCAGGGAGATTATAACAAAAGGGACCCACAAACCTCTGTGCTTTCTTTTTCTACAGAGTGAACTGTGCTTTGTGTCTCACAAAGATATAATGAGACATTATCTCAGGGAAGAAAGAATTCTTAGGAAGATAAGGAAAGAACACAGAACCATGGATGATTTTAGAATCCAAGAGAAGTCCACAAGTTAACCTTTATACCTGAAATCTTTTCTGTTATATAAAAATGTATTTTTCCATGAAAATATTACTTTTAAGGTATCTCTGAAGATCATGGAGCTAACAAAAAAATCAGATTCAGAAAATTCACTTAACTCCAAGTATTTCTGGCTCTCCTACTTTATGGGACTATACTCGGGAGCTTCAACTGCTCCCTCAATCAATAGGCATCCGTTGCATGCCTGCTATGTGTCAGGCACTATTCCTAGAGTTAAAAACATTAACTATGAACAAGATAAATAAGAATGCTTCTTTTATATTCCAATTAACTCTGAACGACAGAGAGATAGTAAGGGTGGAAGGGGGTGTCACTGTAGGACGGGTCTCTAAGATAGTGACATCTGGGCTTTAAATAATTTATCTTTTGCTACCACCCTAATATTGGCATCTGTGTAGATGAGGAAGGCTTCACAGTCTGGAAAACTCCTGCCTGTCTTCAGCATGTAAGATTGTTCCCGTATCCCATGGGGTATCTTTCATACTTGCTTCTTCCTCATATCTACTCCAATGTCAACATTTTGTGCACCAGTGAGTAGGGATGCGTGATGTCTCAGACTGATCTGGTTCTAATAGAAGATGTGGAAGTCCAGTTCTCTAGGAGGTATGGAACCTACTTCCCAACTCTGAGCTCTCTCCTGCATCATCTTGGTTAGGTTCCGAATGTCTGGTACAACTCTTTCCTGATCTTTAGGCCACCTTATGGGGATGGTGATGAACCTGACTTCTGGTCCCAGGAGTGGTTTTACAGGCCTGTACTTGCCATTGGAGATTGTACTCACAGTGACTGATTCAACAACAGGCATGGGAGCCAATGGGAGAACCATCAAAATCTTGATACTCTCTTGGTTACCCTGGCAAAAAGGCAAGCTCTTGTATACTGGGCTGATTCAGGAGCAATAATATATCTCTAAAAGCTCCAGAGGTTCATTGATGAAGAACAGAAAGCTAATAAAGATCAGAGGCTACAAGGAGTGTGACAAATAAACCTTTCAGATGTGTTTCTGGACTTCTCAAAGGCAGCCAAGTTAAGTAAAGCTGAACTGAGTTGCTATGGTCACTGCCACCTTATCTGGACACCTCCTATCTGTCTGTAAAGTCCCCTCATCCTAGAGGAAATCCGTCCACTTGCATCCACTGCAGACAGCAACCTCCCCAATCCCAAGTATCTTTGGCACCATTCATAGGACCAGTCTTAGACAGCACTCATGCTTGTCTTCAAGACATGGTGTCCAAATGTCAGGCTATAAACCAGGAGTACTGTACTATGCAGCAACTATATACCTGATGTATGTATGAGTTCATTATACATGGCACCCCCCAACTTGACTATATACCCAGAAACAAGCAGCTGGGTCACTTGTCTCTGTTCTAGAGGTAGACTACCACAACCAGTTTCTGTATGTGGGTACTGAGGATCCAAACTCAGGTCTTCATGCACTTTACCCACTGAGCTATCTCTTCAGCCTTGGGTTGCTTTGGTTGCTGTTTTTCCCTGTAAGATACTCTTTTTCTGTGTCAAAAGAGGGATGGAACATTTATCTTGAAGAACTCCATCAAGGAAAGTTAGCACAGACCTCAGAGTCAATGACCAATAAACCAGAAACTAAGCTTGACCAAAAGGATCTTTCAGTCGTCTCTGACTCCCATCCATATGTAGCATGTTCCTCGGAGAAGGAAAAATCAAAAACGTTGTCATCTTATATCCTTAAGAACTTCACTACTCAGTGAGAGTGAAGATATGGACATGTACACTTGACTAAATCAGCACAATCCCTAACTATGCCCTATCTGTCCTTACTCTCACAGACAAGTAGTCCTCAACCTGCATCAAGGAAATTTGTCTTTGCAACAGATGGAAACAATCAAAGAAAACCATAACCAATAAAAAGAGAAGATTTATTGAGCCTAGCCCCAATGGATACATCTACAATGAAATTCCCACACCTAAGGTCCAGGGAACATTGTAGAAGAGGGGGTGGAAAGATTGAAAGAGTCAAAGAATCACTAAGTTTTCTGTGAGATTCTGTCTTCTAGTAATGTCTGAAGCTACATCCACACAGCGTCACCAATGTGACTGGCCAAATGTGATCTGAACAAGAACAACAACCATAGATGTATTAATATGGACAGGGGGTGAAAGGTAAGACTTCAACCATATGCAGAGAACTACAGGCAGCTAAGGAATGCTGTGCACGACAGAAATAGCCTCTCCAGGGAAGAGCACACCAATTGATAGGTTATCCAATACCAAATGGTCATCCCTGAAAGCATGCATACAGGTAACATTATACAGATGATCACATTATACCTATGTGTATGTGCTCATATGTGTGTGAACACTATGTGTACATATACATGTGTGCAACAACAATCAATTATAAAAAGAGGCTGTGAGTTTAAAAAAGAGAATGAAGGTGTATATGGGATGGTCTGGAGGGAAGAGAAGGAGGGGAGAGACTCTGTAGTTACATTATAATCGCAAAACATAAAGAGCCATTCTATCCAGCAGAAATCTAAATGAAGGAGAAAGAGATTGTGACACTTGAAAAGATGAAATCGTAAAATCATACATCTTTTGTCATGTATTTTTACAATTTTCACTTGATTAGCAATTTCTAGAACTCTGTATCAATTGAGTTTCTTGATAGTAAGAAACTAAAAACAACTTTGCTGATTTTAATATAAAAGGGGATTTATAGAAAGATATTGAGGCGTTCACAAAATCTCTAAGGAAGCTGGAGAACCTAAAAGGTGGGCTCCAAAAAGCTGGAACCATGCTGATGAGAATGTAGAGTGGGCATATTGAAGCTACCACTGACACCACCACTAGATACAGACATTGCCCCTTCTTCCATGAGGTCTTGATACTGGACTCTACAAGTACTGCCAACATCTACTGTAAACCAGCTGCAGCTGGTCACCAGTTTTCCTGATTCATACTATTGGGTGAATACAACTGAGTGTTTAAACCTCGGTTGTGGGCTTGGCCTTGCTCATAGAAACTATGCGTGGAAGTGATCATTTCATATCTCTGTATTTTGAGATAGACTCTCACTCTGTAGCCCAGGTTAGCCTTAGATTTATGATTCTCCTGCTTCATGTTCCCATGTACTAGGGTGATAGTTATGTGTGTAACTACAGCTGGGTATCTAGTCTTACATTAAGAAGTGGACTTTGTAAAAAAAAAAAAAAAAAAAAAAAAAAAACATTAAAAATGGAGAAAGAAAAGGGGAATCTGGGAGAGAGGAAAAAGAGATTAAATAGATGATAGATTTAGAGAAATAGATAGATAGATAGATAGATAGATCATTTTAGAGAAGTGATTGTCTTAGCACCCGAACTGCTTACTTGTCAATTCCAAATCTCAATCCGTCCCCCACTAGGCTGATAAAGAGCCCCGAATCCCAGCCCAGCTAACAAGAACTCAGTTTCATTCCTGGGGCTGGGTTTTCTTCTAACGCATGCACAGTTCACACTTAATCTTCTTAGGAGCCTGGTTGGTTCTATTCTTTGAGAGGCACATTCTGAGAAGGAGTTAGAACCTACTGTGGAGACATCAGGTGAAAGTCTTGTGTGAAAACTTAAACCATAGTCTTTGGTTAGTGTCTTCCTGTACCTTGTCCCATATCCTTCAGCTCTACAGCAAAGGGATAGAGACACCCAAGTATCACTAACTGCTGGCCAGAATTTCCATTATTTCTACAGTAGAGTAAGCATCTGTAGCCAGCACCAGCAACCCCATCTCATCCTTTCTACACACTACCACACTCCGATAAACTATTCTCCATAGTTCCCATCTCCATCTCTTGTCTAGTTTTTTCCTCTTCTCTGTTTTCTTCACTTGGAACAGTATTCAGCACACAGTAGGCTTTTGATGACTATTTGTCAAATAAATGAATGAAATGGGATGATATGACTCTTCACGAGTCTTTAAATAGACCCTTGCTCATGCCAAGCACTGATAGAAGCACACTCCCCACCGGCTCCTGTTATATAACAGTCAGTCAATCCCCCCTCGCCTGTGCCATCTCATCTGCGCACCGCAAGAGGAACTGTACACCCTGGACTCACTGACAAGCAGCAGCCTCAGGCTCGCTACCCTGCCTTGCATGAAATATAAAATGGTGTGACTCATACAGCTATGATCACACACTTGTTTCTCCCCAAACCGGCAAATGCCAACTTCTGAAGTTAATCCTGTCTTTCAGGGAGAGCAACTCAGAGATCTATTTCCAAATTGCAGCTACATACAAGAAAAATGGTTGCATAATACTACGATCCTGCCACACTTGATTCTTAACATGATTCCTGAATTTGGGGTCTAGGAGGAAAGTGCTACTGGCACCCTCTTCACAGAGCTGCCTCTTCTCAGAGACTTAAGTGTCCTCATGCTGGAGGTCCCAGAGAATCATGGGTGACACAGTCCATCAAGATTTTGCTATCACCATATACAGCTGCCCAAACTTTGCCAGGGCAGTGGGCGATGCTGCCTGGCAGAACACATGCCCAAGTTAGTACTGGAGGATTCCTCCCCCACCACAGATTCTAATTTTAAAAGCAGTTGAAGAAAGAGGCAGGAAGGGAGGAGCTGAGGGAGCTGAGGAGACAGAAAGAACAGCCATGCTCACTTACCGGTAAATGATGCCCTTGCTCTGCAAGAAGAATAGACCGATGGCAATCTCTGCAGCGTAAAATCTGAAATGAGAAAAAAATGGTGATGGAGAAAGTCAAGGGCACCATACACTTAGCTCCGAAGTCAATAGAATATTAAACGAGGTGCTAGGCATGTAATGCCCACAATGGATAGTCAGCTCTACATCTCCTAAAATGCAGAGTGCGTGGGTGGGTGAACAGGATGGTTTGGAGTGACACATAGGGGTGGTAAGGGGTCAGCAACCACATAGTTGGGAGGGGCTATGGGGGTAGATGGGCTGGTGGAGAAAGTTTGTTTCAATATAGTACAAGTTCAAGGACTTTAGTGGCAGCCTCTGGCAGCCACTGAAAGCATAGCATGCACCTGGCATCGTTTTAGGGCCTGTTTTAATTCCACCTAGAGTCTGATGACATAGGTCCTACTAGTACTGCCTTGTTGTTCAAATGGGAAACCAAGGCTTAGAGATGAAGTCCGTGAGGAGCTGGAGAAGACATACAGCAAATGAGTGGTCCAGCCCGGACTGGAAACAGCTGGCATCTAATGTGTAACTTCTTGGCAGAAGTCCACCAAAAAGAAAGAGGAGTTTGTTTTTCTTGTGGTGCTGAGGATAGTAGAACCCAGACCAGTGTGTATCTAGGCACTTCCCCAGTCCCTGTTTTGTTATTTTATTTCTTGAGGCCTAACTTCACTCCACACAGAGCTCAGCTGGCCCGTAACTATAACTTGTCATGTAGTCCAGGCTTGCCTCAAACTTGAAATCTCCCTACCTCAGCATCTCAAGGGCTGGCTATTAAGCCTGGCTCACTAAAGAGATCTTAAGAGCACAAAAGCCGGGCAGTCGTGGCACACACCTTTAATCCCAGCACTTGGGAGGCAGAGGCAGGCGGATTTCTGAGTTCGAGGCCAGCCTGGTTCTACAGAGTGAGTTCCAGGACAGCAGCGCTATACAGAGAAATCCTATCTAAAAAAAAAAAAAAAGAAAGAAAGAAAGAGAAAAAGAAAGAAAAGAAAAAGAAAAAAAGCATGTGCGTGTGCACGTGTATACACACACACACACACACACACACACACACACACCCAAACCCAAAACAAAACAAAGAAAACCCTGCCAGTTATAATACAAGGGTTGTCAGGACATCAGGGAGCTATGCTCAGTCCTAATAGTACGTGTCATGTAAGGATGAATCAAACTTGGGTCAACTAGATGTCAGAGAGAAAAGGAGAAGCAGTCCTAGGCTACCATCACAGAGCTTGACTGGGAAGCACTGGACTAAACAGAACGGGGTTCCTGGCTTCAGCAGGTGGGAAGACAGGAAGCAGGCTGAATAATGGAACAGGAACCCACGGCCCTCCCAGAGCTGTAGGGTGGGCCTCGATGGGCTCTGGGGGCTCTCTTGCAAAACCTAAGCAAACACCCAGGAAGGAGAACTGACGTTCATTCCTGAGGCTTTTTCTGTGCCTGCTCACCCACGGGGTTCTAAGCAAAGGAGAAACTCTCTGAGATTTTTATTTTATAAATGATCTCTTACTGGTTTATGCATTGGAGGGGACAAAATGGAGAACCCACAAACCACAGCTGCAAGTCAACTCAAACCTTCAACTCCCCAAGAATCAGAGGGAAGGGGGTGTAAGAAACAGGTGAACAAACACAGGTGGGTCTCACCCACACAAATCATCCACTAGGTCTAGAATCTTGGCAGTTCCCACCCTATGGGTCTCGTTTCACTTGTTTGTAAAGTTTGGGTGAGACTCTCTTCCTACCCATACTGCTCAGGATGAAATGAGATGGTGTTTGTTCAGGACCCGAGGGTATGGCACAAAGAAAGCTCTCAATAAATACTAGCAAATGAACAAACAAAAGCCTGCAAAGATATTCCCTAAGGAAGTTAGAAGACCTTTCTCAGGATGGAGGAGCAAAAAAATTAGAGATTATGAAACAGCCATCAGTTTAGAGATATGAGTTTTTAGCTGGTCTTCAGGAACATAAAGAAACATCTCAAAGCAAGCAGAATACCGTCATCCTTGGCCAAATACTGCTCACAAAGAGAAAGCCCAGAATGTTGGGGGAAACTAATCCCTAGTGGGCTAAAACTTCAAAGGAACTGACACCCACTTATCCCAAGGAAAGGTCACAGTGGGAGGGCTGTCTTACACAGCATGGGGCTCCTTGAAACGGCCAACTTGTTGGATGTGGTACATGAGGTCGCCTCCGTTCACATACTCCATCACAAAGTACAGGCGGTCCTGAGGAAAGAGATCAAACAGCAAAGTCAGCACCCCATACTTTCTCAGGACCCAAATGGGGAGCAGGGAATAGTTGGGATTTATGATGAGAACTACCAGAACTCCAGTGTATTCTTTCAGGCAGCGCCCAGCATTCCCTTTAGGGTAACCTCTGTGCCACTGTAAACATGCAGGCTAGCACAGGTGGAATGAAACCACTTTTAATTAATAACTACAAATTGAAATTCATTTGTGCTGGAAAATATAATTAACACATGGATCTTACTACTTAATTGATATTATTGTCTAGTACAGAGTTTGCTGGAACAAAAAGTAATAGATATTGGGTTTATAACTTAACCATAATAGGTATTTGTGGGAGTCTGTCTTCATGTTGGGACTCTAGTGATTTCACCTCTTAATGTTCATGCTGTCCTGTACTATCTTCCCTCAATGACTGGGCTAATTTGTGTAACCAATAGGATGCGTGACTTTGAGATGAGGTCACAAATGACCTTATGGCTTCCATTCTGCACCTTCTTGGATTATGTCTTCTACAGCAGCCATGATGTGCGGACACTCAACCAGCACTATGCAGAGGCCCGCTGATGAAGACTCAAAGCTTCTATCCACAGCCAGCACCAATAACCTAGTGGAGTTACTGAATCACCTTCCTCATCTAAGCCTTCAGAAGACTGCAGTCTCCACTGGCCACTTGACTGTTACTTCTTTTGAAACCAGAATTTAGACTTTTAAGATGTGCTAGCCTAAATCCCTGACAGAAGCTGTAACGTGATAAATGTTTACTGCTGCTTTAAGCCACAGAGTTTTGAGGTGACAGACAACTAACCTGGTGGCTAGCAAAATCCATCAACAAAAGCAACAGCCTAGGAAGACAACAGTGCACTTTGGGCTTGGAATATCTCCCCAAATATTCACGTGTGGAAGGTTTGAGCCCCGACTGTGGTAGTTACTTTTCTTGACACTGTGATTAAAAACCTGAGATTGCAACTTAAGGGGAGGACAAGTCTACTTTGGCCAGAGCTCTTAGGATCCAATCACTTCCCACAAGTTCATCAGCTGGGAGCCAAGGCCCCAATATATAACCCTATGAGGACACATCACATTCAAACTAGAACAGTACAGCAGAGTCCAGAGGTGGGACTCGAGGCAGTGGTTGGATCATGAGGATTCTGGACTCATTAATGGGTTACTTCTTATGGGTTCATAACTTAGTAGGCTATTGGGAGGCCGTGGAAACTTTAGTAGCTACTGGAGGAAGTGGGTCACCGGGAGATGATCTTAAAGGGCATGTTCTGTCACGAGTGCTTCCCTAGCCTCCCTCCCTTCCTCTGCTCCATCACGGCATCCACCATCTTGTTCTGCCCCATCCATGGCAATCATAGTGGGTAGGCCCACCACAGACTGAAACCCATGAAGCCATGAGCCAATTGACCTTTCTTCTCTTTAAATTTTGTCACAGCAAATGTCGGTGTGTGCACAGGCATATTTCAGGAATTTTCATTGTAAATCCAGATTTCCCCAAATCCCTCAAGACTGAAGTTTAAAAGCAAGATGAGTGAAATGGTAACCTCCCTATCAGGAGAAATGATGTTCTAAAGAGACACCTGTACCTTTCCCCTCAGCTATCAGACTATGGAGACAATCGATCCCACAGAATTAAAATTTCCCCAGAATTCTCTGAAAAGGGAAGAAAAGAAACAGAAGATCTGGTGCCTGCCTATCCAGAGGAGGCATGTGCCTCCCAGGAAGAGATTACACAGTCAGAGAGGCAGAGTCAAAACAGTGATCAATCAATGAAGGGCAGGACCATGCCTTAACCAGGACAGCTTCGCTGTTCATGTATCTCCCTCTATCTAAAGCCAAGGCACTCTCACAAACCCCAAGACAAGACTCCTTTCCAAAGCGGCCATATTGAAATAATCTAATCTCCCTTCTCCGGCTTTATATGCCTTTGAGGATCATGTTTTTATACATAACAACAAGAATGTAAAACAAGGACATATGCAGAAGTAAAGCAACTGGAACCTGGGGAAAAAATCTGTATCACAACCTAGGGGACTTTGCACATGTCTCTCAGGGCATGCTGTGAGCTCTTTCTGGCCAGGGACTGAGTAAGCCTGTTCCTGGCTCTTGTGCAACACACAGGAGGTGCCCAGAAGGTGAAAGAGCACATGCTTAGAGGCTAAAGACACTTTATTTAGGAGCACAGCTCTGGCTCTTAGTAGCTGGGCATATTTGAAGTGTTGATATCTGCGTTTCCTCACTTGAACAGTAGAGGAAATCAGATCCATGGCGCTGTTTCTAAGGCTAATGAGGCAGAAGGTATCATGGTCCTGGAGAAATGCCCACCTGAGATTTGACATCTTTCCTTCTGTCAAAGGGTTTTGCTAAATGGATGAGCGACACCGCCCTCCCCTTAGTTCTCCCCAGGTTACATCGTTCCTTTAGTCTGCTTTCTTTTGGCTTATCATGGTGAGGCTTGCACTATTTGCAGGAAACTAAAATCCCCCTCATGTTCTGAGCCTAAAAAAAAGTCTCCTCTAAATTAACCCACCAAATCTAAGTCAGGCCTGCTTGTGATGTTCCTCTGTGAAACTCTGCAGATGACCCTTCTCATGACATCATAGTTTGTAATTACATATTCAACCCGATGGCAGTCTGTCTCATCTGTTTATCCACTCATTCTTTAAATAAAGAACTATTTACAGAGCCCTACTAGGTACCAGGTTACAGGTGCAGGAGAGAAAAGCAGTGAACAAAGCCAACAAAAATTCCTGGCATCTATGTTTCAACTCAGCAGAGAGATATCGCTAAAGGTAATACTAGAGGTTATCAACAGTGTCAAAGGTACGTGCTAGGTAAGAGATCCAAGATAAAGAGACTGGGGAGCTGGTAAATGAGACAGGGAAGAAGGCTGCCAACTGCAGTCACGTGCTCAGGATAAATATCCCTGAGAAGACACTTGAGCAAACCCACCCAGAGCAGGCATGATCTGATGGAGGAAATAGGTTAGCAAGAGCCATGGGTAGAGAGTTCACCTACCAACCATACTTTAGGGTCCATCAGGAACCGGTGAGAGTGTGGAACAGAGAAGAAAGGAGACAGGGTGAGAGAAGAAACCAGAGATAGACTCACTCAGATCATGTAAGGGGATCTGTACATGGGAAAATGTAACAATTTTGGGGCTTCATTTTGTGAGCGACGGTCTAGTGATAGAGAGTACTGAATGTCTGCCATCTCTGGCCAAAACAATCCATTGGTGCAAATTAATGAGTGGTGAATGGATGAACGACACAGGAATCCATGGGCACCTGAAGCGCCAGCGTGAGTTCAAAGGTTAGAAAAGATGTGCTAGGCCAGAAATTTCTCTGGGGATAGGCCTCAAGATCACCCTACATCCATGGGCCTGTGTCCTCTGTGTATAGTGAAGACAGAAGAGCCAACCATCTCCGACAGAGTGGCTCCTGTCAGGCACACAGAGCCATTTGCAGAGACTATGACCCAGATGAGGGACATCACCTGGCTTCTCAAGCCAGGCCAGCGCTGTATCTCACTTTAACCATGTGAACTTGGGGGTCATAGCCGTTTTTTTAAATAGAAAAATTAAGCATTAATTAAGAATTAGGGTGGAATGGTACTTAAGAATGGGCCAGAAAGGGTCAGAGTCCCATGTCCAGAGCACTGAGTATGTTTTTGTAAACTGTGGGTTGGGTTGTTTAAGGTGTTGGTAACGCTGAGGTGTGATGTAAAAGTTGGCTTTACTTGAAGAGCTGCAAAGCCTCCTGGGAGGGCTAGTACAGAAACTGCAGGGCAGAGATCCCAGAGCCATAATGAACATGGCATTGGAATGCCATTCTGCCACTTACTAGCTGTGCAACTGCCATGCAATTATTTAACCTCTCTGATCTCCAGTTTTCTCTTCACTTATACAGTGGATGCTCATTACCTACCCACAGGAAACTAAGCAAGATGGCATGTACACACTGCCTAGATCATTCTCCTCCATTTTAATATGTTAAAGCAGATACGGAGAAAGATGCACTCAGCTGGTAAGTGACAGAGTCAAGATTTGAACCAAGATGGATCAGTCCTGGGGTCAACACTTGCAGCCTCTCACTATGCTGCCCCAATGAGTACAAACAGCGTGGAAGGTTCTGGGGCAGGGGACTATATGGATGCATCCTTCCTCTGAAGCCTCTAGCCCAGTAGTGAGGAAGGTTCACAGTGCTATATCCCTGCATCCAGCTGGAGCTGCAGGTTTACAGCAAGCAGCACAAGTCAACCAATTATATATTTTTTGAAAAAAAATTCTTTTCTTTCTCAGATCAATACTACTTCCTCTTTCTAACAACCTAATGAGAGGCAGAGAGGAAAATGGGAAGGTGGAATATGCAGTTAGCACAAAGGTCACACCGAAGCTGGCATCAAGCAGACAGTACACCAGAGCCCAACGACACTCAGCCCCTGGTTCTTGGGGGGGGGGTGATAGAAAACAGGCTTAAAATAGCATCTGTCTTTGCTGCACACTGAAGAGAACCAAAACACTTGCTTTTAAAAATTATTTTTAAAACTAGCAGATGGCATTGGCCACAGAGGGAGAAGTGAGGGAGAGATTTTACTTGTTTGATTTCTGGATGGATTAGCTTAACTTGCCCCCTCTCCCCAGACCCAATAGTTGGAATCCCAGTATGATGATGGCCCCTTAAGGCTGATGCTTCATGGTCTGTTTCCACTGCTAACTGTACATGGGAGAACCCAGACGCCAGCCATCTTTGAACTGTACCTGGCTAGCTTCGGCTGGCCAGTGTCTTGGTTACTACGTGTTATGGCTGGCATCTCGCTGTCCCTTAGCCTCTGGACACTTAATGATGCCCACTCTGTGCGAGCCATGCTGCTGGGAGGAACCCACAGTGCCAGTGTGGAGGGATCACCAGACACCTTTCCAAATGGCAATGTTTCTCAAAGCAGGATAGAAGATAGTTCTAGGTAATCCTAGGTGTATAGGTCTATACTTTTTATAATTTGTATTTGTGGGGTTTGAAAATATAGTTAAATATAGAGAGCTCCTTATGTCACGGGTGTTACTGCTGAAAAGGAAGAATAAGGCTCTCGGAGTCATAGTGACAGGAAGCCACAGGTGAGACCAGATCATGTTTGAAGAAGCTAAAGGAGGAGAGGGGGTTTCAGCTATCCCTGTGGATGAACTTAAGGTCATCAGTAAGCTTTACTCCGCTCTTAAAATATACTTATTTAAAATTAGTCTTAGGGTCGGGTGGTACCCAAGGGTGTTGTGATTATGATGTAAAAGATGAATTATGGAAAAGAAAATATTATTAAATGAAAACAGCTTTTCAAAGAGCTATACTTTCTCACCTTAAAAAAATTACTCTGAGAAATTCAGTTTATAGGTTTTTGTCATTGCCATCATTTGGTTGATTATTTGGTTTGATTTCTGTCTATTCATTTGGTTGGTTGGTTTTTGTCCTTTGTTTTTTCTGAGCATGGTGGGACAGGTGTATAATGAAGAACTTTGGGAGGCTGAGGCAGAAAGATTATAAGACCATCTTGTACTACATAGCAAGACCAAAATAAGTATGCAAGTTAAAATTCACTTTCAAAACTGAAATGTAATTACTTGAATATGTTAAAGCTTCATGAATGGAAAGTCACTGTCCTTGTAAAAACTATAAACTCAGTCTGGACTCTGCTATTTCCATTCTATATCAAATTTGACTTTAGTGCATCAATATTTTAAAGAATTTATTACACACACACACACACACACACACACACACACACCATTTGTCCATATCACAGAGTTCCTATTGTGCAGTAGTCAGGAATGACAAAGTTTGGAAACTCCAACTGTTGGCCAACCAGAGCAAACCTTGAGTAGACACAAGCTTGAGGGCTTCCTCTGAACGTGTGTGTGTGTGTGTGTGTGTGTGTGTGTGACAGAGAGAGAGAGAGAAAGAGAGAGAGAGCACACATGTGTGTGCCCATGTGTGTTCATGTGTGTGTCTATATATGTGTGTGTGTGTGTGAGTCATGGTATTAGTCATTCCAGGGGCTGAAATAAAGAGTAAGATAGAGAACTTCTCCCTAGAGCATCCAAAATCTTGGTTAAAATATACATATAACTAATTCAAACCATGCTCAAAATAAATACAATAGAAGAAATGGCATGAAGAGTGCCAGGAGCGAACCCTGGGACCTCAGCTAACTCTAGGACCTCCTCCATAGCCCTCAGCTCTCACGCAGTGAGCCCCCTCCACAGCCCAGAAATTTGACTTTGTTCCCCACTCTTCTTACAAAATCATTGCCTCAAAAGTTCCTTGTTCTCACCCCCGTGGTTTTCAATAAGGATTTACTTGACGGACTCCCCCATATAAGAATCACAGAAGTACTTCTTGAGGATCAGCTTCAAGTTGAACATGCCTCTCCACCTCTGGTCACGGCTCAGAGGCTCTCTCTGGACTGATGCATGTTGACTTGTATTTCTATCCTTTCCCTCTCTCCAGAGCTCCAGCCAACAACAGGACGTTCCTAAGTGGGCGTTCCACTGTCATCTCCAATTAAAAGCACAGAAAGGCAAGCTCACCATCTCTCTCTTCACACTAGCTAGTCTGCTCAGCCTTAAAACGCCTCTTCAAACGAGATGCCGCTCTGGCCTGTAAGCTGAAAGTGGCTTCTGTGCATGTTCAATTCTTTCCTTCTTTTTCTCACGAATTCCCTCAGTAAATTCAAAAAGCTAACCATCTCATGGATACATGTCATGCATAATAGTTGTGCAGAATTTTCCAAATTTGGAACGCAAATCCAGGGAGTGGTCATTTAAAATGACAAGTGCACTGCATATGCACAACTCATCTGAGCCATGCACACAGAGCCAAAAGAGGCGATCCTCCCCCAACATAGCTGAAATAGAATGTGGCATGATGCCTGTGTGGTGGTGGTGGTGGTGGGGATATCTGTCATTTTCTCTGCGATTATGGTATGGTATGTGTGGTGTATGTACACATGTGTATACAGGTACATACATGGGTCCATACATGTATGCAGAGTCTAGAGGATGACGTTGGATGGCCTGCTTTATCGCTCTGCCTCATTTCTTCAAGTTAAGATCTCTCATTGCACTGAAGCTGGCAGCTGTCAAGCTCCAGTGATCCTCCTGTTTCTTCCCCCACAGCATGAGGGGTTACAGGTGCATGAGAGCTGGGTTCCAAATTCAGTTCCCTATGCATGTGGAGAAAGCACTATCATCCATTGGACCATCTCCCCAGGTCCCTTGCCACTTTTAATGAGACCTTGGGCTGTGGGGGATACCAACCACATGGGCAGTTCTTGTACTGTGTTTTAAGATGAGTTTGTTATATTGTCTCTGTAGCGGTTTTTAATGATTTTTCAAGGCTGGTTTGTGAATTCAGTGTGTCTGTAAGTTGCTCCCTTTATCACATGGAGCCATCTGCTTCTCTCCAGAGAAGCTGTGAAGTACTGTGATTAAGAGCTCTGGCTTTGGCACCAGCCAGTCCTGGTTCACACCCTAGTCGCACGGGATACTTGCTCTAAGACCTCGGGTTGGTTGTTTGCACCCTCCGTCTTCCTAAACAAAGTATCGTCATAGCATCTTCTCCTCCATATGGGATACTTCCACATCAGACACGCACGCCAAGTCTGTGCGGATTCACAGAGCTTTATTGGGGTGAGTGTGTGGTCAAGGAAATGCGTCCATACTTAACTCTCCTTTCTCTCATTTCATAGCATGATCATCCCAATCCAAAACAAGAACCTACTGCTTTTTTTGTTCCAGCTTTCTATTGCCCTTTAGTGCAGACACAAAGGTTCTCAGGGGCTGAAACCTCCTTTCTTCTATGGAGTTCACAGATCTTTAATTATCAAATGAATATATCAATGCTATCATCTAGAAAAATAGAGAGAACCCAACTATCTTTATCCCTACTTGCCCTAGCACTTACATTCAGTTGGTATTTCTTGTTCCTTCCCTACCCAAGATCTCTAATCATTAGTGCCCTGCAGCCCTGATACCGGCCAAGTTCCCAGGAACCCCTTGGGTACTACTTCTCTTTCCTATGAGGCACTTCAGACTGCATCTGTGTCTGAATCTCTATGGACTCAATAGGCATCCCCCAGTTAACAGAAGCACCAATTATTCCTTCCCAATAGATACAACACTTATTTATAAGGCTCCCACTGAGTTAGTATTACCTAATGAACACTTGGTTGGGCCATGAAGGAACACCTGACATAACTGAACCAATCAAATTCTCTCTCCTGCGATTATGAATTGGAACTCAGGAAGTTTGCTGGATATGGACTAGAGAAGCCACACTTGCCAAAAGCAGTGACAAACACAGAAACAATAAGAAAGAAGACAAATCTACCTTAAACTTACAAATTCTAGTTCCTTCCAAGGTCGAGCACACATGTGCCTTTGTTTCTTTCCCATAAAGACTTCCTTAGTGTTGGTTGTTTGTTTCTGTTTATACATGAGATAGTTTAGTGTGGGAGAGAAGTATTCTATTTCTTACAACCCTGTCATCTCTGACCAAGACCCCTCCCAGAACCTTCTTCAGCACTGCCCTAAGGTCCAAGCACCTCCTTGGACATTACTACCACACCAGATATGGCCGAGTCACCATGGCTCCTTGGATGCTCTGAGGCCTCAATGGGCATGCCGCCAATAAGTGGAAACCATCCCTGTCCCCATCTCTGCCCTCCTTTGTATTCTGGGTTGATGTTTCTCCCAGCATGCCATGCAGCTGAGTTATTGCTGGGCCATGGCAGCAAATTTGGGGAGGAAGTAACTTCTGTCCTTCAATGACTCATGAAATCTAATTCTATTTAAAAAAAAAAAAAAGAGGTGCATATGTTCAATTGAAAAGAAAACAGTTAAAATAGATGTTTTGCTGAAGAAACTTAACTGCCTGTGCCCACTGGCAGTTGGGAAATTACATGAATGTGCCTGGCTGACAATTGTCCCTGAGAAAAACCTCAAAAAGATCGGAGGAAATGAAATTACTTTGTGCCTATGCAGCAAGGGGCCCCAGCCCAGCTCTGATCATGGAACCAACTTCCACTTAGTGCTTGTTAGATTCCGTCTATCTCTTTTAATCCCCATGTAATGGGTTTCTTTTATGAGATGATAAAACCCATATTCACAGCTGTTAGTGACTTTCCAGGAGTCCTATGGCTGGTAATCACAGGTCCATATCCATCTCCCTGGGGAATGAACGCTTTGCCCTGTGTGTTTCTGGGACCACTCACTAGACGTAGATTTGCCTGAAATGGGCTCATCTAATGAGCAACTCTCTAAAACTTAACTCTCTTCCAAAAGCTTCTGCATCTATTTTGCCATCTTGTGGGCAATTTTTTGAAAAATCTAAGAGGCTGAGCAGATGGCTCATATGTTGTTACCTATGAGGGCCTTTGCTGTGTAAGCATGAGGACCCAAGTTCAAATCCCCAGCACCTATGTAAAAATTTGAGGTGTTTGGGTGCATGCACCTGTAATCTCAATTCTGTGAAGGGTAGAAGACATCTTGAAATCACTGGAGCATGCTGGTCCTTGTCTGAAGGTAACAAGGGACAGAGAAGGTCACATGATTTCCTTCTCTGAACTGTGTGCATGGCTGGCAAACACCTGTGTATACAACACACACACCCCAAATTTTAATTGCCTTATAGACACTTCTGAAATATTGGAAACTCAAGGAGAAGACAGTTATCGACAAATCCTTCCCTGAATCTAATCAACGACTTGATTTAGCTATGCCAGCCTTTTCCATGTACATGTTTAGGCTGAACACATTTAGAATACATCAAATGGAATTTAATATTCTATATTTCCACTAACATGGAAAATGGCATGCATATTTTTGAAAGCTTTGAAAATACGGTGTAAGGATATTTCTGACAGAGTTTTGCTTTTCTAAACAACTTTTAAAATAATGAGCTTTGGGGCCAGACAGTGGTGGAACATGCCTTTAATCCCAACACTTTGAAGACAGAGACAGGTGGGTCTCTGGTCTACAGAGAGCTAGTTCCAGGACAGTCAGAGTTACACACATACAAAAAAAAAACTCTGTTTCAAAAGACCAAAACCAAAGCAAACCGAAACAAAAGCTTTGTGTCATTTCAAGAATAGCAGAAACTATCCAGGGTATTGAATGAATTTTACTTTCATATGTTTTGACCACTTTACAGATTTAAAAGAAATCTATCAAGGAACTTACATTTTCAAAATTCTACATTTCTAGCACATACATACACACACACACACCCCTATCCAGTTTGTAGTATGCTACAATAGTTTTATCTTTCTTTTAAAGAGAGATGATTCATAAAAGAATTCTGGGTCACAAAATAGAACATGACAATCCACTCAGGCTAAGCTGGCTGCTCCTCAGACACAGGGAACATGTTCCTGCCTGGGGCCTTCACACAGATTCTTCCTGCTCCCTGCCATGGCTTTGCCCCCAGATAGCCCTGCCTGCTCTGGTCTCTGCTCAAATGTCAGCCTTACCAACAAGGCTTTCCTTGATGATCCCATCAAAACAAGTCCTCTTACAATACCAGTCTATCCGATGCTAGCCCCTCTGCTTTTGTTGCCGCAGCCATTTTCCTGTCTCCCTGGTAGAGTAGGAATCCTAAGTGGACCGGGCACTTGGTCTCTTGTTCTGTATGTGTCCCACATGCTGACACTACAGGGGCTTGACACAATGGGTTCAACAAACAAGTACAAATATGGTGGAAATAATTGCGAGTGGGAACCTTTGACACATCGGCCACAGTGTTCTGGCTTTCAGGGATGCTGCCTGTCCTATGTTGCTGTGCAATCTCAGCATCCCTCCAAGGCCAAGGCCACAACACTGCTAGCACATGAACTGTGCTAGATGACCACCCTACAGGCTTTCCCCAGAAACCTTTATGCTCATCTAAGCCCCAACAACAACAGCCATGATGTTTCTGACACTTAATCACTATTCCCTGGACGTGTGGGAGAATCTTAGCTAACTGTTGCAAAATCTATGGGATGAGGGGAGGAGTGATGGTTCATGGTAGCAAGAACACCCAACAGGCCATTAGGAAACTCTGTCTCTAGTTCTGGGCTTCCCACTTGTCAATTCTGTTACCCCAGTGACTTGATTTTTTTTTTTTAGGTCAATTTCCTTTGGATGGAAAAACAGACAATTGTTGTGAAGTGTGGTTACAACCATAAAAGAAAAGATGTTTGTGAATCCTAAGTAATAATATAGAATTCAGCCATGAAGGGACAACAAAGACAGCCAGACTTGGAGTTCTGGAGTCTTCTAGAATAAATACAGGCTCTATGACTAACCAGTTCTGTGACATTGCACAAGTTACTTAACTTCTCTGTCATTTCTTATTTGTAATGTAACCATCTAAAAGAGGGGCTGAAAGGAATGGATAGACAGAGTAACAAGTCACAAACTGGTCCGGTGGGTACTGTGGTTTGAATATGAAATATCCCTCATAGGCTTGGTTCCCAGTTGGTGGCACTGTTTGCGGAGGCTTAGGTGGCACAACCCTGCTAGAGGAAGTGCATCACTGGGGGAGGAGGTTGAGGATAAACAGCCTCACCGACCTCTGGTTTGCCCTCTTTGCTTCATGCTCGGGGTTGAGACATGAACTCTTTGCCTTCTTGTTCCAGCCTCCACTTGACGCCACACTCTCCCATCATGATAGACTCTTACTCCTCTGGAACCACAAGCCAAAGTAAACCCTTCCTTCTGAAAGCTGCCATGGTCAAGGCAGCAGCAAAGTAACTAAGGCAGTCCCTAGTGAGGGCTCCTCGTTGGTATTGCATAATGCGTTCAGGGCAAATAACTGCTGGGGGCTTGTGTCCATAGAGAGGTGTTCTGTGTCTCGGATCCTTCATCCTCCAGCTGTGGGCAACCCCTATTGTAACATCTGTCTGTAGCTGGAAGGAAACATTTCTAAAGACTCACATATGCTAAATGTTCCAACAGAAAGTCAGTTTCACCCTGGAGGTGAGGAGACCAAGGGAGTGAAGTGTGAGGTTTTACTGGGAGTCCAGACTGGTCTACATAGACAGTTCCAGGGCAGATAAGACTACATAGGAGACTCTGTCTCAAAAAAAAAATGAAAAATAAAAAATCATAAATCTTTCATAATGAAAAATAAGATAAGTTGTGGTATTTTATGCAACAAGAAGATGCCCAGAATACAGGTGAGGTGTCTGCATCTCCATCTGAATATGGACAAGATGCCTGGGTGTCTACTTGAACACAAGTAAGATGTTCTAGGTATCTGCTCCTCTCTCAAATGGCTACACCAGGGCTTTTTGCTTAGAGCAAGTGGATTTCTCCAAGCATTTCACCCATCACCCCACCCCCAAAACAAAACACAGCCTTTAGAGATGGATTAACCATTTCATGTTATTGTTTGTTGCATCCTTCTACTTTCTGGAGTGGGACACTGCCTGGAAGGATTCATAGAGCCTTTCCCCAGGCAGGACAAGAATCCACTAACTCTCGAGATTCCTAGTGTTCCTGGCATGTGAAGACTCCTAGAGGAAAACCCAGGGCTTGGTACTCCTGCCACGTGACTGCTGCTCCTGGGATCTATCATGGCAGAAAACTGAAGCACAGAAGGCCACTTGCCATCAAAAGAATAACCTTCCACTCCACATGGCTATTTTCAGAGTAGTTCATTACTAATAAAATTGCCATCCTTTAATGAATAGTCCTCATGAATGGTTCATTCTGCTCCATTTTGACACACACAACCAAAATTGCAACCTGCCATTCCAAGCTGGCCACTGGCCTGTTTACCAGGCAGTCAGTAATTCACACGCTGCTGCCCTTGAGTAAGTTTGGGAACCAGCCATGGAAAGGGGAAAGGAGCATCTCAAGGGTTATGTCCTAACTCTGTTAACATGTGGACCCCTTCTGAACTGAATTCCCCAAGGTCATGTTAAAGATACTTGGCTTTTTTTGTTACTGGCCTTTGCCTGTACCCATATGACACAAATTGTCATTTACTTACAGCTTTCTTTACAGTCACTCTCACTTTCCCTTAAAGGTTTACTTTAAAAGCCAAGTTTTAGTCTCCCTTAGAGCACAACTGTGAACCAATTCACTGTCCAGAAGCGTCAACAAAGGGAGGAAATGGAGCATTGATTCTGGCCTTTTCTGTGTGAACCAGATCACTAGGAAACAAGCAAGGAGAATGCTCTGTTAAAAAAAAAAAAAAAGCATCCCAGCTAGCAAATGCAAAGCAGGTATTCCCATCTGACAATCTCCAATTGGACTAATTGGACTAAGCTAATGGACTTAGTGCTGAGAGCATCTGTCTGGGCCAGCATCACCAAGGCCCTGACACATTTCCTATGAATACATCCGGAACCTAGGGGGTACCTGCCGTCTTACTAAAGGATAGAAGCTGAGTCTGACCAAGCCTCTAGCTGTCAATTTCCAGAAAATGCAAGAAAGAGAGAGAAGCAGGCAGAGATGCTGTGAGAGTGTAGTAAGCAAAGCCCAGGCTGAAAACACTACAGACCAAACAGCCCAGAATACCCAGCAGATCCAAGAACAGATAAAAGAAGGTGACAAATGAAACAGCTTTGAGGGCTCACTTGATTAGCCACAAAAGGTATAACAAATTAGATGCAGACTACAACAGCATCCAATCCAGCTCATGTAGAGGGTGAGACGTAAAGTCAGTGTGTAGGTTGGAAGGCAAAGGGTCTAGACGAATCCTTCAGAATCCATCCCTGAAAGCCACTGGCCTTTTATAGAACCATGTCTCCAGGAATGAACACTTACTTTGCACCTTTCCTACTCATCCTGGCGGCAGTATCTTGAAATCACTAGCCCTTCCCTACAACCCTTTGCCCAACCTCAGATTCTCTCTCAGTTAGTACTGAGCTCTCAGGAAATCCTCTTCTGGGAAGGCCCCTAGCAAAGGCCTCAGGCAACCTGCAGAGATGTATGCATGTTCCTCCAAAGAGATAGGAAGGCTGTTACTATCTAGACTATATAATTTGCTGAGGCCCTGTCCCTAAGTCACCCCTTAATGCTTGAGAAGACTTAGATTGTCTGGGTATAAAATGACTTGCCTGAGTTGGGACAGCATCTGCCCCAGGGGATAGTGTTCAGTGGCAACATTGGGAATTTTCAGCTGACTTCTGTGGGCCCAACATCTGTTAGTTTCTACAAGGCAAACAGCCCAGGTGTTTTCTTGGGATGGCTACTGTTAAGATAGCATGATTGGCCCAAACCCATGGAAACCCTGGACGTGGCTACTCAGAGAGCTGAAACACATTACCATGGTCTGGAAGCAGGAATGGAGCTGAGTCAGAAATGGGGGTTTCCCAGGCAGGGCCAGCACCCTCTTCTCCACCATTGTGCACTCCACATCGTCATCTTGGATCACCACATCTTTCTTCAGGATCTTCACAGCGTAGAGTTCATCTGTACCCTTACGCTCCGAGAGCATGACCTGGGAAGGACAGCAAGCACATCAGCTCAGTTAGAAGACACCTAGAAGACAACCATAGGTACCTGGAGTCCATGCAGACCACTCCCAGCTTGGGACAGATGAGTTGTGTTAACCCAGAGACAATGAATAACACTTTGCAACTACCTCATACTTTGAATGATTAAGTCCTATCAATAGAAGACGCTCCTAGGGAAGACAAGACTGTGTTGAACTCTTCGGCACATCCATCAATAACAACAGCAGCCAGCATGGCTAGAATGATGATTACCCCTATGGAATCAAATCTCACTGTCTTAACTTGGAATCTTCAAAAAGATCGGACATGTGGTAGATAATCAGTAAATCCTAACAGCACAGGAATGAATAAATGCTTGGTAACAGTGAGTTGGAGACACTCTCTCCTTTATTGCTTCAGTGTGTCCTGCTCTGTAAGAGCCTGCTGGAAATGCAGCAAGAATCAAGCAGTCATGCTCCCTGACCCTGAACTCAGAGAGGAAAAGAGAGCGGACATTTAACTACAGGATTAGTCAATGCATGGCTTTAACAGTCTCACCTGCTGACTTGGGATTTCTTCCTACAAGCTGTGGCCATCAGCGGGGTCAGCCAACCAGGTGGCTTATGGACACAGTGTTCTTTTCATTGTGGTAGTATTATTCTTGCTCTTGACCCTGTCAGAAGAACTATGCCTTGCATGTGCTATTTACAAGGAAGCTCTTGGAAGCACAGGCCTGGATCATGTTCCAAGGAGACCTATCCTTTCTGGGAAGCCTTCCCTGAGGACAAAGTGATCTGACTGGCATATTTACTAAAGACACTATGTCATCTGTTTTGTAAGCAACACTCATCAGCACCATATTTTTGAGTGCTTATCATTGTATCGAGCAATTATTGGTTTTCCTTTGTTATCTCTTTTTTACTTTGTGTTATGATTCTAGGAAGTAGATACTGCTGTGACTCCTATAAGAAACTGGAGCATAGAAGGGTATGTAGCCTGTCCAAGTACAACTCAGAGCAAGGGCAGGATTTTAACTTAGGTTTACATGGTCAAAGTTTCTGCCTTTATTCTATCACCACCACCACCACCATCATCATCATCATTACGTGTATTTTGTGCGGCTACTGGAGTGGCATGGCAGACATGTGGCGGTCAGACAGCTTTCAGGAGTGGGTTTTCTTTCTTCCTGGGATGCAGACCTCAAGCTCACACTGTCAGGTTTGCACAACAAACATTTTACCCATGGAGCCATCTCACCAGACCAGGGTTCCTATCTTTAGAGATTAAGAGACTAAGACTAACGTGCTCAGTCCTGACACACATGAACAAGACAATGCATCAGAGACTTGGGGCCACATGGAGTAGGAAGGGACACCCAGGAGCTTACAGGTGGGTCAGCATACCCACTCAGCTCCTGTCCTAACAGAAACGATCCAACTGGACTCAGTCATGGAAGCTTCTAGGGTCCTGCATCCACACACTAAAGCTTTAAAGGAGACCTCAACAACTTTCTTGAGCTCACCCAGACTCTTACTTCTACTGTCTTCTCTCTCTTACAATCACTGGTGATCATGGGCACTACAGACTTGGGGTCATGTAGGACGCTTTAGGAAGAAATCTTCCAGCACACAGTTTCACTGCAGTGAGCCTTTTCTCTGCCTCTGTCTCCCATGGAGCTGCCCATCTCAGTGGCTGTTACCTGTGTCGCACTGACTCGGGCCTCATAATAGCTACTGGCTTAGGTGGCAATCCAGCTACAGAGTCAGGATGTGTCTTTGGTGTACCCCCTCCCCCTATCTGCTCTCTACATGGTACTCAAGTTCCTAGCCTTTGCCAAGGTAGGGACAATGACCAAAGGGAACCAATGTCCTGAGGCAGAGAAGCAGACGGAGGTGGGGTTTTCTGCTCTCTAATTGAAGAAAAAGCCAAGAGAGAAGAACACAGGGAACAGCAAGGTGATCAGGATTGGATGCAGGGGAGCAGAAGGACCAGAGAAGGGCGGAGAGCCTGCACCTGAGAGGCTAAAATATCCTGTCACACCCAGACCTTCATTCACAGTCCAGGAACCCTCCTGTCTGTCCTTAGTGGAGAAACCAAAGTGAGCGCATCCAGGACTAGGGACCAGTGACACAACGGAACCACCTTACCCTCATGTTCCTTTTCCACACTTTTTTCTTAATACCTAAACTGGCATTTGCTAACTGTTTTAAGAATCTAGTCACTGCCTGGCACATCCCAGATACTTAGACAAGGACAGCAAAAGTAAAAATGCAAATCGTTAGCCACAGAACTAGCAATGGCCATGGCCACATTCCTCCCGTGTTTCTGAAGTGAAAACAAATCTCTTATTAATTGCATTGAGCAGTTCCTGGAGCTTCCAGAAACTTTAATACCAGCACCGAGGATGTGGGTTGTTTGCCCAGCTGTCCCTGCGTCTCCAGGGTGAGGATTCCACACAGATTGGAAGGATGTGTTGAAGTAACGCTCTTATCAAATTCCAAGCCACATCTGTTACCCAAGAATCTTCAGGGAGAGATGTGATAAATAGCAGAACTCCAGCGACAGCAAATAAAATAGAGAAAAGCAGCCCAAGGGCTCCCTGGTGGAAGGCTTGTGGTGATGAACTTTGCTGCCGGATCCCCATGGCGAGGTGTGCCCAGCATCTTGGCCTCTGGCCATGGAGTGGGTAGTGCTCCTCAATGGTGAGTGTGTGGACGTGAGAGGTAGAATGCCTGGTATATATCCAAAGTAGGCCATAAAGTAACTGTGAGACATTAGGAAGTTCACTGGGCTTTTCTGAGCCTCAGTTTCCTAATCTGTCAAATGAGTGTGCCAAAAAAGCCTCAGCTGGTGTCTGGGGGACCCAATGAGATGGGGTGTATAAAATGCAACTTAACTCATGACCACTTAACACCCAGCACTGGGCTGTCTCCCAGGTCAGGCACAGCCAAGAACAAAAACCAAGGTGCCTTCAAACAACAGAAACATATCCTTCCAGAGTTCTAGAGGCCAGAAGTCCAAAGTCAAAATGCTGGCAGGGTCCACTGCTATTGAAGACTAAGAAAGAATCCATTCTGTGTCTCTCTTCTGGCTTCCGGCAGCTGCCAGCTAGCCGTAGTACTCTTGGCTTGTAGACACACAGATCTCTCCAATTTTCAGCCCTTTCTTTACACTGTGTCCCTCCCTGTTGTCCTGTGTCTGTGTCCCAATGTTCTGACAAGGACACATTACAGGTGGACCCACTCTAATCCAGAGTGACCTCATCTTAACTCAGTGCCATCTGCAGAAATCTTATGTCTGAGGAAAGTCACCTCCACACAGACCAGGGTTAGAGTTTAAGGTTGCTTTTTTTTTTTTTTTTTTTTTTTTTTTTTTTTTTTTTTGTAATTTTAGGACGGTGAGAGGGAGGACAGTGGACGAAATTTTAAGAAATCTGTCATCTTTCCTGAGAAAAGCCTGGAGGATGGCTAGCCCTTGAACCAGGCTCCCACGGTTGCTTTTCACCAGCTCTTCTCCCGGTCTTCTTACCCCTGAGCTCCCCATACCCATGACACTCCCCACACAGCAAAATGATGTCTGAAAAGCTCAAGTCAGCTCGTACCACTCACTCGGCTCTCCTGAGACCTCCCTCTGTCTTCCTGCAAAACCCATATCTCTCAGGTAGGTCCCTGCCTGTGAGACTCTTTCCCCAGGCTTTTGAGCCTCTGCTCTCTGACCTCCTGGTGGTGGCTCACATTTCACTGTGACCCTGGTGGGGTCCTGACTGCCTACCTTCCCGTCACATCAGTGCTCATGTCAAGAACACCGCTTCATCTCACTCCAAAGCACTTGACCTTTGTGTGTGTATATATGTGTGTGCACATGTACGGTGTAATCACGTGAGTGCATGCGTTCACTCATAAGTGTACTCGTGGAGGCTAGAAGCTGTTTCAGGTATCTTCCCCACTTTACTTTTTGAGACAGGGTCTTTCCCCAAACATAGAGCTCACAATTTTGGTTAGATGTGCAGGCCACTGTGTTCTAGACATCCACCTTTAGGGATCCGCCTAGGTCCGCCCATCTTCACTCCCTAGTGCTGAGATTGCAGACGCGTGCTGCTATGCCTGACTTTTATGTGAATTCAGGGGATTCGAACTCTGCTCCTCACACTTGAGCAGCAGGTACTACTTTACCCACTGAGCTATCTCCCCATGCTCCTCATGGCACTTTCCATAGCAGGAGCTGCACCCATCATCTGCCTTATCTTTTCCCTTTCTGGGGTCAGACAGTTTGCCACTGCTCATATTCCTAACACGCAGCACACAGTCAACAGTGAACCAATATCTGTTCACTAAGTGAGGTAACAGATCTGAGTGAGAAAAGGCAGCTGCAACTGCCTAGATCTAGGTCACCTGCTCAGGGCTTCAAGTGCTTAGAACTCAGAATCACTTAATGTTTGTAGATGACTTCACTCAGCCCATATTTCCCAAAGAACCTGAGAGACTATTCAAGATTATATAACATAAACAAGCAAATTGTATGGCCGATAAACATACCTCACCACAGATGGTCATAAACGATTCTACACTATGTCGCCAACCCCTATGTCTGTGGGTTTCCATATGTGTGTATATAGTATATACATTTAATACATTATTTTGCCTTTCTCTTCTCTTCCCACTCCCCTCTTCACCTCCTTTTCATCTTTGTTCTCTCTCCCCTCTTCCCTCCCTCTCTGCTCCTCCTTCTTTCCTAGAAGCCAATACAACCAGCAATACACAAAATGCAATAACATTGGTATTTTCTATAAAGAAAGTGATTTTGTTTTCAAGCAGAAAAGCATGCTCTTCCTGGACCTTAGGTCTGAAGACAATTCCTTCCTTGCATAGAGCTTTGTACATGCAGAGGTATAGTAAATGGTGTTCTTACCATCACCCCATAATGGGTCAGAGGAGCAGGAACAACACATGCAGGAGCATGAGAGGCAGAGAGCTAGCTGTGCTGGCTGTTTCATGTCAACTTGACACAAGCTAGTTATCTGAGGGAGGTGGGAAAAATCCCTCCATAAGATCAACCCGCAGGCAAGCCTGTAGAGCACTGCCTTCATTAGAGATTGATATAGGTGGGCTGGCCCCATTGTAGGTTGGGCTACCCTTGGACTGGTGGTCTTGAGTGGTGTAAGAGAGCAGGCTGAGCAAGTTGTGGAAAGCAAGGCAGTCAGCAACATTCCATTCTGATGATGGTCTCTGCATCAGTTTCTGCCTCCAGGTTTCTGCTTTGAGTTTCCCTCCTGACTTCCCTCAGCGATAGAATGTGAGCTAAGAACTGTAAGCCAAAATAAACCCTTTCCTCCCCAAGTTGCTTTTAGTCCTGGCGTTTTATCACAGCAATAGAAACTTTAAGACACTACCAAGCAGAGATGGAGAAAGGTTTCAACCTGATGACTTCTGCTGGTACATATGCATCTAAAATGAACAAAAAGATTGTGGGAGTCAGGGTCCCCAAATTCTATTGAGCACACGGGGTATCAGTAAAGTGTTTGAGTAGCAGTCAGATGAGAAGGGAGATGGGTAAAGAATTAAGGTAAAGCTCCTGTGCCTATAGTGTAGACACCACAGGGAAGCTGAGAGGCCCATGCCCCACGTCCCCCATTATAATCCACTAAGTGACAGGCTTGTGGCAGGTTGGGAGCAAAAATAGGACATTATCTTAAGGCTGTTGCTCTCTGGGTCTGTTCTCCCGTGTCTACAGAGCACTCTTGAGGAGCACTTTGCTGTTGAGAGGCTAGCATTGAAATCGGGACTGCCTTCTCCTTTGATTGTGTCTGTCACAGGACCGAGGAACTCCCTTGTGGAAGCTTGTGAAAGCATTTTAATGTTTTCAAACCCACAAAGGGAGAAATTTTGGGGTGTGGGGTTGAGGCAAACATTCTAACAAGCAACGTTAATGTATTTGTCTTTATACCAATAAGATACATAAGATACAATTTTTAATTCTTTCCCATGGAAAGATGAAGAATATGCTTATACCACTATGAACCTCTGCTAGTCATTTTGGAAGTGCTATTTCAAACTTAGGAGTGCTGCAGCTGCGATTCTGGTACTCAGATTTTGCACCACATGCTTGCAAGAGCTACTGAGTCTCCACACTACACATCAAAATTCTCCGCAGGGCTTTTCAGAGCTGACGGTTGGGCCACATTCCAGACCAATTAAATCAGAATCTTCTAAATATTTGGGTGCTTCCTGTGAGAGGCCTGTGGCGGGGAAAGATGACAGGGAGGTGAGCTGGCTAAGTCCATCAGGATGTAGATAACGGTCAGGATCTTAAATGTGGGCCGAACACTGTCCAGTTGCTCTCCCAAGGACACTCAGTCACTCAGGCACAGAATTTTGAGAAAAATCTAGATGCATCCTGGTTCCAGGATGAAGGCTAACTTACCTTTGCAACATGGTAGACACCTTAATGATCTCTGCAACAAAAGAACTGAATTACAGTGCCAGTGGAATCTGAGAATCGAAAGGTTTCTAACAAGAACTGAAAAATCAGACAGGTATAAGTTCAAGGTCCGGAGTCACACATTCACATTCTGTCTTTGATAAGTGTTTTTTTCTGTATTGTTGGGAAGGTTAGTTCAATTTCTTTGTCTCTGTCCTCATCCTCATCAAATAGAGAGAAATACTGATATATTTTTCTTGGCAAGGTCACTCTGAGACCAAATGATATAACACAAGTAAAGACCTGTATTTAACACCAAGCAAGCTATGGTTCTTAAAGCAAAGAGACACTTACTTATAGAGAACAAAAAGAGGGTTCAGATTCCTTTCCTAAATGTAAAGGATTCTTTCCCAGATTCTCCATACATGTGAGAAAGGTGGAACATGAATTAAAAAGGCAGAATACTATTGTTGTAAAATATCCTCTGGGAGGTCTTGTGCAAGGCCCAGAATGAAAGCCATGGCCACTAAGAGAAAACTGTATCCCGTCTAGGTCTAGAGAATCTTAAAAGGGTCTTCTAGAGGAACGTGCATGCTTAGTCAGTAGCTAACAGAGCTTTCCTGTGGAATTGGCAGATTGTCTACTAATGTCTAAAATTCCAAGGGAGAGCAAGGAACTATATCTCTCAATGTCCAGGCCTCTCAAATCCATGCTGTCTTCCGTGTAGACTTATAAACATTCTCCTTCAGACTGGATCTTCAGACTAATGGCAAAGAGAGGAGCTTAAACAACCTCATCCTTTGTCAATGTGACTTAAAATAGAATGACTTGGAAAAAGTGACAATATCTATGGGATATTGCCTTAATTAAGTTAAATGATATGGTAAGACACAGTCTAGTGTGGGCAGCACCATTCCCTAGGCAGGAATATCTGAACTGTCTAAACATAGGTAACGCCAGTTGGGCTCAAGCAAGCAAGCAAGCAAGCAAGCAAACATGCATGCATTTTTCCTCTCTTCTAGACTATGGATGTTATGTGAACAACTTTAACAAACTCTCACTGCTGACTTCCCTGCAGTGATGGACTGTAACTTGGAATTGTAAATAAGCTAAAATAAACCTTTTCTCTCTCAATTGCTTTTCATTAGTCTATTTTATCAACAGCAACAGAAATGAAACTAGAACATCCTTTATAACCAAAGACTTGGAGTAGAATGAAAAATTATGCCAGCTGGGACTCTCTTTCAACATGTATGTGGGGATAAGACACTGACAAGAACCCAAGGACTCACAGAGCCATGGTGAAGACTCAGTGATGTTTAGTTTGTGAAGAGTGTCACAGAGAGTATGAACTCAGGGTGACGCTGACTTTATCATACGTGTGAATTCTTAATTTATGAGGCCTGCCCATTCTTGACTTCACTCAGCATGAAGACATCTGAGATGTTTTACACTACCTTGGGGTTCTCTAATTCTGATCTATCAAGGCATACTCCTTTGGCTTGAGTTATGGATTGAATTTCCTAAGTATATGTGCACACTTATGCATGTGTTCAAATATATATGATATGGTGGCTGCACCAGTTTAATATGAAGTCATGTGACTCGAGGATCTCAGTGTATTTGTCTCAATCAACAGGGAGGAAGTTAGCAGTCTAGAAATGATTCAGGGCCTTTAATAGCTTATTTGGAGAAGGAAACCAAACCAGCTTGGCTTATTGAAGCATAGCTCAAAGAAAAACTGGAAAGTGGAATAATGAGGAAATTGTGTACACTAGAAGTGGGTGTAGACCTGGGTGGGGCTGAATCATTTCGTCCATGCAGTTTTCAAGTCTGCTCAACAAAGAGACTATAGTCACCATGCATGGTAAGGTGGGGGACATAACTCAGCCATTCTGTAGTTCTTAAGCAAGGCGTCTGCAGATGAAAAAACTCTCTTAGCTGAGCACAGTGGTGAATACCTGTAATCCCGGTACTCATGAGGCTGAAGCAGGATGAGTGCCATAAATTAAAGTTCAGCCTGGTCCACAAAATGAGACCCTGTCTTGAAGCAAATAAAATTTCTTTATAAAATAAAAATAAATACAAATCTCTTTAATAAAGCATAGATCTGTGACAGAAATGAGCTGATTTTCATGTCAGAGGTCAAGGTAGCAGGTGCATCCAGAATTCAACTTTTTAATTTCTTTATTAATTGTATTGCATGTGCATATTTGTGTGTGTGCAAATACACATGACCATGTATGTGGAGGCCAGAGGACTATCTGGGGAGTTAGTTCTCAGGAACTGTCCATTTTGTTAGTTGGTTTTAAAAGAACACATGCCATTTTTATTAGGCAGGCCTGCTTATATAAACATCCATGCGAGGAAGCATGGAAGAGCTGTAGCTCATTGTGTGCCCATCTGGAGGATACATAGTGACTGTCGATGTCACCATAGCGTCATCTCTGCAGAAAGTCCAGCTGCGTGTTTTCTATGAGGCTCTTGCTTTCTACGTTTTTTACTTTATTTTATTTCACTTTATTTTTAAGTCATATTCTTCTCTCTCTCTTTCTCTCTCTCTCTCTCTCTCTCTCTCTCTCTCTCCTCTCTCTCTCTCTCTCTCTCTCTCCCTTCTCTTTCTAGTAGTCCTGGCCAGCCTCAAACTTGTGATCCTTCTGTCTCAGCCTCCAGAATGCTAGGATTATAGACAGTCTCACAATGTAGCCCTTGCTGTATATCAGGATGGTCTTAAAATAAATCATAGAGATCTGCCTGCCTCTGCCTCCTGAATGCTGGAATTAAAGAACATACTGGTGCCATTTTGTTTCTGAGACAGGGTCTCTTACTGGTCTAGCTCACCGGGGATCCACCTGTCCCCACCTCCCATCTCTTAGATTACAAGTGTCTTTCCCATGCCTAGATCTTTGCTTGATTGCTGGGCATGGAATGCATGTATTTGAGTTTACAAGGCAAGCACTTTCAGCAACTACTATCTCTTCAGTCTCTAAAACTTTAAAAATGATGCTGTGGTGTCATGCTTTAGGCTTAATCTAGTTGCATTTATACCCTCTAGACAGACAAAGCTAGGAAATATAAAGAGATGTTTAGAACCGAGGTCCTTGCTGCTTGATCATATCTGGCTCCTGCAAACTCATTAAACAAAGGCCACTATAGAAATGGAGAACCGACTTTCACTGGCGGTAAGAAAAAGGTAGAGATTGAACAAGGAGACTTAAACCCCAGACTGTTGCCTGTGTTCCTAATGAGGATCCTTGATTGGGTCTAATACAAAATGCTTAACTGAGTTACTGTAGAAATATGTAGAAGTGTTCTCTCTACCCTCAAGGCTACATCACCTCTCATTACCGGCATTATTAGAAATGCATGGATCGGTAATAGTTACTGAAGGCTTCTTTTGAGCTAAAAATAAACGTTAGTTAACTTGGAAGACCTTACACTAAGGGAAACAAGCCAGACACAGAAGGACAAAAGCTGTAGGCTCTTATACGGGGAGTCTAAAAATCCTCAAACTACAAAAGGGCTGAGAGATGTTCACTGGCAAGAACTGGGGTATGGGTAGTGTGGGAATGGGGAGACGCTTACTGCTTCAATTTTAAGTTTAGAGAGATTTAATGTATGCCACATACAAAGTACTGGACTATGTACTTGAAATTTGCTAAGAGAAGCCTTAAGTGTTCCTATAAGAAAGAAAAAAGAAGAAAATAGAAAGGACTGAGAACAGAGATGCCTAATAAATAAATAAACTTTGTGACATGTCTGGCTTAGTCATTTCTTTGAGTTGTATGTTAAGCTTGACAAAAGCTAGATGGTTAAAACAGAAGCAGGTTTAATTTGACTGTTTTGTAGATGGTTCTGGGGAAAACAAGCCAGTAATTGATGCCTTTTACCAAAAGACAATGAGACGAAACCCTTAAGGGTCTGTCATTCATTTAAACAATTAGGCGGCACAAAGAAAGCCTGTTTCTTTATAATCAGATCTGCCTTGTGAGCGTGAGACTGGCTTTGTTGTTGACATGACAGACCGCTGCTGCTGGAGCCTGCAGCTTCTCTGGGGCAGGAGTGGATCACAGTGAGCACAGTGGATGCTGTGTGGACTTGTTGGGTTTCACTCTACTCCCTCTGCTGTGTGACTGCAAGTCTCTCGCTGCAAGCCTCTATTTCTGCATCTCTAAACTGGAAATAATGATGAACCCACCTCATTAGACCATGCTGCAAATGAAATGAGCAACACTAGAAACACTCACATGCACTCCTCGTGCTCAGAAGTAGAGGATAGAATTCTGCAGCAGTGCTTTGTGTGGTCAGTACACAATAACACTGGGGAAGATGGATGGGGTGAAGCAAGTGATGTCTCCTCTAACCCTATGTATCATCCTCATTGGCATGTCCCAAATATCTACTCTGGAAATTAGATGGTTGCAGTCCTCTGGTTTCTGCTACCATGATTTTTGTAGAAAAAGCTATAGATGTATTGTGCTATTAGAACATCACTGTGAAGCTATGATGTGGTACAAAGAGATGCATGTATGGCAGAAGAGGAACTATGGAAGCTCCAAAGTTGGATTTGAGAGTCCAATTTTATTATTTCTCCCCACCTCTTTGTAGTGTTAAGCATCAAACCCATCACACTGGGCATGTCGTGCAATTGCCTAACTACTGAGCTACATACCCAGCTCTTGAGTTTTGTGAGACAGAATCCCACTATGTAGCTCAAGTTGGCCTTGAACTTATGACCTCTTGAGATCTGGCTTTACAGACATGTACCACCATGCCTAGATCATTAAACCCTGTGCAGAGTCTTTGATCATGAGTCCCAGGGCCCTTCAGTAAGATGGCCTGATTTAATACTGTGGTATTTTCCCTTAAAGAATCAGGCAGTGGTTAAAAGAATATATAGGCCAAAAGGAAATTCTTCCTTTGATCTGTGGACCAGAGAGGTTATTCATTTCTACTCTCCTGTTAGAGCCCTTGTCCACACCAAATATGCTCTCAGAAAGCATGTCCTTGTCATTCTTCTGCCTGTGTGGCTCTCCCTCCTTCTTGGGCACAGGCAAAGAAATCAGTAGATTCTCTTTTCTGGCATTTTAGAATTCCAGAATAGTCTAGATTTGGGATTTCAACCCCAAAAAGGCTGAAAGAGGCATTAGTGATGCACAGCCAGGGAGGGGGACAGTAATGGAAGGAGGGTGACAGGTGAGTTCCCTTGAGGCTGAGACACAGTTGTTAGGCTCTTGTCAAGAACCCATCTTGCCCTGCCTTTGGGCATTTCAGGATGCACAGCTGTATACCACAGCTCTCTGTTTCTCCACTTTTTTTTTTTTTAACTCTCCCGACTATCTATCTGCAACAGATGAAGCATTATAAACTTGAAGTTCCTGATAATTTTCCTCGATGTAATTAATTTTGTTAAGGGGGAAAAAAGGACCTTATCCTGTTTTGCAATTCACTATCTTCAGAGGACTGAAGTGTCAAGTCACTTTGTCGAGCAGAGACCTGGGAAATAAGGAAAAGTGATTTAGAAAGATGAGCCTGCAAGAATCGCACTGCAGTCAGAATTGCATATGGAAGCTTGGGGCTGAGGGAAGAGGCACCATAATTGGGACAGAACTACAGAGCCGGCAGGAAGCCAACATCAGACAGCAAAGGTTCCCTGGAAGAGGATTAGGAGGACAGGTAGCAGCGCCTCTCAGCTCTCTGTGAGCCATATGATAAAGCAATTTAACATATGGTAGAGGAAGATAGCAAAGAGGAGGAAGAAAGGGGAGTGCTTTTGTCTGCAGGGTTACATAAGCACGTCTAATGTACGGATGCATGTGTGTGTGGATACATGCCACTAATGAGATTAAAATTAGGCTCGACTCCCACAGCTGGGGCTCAAAGACTTTAGGAGAGAAGGTCTCCATTATTGCTAGGAACTAATGCCCCTTTAATCTCCTCAGGACATTTCCTCCTGTCAGAATTCAGTGCAGCATCTGCCACAAGCTGCTGCGTCTGGACTGTTCTCCTGTGTCCACAGAGCACTCTTGAGGAGCACCTGGCTGTTGAGAGGCTAGTGTGAAAATCAGGCCTGCCTTCTCCTTTATGTGCCTGGCACAGGATCAAGGGGCCCCACCTTGGGAGCTTGTGAAAGCATTTTGATATTTTTTTTTAAAACCACAAGGAAAGAAACTCTGGAGGGTGGGGTTGAGGCAAACATTTTAATATGCAATGTTAATGTATTTGTCTTTATACTAATGCAACCATAAGATACAGTTTTTAACTCCTTTTCATGGAAAGAGGAAGAATATGCTTACACCACTATGAACCTCTGGTAGCCATTTTGAAAATGCTATTTCAAACTTAGGAGTGCTGCAGCTGTGATCCTGGTACTCAGGAGGCCGAGACAGGAGGATTCTGAGTTTTAAGGCAGCCTGGAGTATACAGTTCCAGGGTAGCCTGAACTACATGGAGGGACCCTATGTTGAGGAAATGAGGAGGAGGAAGAAGAAGAGGAGGAGAAAGAGGAAGAGGAGGAAGAAGAGGAAGAGAAGGAGGTGGAAGAAGAGGAGGTGGGGGGGGAGAGATGGAGTGAAGAGAAGGAAGGAAGGGAGAAGTTTGAGAAGATGAATGGACCCCATAGCAGAGAAGAACACTGTTACAAGATGGTAAGAGGCAACTGGAATCATAAAACCACATCGAAAGTCCTGATTCACCTCCTGCAAGCCACAGACAGCTCTCCAAGATCACATCTTGGTGAAGTCACCCAGCCTTCTTTACTTAAAATTCCCACACAGATACAACAGAGTTAGCATAAGCAACTAACTTGCAGAACTGCATTGCCAATGAACACCACATAAGGCATGGCGGTTCATAGCACAGTCCCTCCATGGCAACTAATACCTGTTCAATGAACATGAGAGATAAGGGAGTGTGAATGAAATGGAGGTGGGAGGGGTGGGTAGAGGTGGGAGGGTCGGTAGAACAGCTAGTGAGGATTGAACAAATGAGAGTCAGGGGAAGCAACTGAGCATAGCTGTCCCTGCTAAGATGCCTCTGAGATCTGGAGGGTCTCACAGTTCTGAAGCCTGTGCAGTAGAGCAGAGGGCACAGGAATGAAGGCAAGCTTATGGGCACTCCCAGGAATCCCCCTGATGCAACTGGTGAACACTGGTTCAGGGAGAGCTAGGTGAGAGGGGACAAAGTGGGGTGACCTCCCAGCCCTAAGGTCAGCAGCTCACAGCGAGAGGAAGGGAGGAAAACTTGCACTTAGGGGGAAGTGAGAAAGAAATTGTTAACTATTAAAACACGTGGATGCCCTAGACAAGCCAGAATGTGTGGGGTTCAGTATCAAGCCATTATGAGCCAAAATCAAGGCTGGAGGTATAGCGCAATAGCAGGATGCTTGCCTAACATGTTCAAGGCCCTAGGTTCCATCCTGTTTTAGTTAGGGTTTCTGTTGCCATGAAGAGACACCGTGACCATGGCAACTCTTATAAATATAAATGAAAGCATTTAACTGTGGCTGACTTACAGTTTCAGAAGTTTAGTCCATTGTCATCATGACAGGAAGCATGACAGCATGCAGGCAGACAGCAGCAGGAAGAGAGTGACTCTGAGCCTGGCTTGAGCTTCTGAAACCTCAAAGCCTGGCCCCAGTGACTGCCACATCTAATCCAACAAGGTTACACCTACCAAGAGCGCCACTCCTTTTGAGTCTGCGGGGGGGGGGGGGGGCATTTTCATTCAAACTATCAAACATCCTATGAGCCACAAATCATGCGTTTCTAAATTGAATTTGATACATTACATGGCATTTACAAACTATGACTCTACCAAGTTACTCCAGACTTTCCTCCGGTTACTCCTGTTATCTTTGTGCTGTCACCTTTAAGAGGGGGGCATGGGTGATAGAAGTAGCATCACAGAACAATTGGTAGCTAATCCAAACAGAACACTCATAAGGTCTTGACACATTATAAGATTTCAAAGTGGTAAGAACACCATCACTGTCAGAATTACTATCTTCACCAGTAGAACATAAATCTGTAAGGGTCAATGCTTCTGTCTGTTTGGTTAACAAACATTGCTGATAAACTAAAAGAGTACCTAGTATACAGTAGGTACTCAATAATCATACCTCCCACCCCAGGTAACCAAATCATTAATTATGGATGTCAGTGGGCACTTATAAAGCAAACAATTATCTCCCTTGCATAGGACCTCTGCTCTCAAAAGGATGACCTCTGGGCTGGGAATGGGGGTGCATTACTTTAATCCCAGTACTCAGGAAACAGAGGCAGTGTCAGATGCAGAGGTAGAGGTAAAGGTAGAGGCCATCAGATCTCTGCAAGGTCAAGACCAGCCTACTCTACATAGTGAGTTCCAGGGCAGCCAGGATTATGTGAAAAGACTATCTCAAACAAGCACAAAAAGGAAGACCTCTAAATCTGGATAGTAGAACTGCAAAGTGATGAGCAACCTGAGATAGGTGTTTCCAAAGACTGCTAACTGGAGGAGCCTCTTTGTAAAGGATGGAGATGGAGTGGCTGGTAGAGAAGCAAGTTTCAAAGGAGCAGCTTGATTCTCTATCCACACAATGCAAAAGACAGTGAAGGAAGATCGCTATCCTAGAAAGGATACTCAAAGAACAGAGGGACCTTGAAGCATGAGCCTCCTCTAAAGGAGACCATCTGGAGCAAAGGGGAGATTGGAACTTGCCATACCAGAATCAGAGGAAGACTTCATGCCCTTTGAAATAGAGTGGCCACCGAGCTGCCAAATTATATGTGAGCCTAAGACTTGAAGGCAATTTTCATCAGTTGCTTCACTGGTACTAGTGTTAATCCTCCCATGTGAGTATAAGACCACTACCACAGTTTTTGAGCCAAATTTGAGGCAAGCTTTAATTAAGTGAGGGCTGGGAGGATGGACTCTGGCCAGATCCACTTCTAAGTTCCCAGAAAATGGCAGCGAGTCTCATTTTTGCAGAGGTTTATAAAGATACACCCATAAGGCTATGTATTTCCCATGAGGCCCAATCAAGGTCAAGCATATATCCTGTTATACTTCTTCTTTATGTCTGTGTACCTCCTGCCTACATCCAATCAGGGGCAAGCATACATTCTGATGCCTATATAGCTCCCTCCTATATATCAAGCATATCCGGTGCAGTTGTGTCAAACAAACTTGTTTGGAAGAGTGAAAACGTGTGGTTGTGAGCTTACATAAACAAAAGCCTCCATAGGAAGTATCTCTCCTTGGGCAAGGGGCTTCCAGGCTAGAGGCATTTTGTTGTTTGAATCTCTTAGGAATAGTAATTAAAACTTAAAACATACCTTTAGCTCCCACACTGGCCATAGTAGAAGAAGAAAATTACCTTTCACTGCTCGGCTCCCCTAGAACATATTAATATAAATATAGAACTGGTCTATCGAATCTGTGATTGTACCTATGTGTACTGCTCTGCTGTGAATGTTGAGCTGCAGAGATCAGCACCAGCACCTTCCTTGGACAATAGCAGCTAAATTCTGAGTGTTGAACGGCACCTTCTTAGACCTCTGGGAATATTCAGGCACTAGACCTCCTGGGCACTGTTCCAGGAAGGTCCAGCCATAGAGGAGATTGGTGTTTTCTGCTTTGGGTGCACACCCAGCCACAGAACAGGATGGAAACATTTTTCAGCAGCTGTGGATGTGATACCTGGGTGCCCAGTTTCCAAGCATCCGCTGCTTCTTTCAATTTCATAAGTCGCTGACTGCATCCTACTTGATTTATTCCTGGCTTTTGCTGGGCTCAGGGAAGGCATTTCCAGCACCTGGCATGTCCCAGGATTTGAACACAAGGAAATGTCACCAGGAAGAGGCACTTCAAGATTTTTGTTTGTGGGGTGTGAGAAACTTGGAGTTCTAAAGGGGAAAAGTCAGAAGGTCTTTTGGGACACTGTGAAAAATTCCAGCCAGAGCTGAAGAGCAGCCAGGATGAGCAAGACCACTTGCTAGCCACCAAAAATATTCTCCCAGACACCCTTGCTTCAAGGCGTGGCCATGGGCTGAAATCTCTCTGATAGGGTGTGGGCAGAAGTGAAGTGTGTCAGTTCCAAAACAAAGCAGCTTGAACCTCCTACTCCTCCTGTTCCTTCCCCTCCTCCCTCTGAATGTAGAGAATAGGCTGGAGGGACTTTTGGGGCCATATAAGACAGAAATAATTCTATCCCTTAATTATCATATGGTGAGGGTGGGCAGGGCCAGGAACACCCATCCTGTACTCTTTGTGACATAAGAGTCACGTCTATTGTATCTGAGGCAGTATACCTCTGGGAGTGTATTTGTTACTGCAGTTCAGTCTATGTCCTGACTGCTACACAAACTAGCTAAGTCAGGACAAAAGCACCCTGAAGTCACTTCTTTCTTTGCTTGGTTAACTCACTCTTGTGGGCTAGCTCTAGTCACTTTCTCAGGAAGGTGACTTAATCTAGGAGTCAGCCTCCTGTAGGCTCCCACACCGTACCACAGCTGTATGCACACCTGCTCCTTCGGTTTTTCCTTGACTAATGCTTATAGCTCCATGGTGCTTTAAAGCACACATTATTTCAAAACTCGCAGAACGATACACTTAAGAAATGTGCACTTAGTTGAATGTAAATTTGATCTTTGAGGATGGTGTCCTGGTTAAATAAGCTGCACGCTGAAGAGTTGGGACTAACATGCATGGAGGTCTATCACTGACTCTAAAATAGGTTGAGAAGATGTTGGCAAAGGGCATGCATATGGACATACAGATATGCCATAAAGCCAAGAAAGTCCATTGCTAAGTGCAGAATCTAGGTTGGCAGGTATTATGGATGCTCATTGCAGTTCTTTCCATTATTTTTCTGTTAATAAATGAATAAATGTTAGAGAAAGAGACTAACAGGAAGATACTTCATTTAAGTATGTCTCGGATCTCGGATAGACCTCTATTATTTAAACTTCACTTAAATGAATGATCTTTAATCTATTTACAGTTTTCTATTAACAATTATGCTGCAATAAATATCATTTTACATAGATCTTCATGGTATCAGGTTTGAGTGCTTTTTAAATGTTTGGTGTGTGTGTGTGTGTGTGTGTTTCTGCACACTTGTATGTGTGAGTGACCAAGGGCAACCTCAGGTGTCAGTCATCTCCTGTCGCCTTAAGTCAGGGTCTCTTTGTTGTTTGCCACTATGTATGTCAAGCTAGCTGGCTTGTCAGCTTCACGAGTCTCCTGCTTGTACCTCTCATCTCACCACATGAATGCTGGGATTACAGACTCTCATTGCACCTGACTGTACATAGGCTCTGGCATTCAAACTCGATTCCCTGTGTTTACACAGCAAGCCTTTAGCCACTGGGCCATCTCTCCAGCCTGGGTTTGAATTTCTCTTTATATTTTTGAATTTACACCTATGATACAGTTCCCTTCTACCCTGAAATACACACACACACACACACACACACACACACACATACACACACACACCTCCCATAACCATAACTCTTATATGAGTAAGACATATAAAAGAATGAGAAAAACTTTGCTATCTGATTTTTTTGGTTTTATTTTTCCGAGTGTGTGTGTGTGTGTGTCTGCGTGTGTCTGCGTGTGTCTGTGTGTGTCTGTGTGTGTGTGTGTGTGTGTGTGTATGTGTGCATATAAGCATAGGCCAAAGATTGATGTCTGGTGTCTTTCTCTATTGCTCTCCACCCTATTTTTTTTAACCACTAAATCTAGATCTTGTCCATTTGACAAGACTAGCTATCCAGCAATCCATAGGAATCCTTGTGTCTCTACCTCTCTGGTGCTGGAATTTTAGGTTCAAGCCACCACTGTGAACTCAGATCTTCATTCTTATAACACAAACACTTATCAACTCATCTATTTTCCCAGCCCCTGTGTAACTTTAAAAACAAATCTGAACAATATGTAACATTACCATAAGTACGCACGAGTCTCTGAAGATAATAATATTAGCTCTAATAACTTAACAAATGTTTTTAACTTGGCACTTTTAGATAACAGACATCAAATTTGTGCTGTAGAGTTATGTTTGCCTCAAATTGACGGTGACACTCCCTCCCTTCTGGTTAACTTATATAGTGCCAGAAGGTGTTGCGGAAATCTTACCCAGTGCTAGACCCTGTATGCTACAATATAACCATTCTGGAGAGAGGTACCCTTAGAGTAACAGTGGCATAAAAATTATGGTGGTAACCAACTGCTTTCTGGTCAGATTTGAGTCCAGCTTCACCTGACCAAAAGCCCATGCCCATGATTTGCTAAATGTTCACACTGTCAAACTGCCTTCTAAATATTTGTATTTATACCTAGAGTCATATATAGCTCTCAGATTTTGTTAGAGAAGCTTTTTTTTTCTTTAGGTACTGGCTAATGCAGAGACTTATAACTGGCCAAAGTGCTGAATCTAAGTAACTGAGTTCTCAGGTATGCATGGGTCATTTGTATCAAACCCCCCACCCCCTATGCAAGGCTCAGGGAACATCACAGAAAATATGTAAGAGCCAGTTGACGTGGAAGACAACTGGGAAACGCTCGCATCTGGACATGGCATGGCTGTTGCATACATCAACCCACAGAAGCTGTGGTTACCTGCACAAGATCAAGCCAATCACAATACCAGCAAGGACGGGGGGGGGGGGCGGGGGGGACGGGGAGGGGATGGAGGAGCAAAGCCCTACTTCTAAAGAAGGAGCAACCGGCAGCTGGTGGCCCAGGCTGAGGGAGGGAGATTCACTCCCTTTTGGGGATGTGGCTCCTGGTAGGTTGTTCCTACACCTGTGGATGGCCCTCCAAACCTGGGAAACATTAACTGGAGGGAGGAGGTTATTAATAACAACAAAAGGAACATGAAGATGAGAAAGACATGGGGTTAGACGGCAGCACTAGAAGCATTTGGAGGAAGATAATGGTAGGCAAATATGATCAGTATATACTATATGAAATATAAATGTGCAAAACTTTCAAAAACTAAATAGAAAATATCATTATTTTAAAAAGGACCTGTACTGTGCAAGCGCTGTATGGGGTGGGTGCCATGCTAATATGATAAGGCAAACTGTACATTTCTTCCCTCTTTATTTATACATGATCCATATATGGAGGAACTCTGAGACATCTCTTTCTCTAAGTAAATCAGACATGCCAACAAGTCCTGCAGGTAAGACAACCTTTCTGGTAACCATGAGTTAACTCTCCAAATGGCTCCTCTCTTTCTAGTTTGCAGGACTGGGCGACACATCTGGAACACAATGGCCTCGCAGCAACACATCTGGAACACAATGGCTTCACACTTGCGTTTGCCCTTATATCATTTTCACAGGTCTTAACAAAATGTTTGTGTCACCTTCTGTCATCACTCTGCAAATGATCACAACGCTCGTTCAGAGTGTGTTTTTTTTTTCTGGGCCAGATCTGATCCTGTGGACCTGGGGGAGGGAGGTGCAAAGCCCCAAGGCTGGCTCTTCTCATCTTCTGACGGGAGAGAGCAAACTCGTGGCCATGTTCTTCTGTTTAAGGGGACTGAGCTATGTTCCTAGCCAGATTGTGCAAAATGTTCAAAGTCGGCGTTGGAAAACAAAACTGCATTAATTCCAAACCACTGTTGGCACCATGAGAGTGGCAAAGGATTACTCTGCTTTAAATGATCATAGAGGTGTTTGTGATTCTGTTTTGCTTTCATGATGGGCTGTTATTCTGCCTGCGATTTATTTAATGCTGCATCCCCAGTCTGCGAGAGAACTCTCAATTATTATAACAGTTTCCATGGAAACATATGATCTATTCTCTCTTATTTGCTCACTATCCCCCAATGATCCACTCTCCCACCACCCTGCCCAAGCCCACCCCAACCTCAATTCTTTCCAGAAGCCCCCACGGAGCTTCCATTTCCACCACCAATTCTCCAGCCTGTATTGCTCAGTGATCAAAAGCATGTGCACGGTACACTGACTTTTGAGTTAACAAGGACAAAAATGAGAATGGTAAATGAGCCCAGGGAGACTGGAAAGAAGCAAATTCAATTAGTGAAAGTTCACATATGGAGGCCGAGTCAGCGAGGGGCCACAGAAGTGGGCAAACTTGGGTGGAAGCAAGACTTCCCAGTGTTTATCCTTTTAATGTAATTTTAATTGTGAGCCATGTAAATACAAGGCTGGCTTAAAAATATAATTAGAGAGGAAAGAAATGAGAAAGGACCGTGAGTGATTACAGAGTTTCTTGGGTGGCGGCAATGTTGAGGCTGCGTTGATCAATGTGACAAATTAGAAACCACTGGATTGTATCATTTCCATGGGGAGAGTATAATGATCTGAAAATTACATCTCAAAAAGCTGTATGTGTGTGTGTGTATACACATGCGCACACCTGTATACACATGCACATGTACATGCAATGAGTGACTCAGTTTTCCTTTCTATGAGTTAGAGGACTGACTACACTGCCCATCCAGCCTGACTCCTGAGCTGAAATAAACCTCAGCTTCTTGAGTAACTATATGTGTACATCACAGTACCTGACCTAAAACTTTAATTTTTAAAACCCCTACATGAGGCTGAGTACAGTGTTGGTTCCCCATGACCTCAGCACCTGAGAGGATGAGGCAGAGGGTTGAAGGTTCAAGGCCAGCCCAGGTTACATACGTCAAAGGTCAAAGATGATACAAAATAAGACTTCCCACTGGCCTCAGCCTATCAGAATTTTCTCTTCCTTTCTTCTTCAGCATTGAAGAAACCGCTCCACTTTGAAATCCACCCCTCCTGACATTTAAAACACCCTTCAAGTAGAGGCATGAATTAGAACAAGGAGCCAGCCATGCAAAGATTTGAGGGTGCCATTAAAGCTCCATGGAAAGAAACAATTTAGCTTGACAAAGGCACCCAACAGCCACCATTGTATCTAGAGTATGCTGGGTGACTAGGAGAAAACAAAGCAAGGAAGTCAAGCAGCAAAGAAGGGTGGATGTGAGCCATAAGGTTTACTTAAGCTAAAAGTGAGACTGGAGCAAGGAAAAGATCTGAATTGTGGCTGGGGAAAAGCCTAACCTAAGGTACGTTTGTAAACGATTACTCTAGCCAAGCGGAGGGTGTACTGACTACAGTTGCGAGGTGGAGAGGGACACCAGTTGGGAGCTTCTGACGAGGTTTAGCGGAGGCCCATGCTGTTAAAGATGGAGTAGTTAGCAGGTGCTGAATAGGCTTTGACGGACCAAACAGGACTAAGTGGGTCTTATGTAGCATGGATGGACGCAGGGGTGGTGTTAGGACAAAGATGAAGAACAGAGGGGGATGAGAGGAGAACTCAGTTTTCTGGCTTATGTTTCAGAGGGAAAAAAAATAAATTTATTTTTTTTTTTTGCACACCTGAGTTCACGGGATGAGATTTATGCCAGACATATTTGTGGCACACTAAGGGATTCAAAGACTCCGAACAACACTAAACAAGTCAGGAATACTTATAACACAATCTCAACTCTGGTAACACAGCATCTCACGGTATCCATAAAAGCATCCAGGATCTCTCTATGAGTCCCACAGACATCCTTCAACTGTGCTGCTGCTCAAAAGGAAGTGTTCCCATTCTCAGCTGCCACCGTGAGCTCTTCCAAGAGCAAACTGGATCGTGTCACTTCCCTGCTTAAAAACTTTCAATGGCTCCCCACTGTACTGTGAATAAAATCCACACTTACCTTCCCAGCTCATCAGCATCAGCACGGCCCATACTTCTCTCTGCAACCTCATGGCATCCCACTCATGTCACTGAGGGCTCAGTGCCTCTGATGACCCCTAGAAGGTCCTCCTGCTCATGTCACCATGGACCCAGTTCCTTCTGATTGCACTGAGAATTCATCAAGCTCTTCCCACCTCCGGATGCTGGCACTGGTGTTCCCTCTGCTGGACCAGCCTCTCCTTGCTCTGGCTTCTATTTAGAGACTCGTATATTTCAGGCTGTCCTTGAACTCACTATGCAGCTGAGGAGGATCATTCTGCCTCTAGCACCTGAGGCCCAAATTTTATGTTTGGTTATGCAATGCTAGGGCCCGAAATCAGAACTTCATGCATGCTGGGCAAGGACTCTGATAACTGAGCTACGTCTTCAGCACCTTTTGCCTTGTTCTGAATGTATGGCTGACTCCTTCCCATTCTATCGGTCTCCTCAGATCATGTGAGTGGGTCCCTCTCAGTGTGTAGGTAACATAAACCTTTATTCATCTGCTTCATGACATTCAGCACAGGCTACAATCTAAGTTTATTTATGTCCCTCTTTCCCTACCATAGGAACAGCTGTTCCATCCAAAGTGGATGCAGCCACCAAGTCATACTGTACCTTGCCAAAGCTGCCTTTCCCCAGCACCATCAGGAAGTTAAAATCGGTCAGTTTCATCCGGTCCCTGTTGCCATTGTTGTCAAATTTGGAGATGGTGTTAGTTGTCTTTTCTTCTGGAGTCTTGGTACCTTGGCCAATCTTGGCTCTCTGGAGGAAAAAGAGAACACAGGATGAGAGGGCTGGGGACACTCTGGCAGGAAGACTTACGGGCTCAGCAGATGCTGTGGCTCCTATAGCCAGGCACCCATCCTGTGCAATGCTGACTGTTCATCATTTCACAAATGTACAAGATTGAGGCCATCCTGGGCCCCTGTATCTCTCTTCATCCCTTGAATCGCATTCTTGTCCAGGAGTTGTCATGTCCCCCTTCTAGTGGGCTCTGGAGTTCATTGACTTATTTCCCTCTTCATCAGCACTGCCTGTTAGTATCCATCTGTCACCTAGACGACCCACATCAGTCTCTTCCCTACAAATCTTCACAGTAGTCAATAGGAAGTGTCACATACAACTGAGTCACCTGCTGCCAAAAATGCTGTGTCTTGCATTTATTGCAGAGTAAGCACTCATTCCCCTAAAGCCTCTGTAAGAGCCCTTCCCAGCTGCTGGACATAAACAACTGCTAGTAATTTCTGTCCTCACTTGCTTTGTTCCCCTTGATTTTTGTTCCCCTTCCCCACTGGGATGTAAGCTTCCGGAGGACAGGGGCTTTGCCGGTTTAGTTTTTACTGATTCTCGGGTATCTGGATAAGTATGTGGAACAGGACAATGCAGTTGACAAATGAACCTTTCTGTACCTCTGTCCCCTGCAAGGTGAGGGTGACAGTGCCATGCACTCTTTGTGAGCAGACCCCAGTGAATGTCCACCGTTATCATTGTTTCCTTACTTCATTTCTCTCTCTGACTCTCTCTTCCTCCCTTCCTCCTCCCTCCATTCCTCCATCCTTCCCTTGATCTATCTCTCTCTCTCTCTCTCTCTCTCTCTCTCTCTCTCTCTCTCTCTCTCTCTCTCTGTCTGTCTCTCTCTCTCTGTGTGTGTGTATGTGTATGTGGTGGTGGTGAGTGTGTGGGGTGGTAAGTGTGGGTGTGAGTATGTATGTGCCTGGCACAGTATACAAGAGGAGGTAAGAGGGCAACCTTAGGTGTTAGTCCTCATCTTCCACTTTGTCTGAGGCAAGACCACTCTTATCATTTGCCACCATGTGCACCAGGCTGGCTGGCTCTTCAGTTAGTTAGGAGACTAGGAAGTCTGCTGTCTCAGACTCATGTCTCTCATCTCTCATGTCTCTTATCTCTCATGTCTCTCATCTCTCCATGGAAACACTGGGATTACAAATGCATGTAATAAGCACACCCGGCTTTACAGGACTTTGTAGAGAGTTAAACCCAGGTCCTTGTCGTTGCACAGGAGCTTTAGGAACTAAGCTGTCCCCCTACCAACCCCTTTCTGAGGTTCTGAATGCCAATGAAGTTGACCCATCTGACCAAGGAGCTCCCTTACTGGGTGTCTGTTATACACCATGCCCTGCTGTAGGTGCTCAGCGTCGATCCGGAAGCAAATGAGATACTGATACTCAAAGAAAGAACATTGTGCAGGGACTGAATCCTCCATGCTGCATTCCAAGAACTATGTCAGCTTTAACCCAGGTGAAGAACCTGTACCGGCAACCAAGCAACACTTGCAGGTGAGAAATCCAAGCACACGGAGTGAAATAAACACTGACCCAGCTGGGTGGAGGTCAAGGGCCAGGTAGAGGTGTCAGAGAAAGAACCATGGGGCTACTGGGACCTCATCAACTACATCAAGGTGCCCTGGCTGTTTCTGAGCATGCCTTGCTGCCTATAAAAGGTTTATCAAAATAACCACAGTGCCAGCCCACTCAGGTCACTTTGACAAAGTGGAAGAACCCAGTTGATGAAGAAGGAGATGTAGTTACCAGATGGCACTTGTGGGGATTGTGCTGGATTTATGTGTTTTCAGTGTGAGACATGGACTCTGTCACTGTGGGGCAGACACGGAGAGGGAGAAGGGAAAGCAGAAAAGGAGAGGTTCTATTCTGAGCCCCTGGGTACCTGCAGGTCTTTCCACCCAGGGGAGAAGTACCTTTGAGGGCTGGATGAGGAGACAGAAGAGCTGAGAAGTTGATTTTGGAGTGTGGGGAGCCATGCTCCTTCCACACAAAGGTCATATCAGTTTTGTTTCCTCCTCATGCACTATGTATACCACTACTGACATTCAGTGAGCAAGACTGCAAAGCTTCCAATGCTTTCCATCTTCTTAATTAGGGTCTCAAAATATTGAAGTTGGGACCTTGAGAGATAGCTCAGTTGGTAAAATGTTTGCCTTGTGAACACACAGACCTGAGTTCCTGCCTCAGAATCTACATTAATCAAAACCTGGGCATGGTGATCTCAGGGCTAGGAGGTGGTGATGAGAGGATGGTTCCCTGGAGCTCACTGGGCAGCAGCTTAGCGTACTCTGTGAGTTCCAGGCTACTGAGAGACCCTGTCTCAAAATAAAGTTGGATGGTGTCTGAAGAAGGACACCTAAGGCTGTCTTCTGGCTTCCATGGGTACATAGAAACATCTGGACCAGCACACACATGAACACCCATACACAAATAAATAAAATAGATAAACAATTGAGATCTAAGCAGTAAAATGCACAGATCTTAAGTGCATCCTTCTGTGGATTTTGAAAATAAACATTTACCCATGCCCCAAACAAGATACAGAACAAGTCCAACTTCCCAAGGAGATTTGCAGCTGACCTTCCCTCACCACCAACAAAGGCAACCTTTGCTCTGGTTTCTATTCTCATAGGTCAGATTTCTCTATTCTTGAATATCATCCAAATAGAATCAAAGTACATAAACCCTTTCACGTCCTCCTCCCTCCTCTCAACAGAATGTTCTTGAAACCCCTATACAGGGTTGTACAAACCAGGAAACCCTCACTGGGTTGCTGAGAATTCATTGATGGCATTGATCTGTCTCTTGTTGATTGGTGTTAGTGCCATTTGAGGCTACCAACAAAGCAATTGACCCAGTCTTCGAACTAGTTCCTTGGTAGTAAGTTAATATTTACCCTAAGACACTCAACAAGCAGCACGAATGGGTTAAGGGCAAAAACATTTGAGAGACAGGGGCACAGTGTCCCAGTGAAAGGGGGGAGATGAGTCAGACTGGAGACCATCTCATCTGGGTGGAGACTTCACGTAAGAAAGGAGCCTGGACAAGGGCTGTCTGTCTTTCTTGAACCACATCCTCATGCCAGCCTGAATCCTCCCTCTAGCCTCCTGGGCTTTACCTGACTGATACAAGCCTTCCTCCCTGTCTCATTGCTTTGTCGCTGTGTCTCTTATTGCTTGGTAGCTGACTTGGGATACATTGGACTTCTTGCTTCTCTCGCCACTTCCGCCCAGCCGTTGTACGCATGCGCATGCGCTGGGCGGTCCTAGAACACGATCTCCATTGAAAGGAAAGGGGAGAGCTCTTGCTTTTTCCACTTGGATGTGCTGCAATTGACTGAAATCGGGCTTTTCCCCCTTTTATTTGATTTTTATTATCTGTGCATGCGTGTTTTATCTGCACATGTGTCAGTGCACTGCGTGCATGCCGTGCCTGTGGAAAATGGAAGAGGACATCAAATCCCCTGGAATAAGAGTTACAAACAGTTGTGAGACACATAAGGGTGTGCTGGAATTTGAACCGTGTCCTCTGGAAGAGCAACCAGTATTCTTAATCACTGAGCCATCTCTCCAGCCCCGCAAATAACCAAGTTTTAAAAATCTTGGGGGGGGGGGGAGGTGTTTCTGTGTTTGTGTGCTGTGGTTTAGTTAAGGTTCCCGTGCTGGAGGCTTGGTCCACAGTAAGACATAAGAAGCAATGTAACCTTTAAGAGGTGGGACCTTGAGGGAAGTGTGTGTGCCTGGGATGCCACCTTTGGGGAAAAATTGATGCTGGTTTCATGGAGTTATTTCTCCCCAGAGCCGCTTTTAGAAAGCAAAGTCACCTGTGTGCTGAGCCTCTTCTGCATGCATCCAGTTCTTTTTTGTTTTTCTTGAATGGTGGGACCCAGACAAGGTGGTTCTCACTTAGAGGTCACACTGATAAGACCGTGCAGCCTTTAAGCCTCCAAAGTGTGTGTGTGTGTGTGTGTGTGTGTGTGTGTGTGTGTAACCCTTTATTTTAAATTACCTACCTTCAGTACTTGGTTACAGAAACAGCCTATTGGTTCAGTATCTAGAATCTAAATTAATGTCTATTTTGCCCAACATTTACTGTTACTTTAATATTTAAATCAGATGCCAACTGTTGAAGATCAGGACAGGTCTTATAAAAATCTAGACTTGGGATGGAAGTGTGGCTCAGTAGTTGAGCACTTTCCCCGACATGCTCGAGAAAGTACTCTCTCCTTACTGCTAAAACCAAAACTACAAAACCAGACTCCCAGCTTCTTCTAAACAAGAAGCTTTCTCTTTAGAAGGAAGCCTGGCAACACTCCATAGCCTGGGCTTCCTCCTTATTATCTACGTGGTTCTTGAAAGCATGGGGGTGGGGGAGGGGGTTGTTCCCCTGACCCTGTGAGCCTTCTGAGGACAAGAACCTATCACACATCTCTCTACAGTTCCCAGAGTTGCAGGTGCCTCACAGGTCCTGCATCAAAGAGAGGACAATACTAAATGAAAGTCACAGCAGAAACAACCATCCACCAGTGACTGCCTTTCATGTTTGCAATTTAGAGCCAGAGAAGCCTGTGAAGGATTGAAGTAGAAGGCCATTCCTTCCAAGTGGAGTGTGTCACTTTGCATTATGTCCTAGGGAACCACAAAGACTCCAAGTACTATCTATGATGATCAACACCTGTCCTGACTTCTGGGCCCTTTGTACCCCACCCCTCCAAGTGCACTCTCAGCTACCCCACAAAGCCAGAAAGCATGAGGTGCCTGGAGAGGCTCCCACCTACCCCAGGAGGATGGGCTGAGCTTGGCTGATTCCCAGGGAGGATCTGGCAATACCATTACCAGTATTTGACACCTGAATGCTTATGATGTACCAGGTGCTTCGAGGTATGATGTTATTCAATCCTCATGTAATCTTTCCATAGTGTCAGAATCCCTGTGTTACAGATGTTACAGAGTTGAAAGCTCTGGGCTGCTGCCCAACCCCTCCTCACTCATTTTATTAGGGATAGATACCTCCCCTATTGAGTGAAGAGGGCTGTGGGTAAGGCCCAAGCTCCTGTCTCTGGACAGGGATACTTAGCAAAGAAAGCCCCATAGTTTTCTTTCTTAGGGGGGTGGGTGGAGGATGAGCTACTCTAGCTGCTTGTAGCAGCAGCAGCTTGATCTGACAGTCACTGCCAGTAGCACCAGATTCACACAGCCACGGGAACAAAATGTTAGGGGAAAATCTCCCCATACTCAACATGCACAGAAGACCCCTTGCCTTTGATTCCAAAACAATACAGTACTGGCCATTTAGAGACCATTGCAATGTAATATACGTTCTAAGGCATCTGGATTGGTTTAAAGTACATGGGAGGACAACACACACACAAACACACACACACACAGAGAGAGAGAGAGAGAGAGAGAGAGAGAGAGAGAGAGAGAGAGAGAGAGAGAGAGATTCTGTGTGTCTCCAGATTTGGATATCTGCTGGGGACGGGGTTCTGGAACCAATCTCTCACTGACATAAAGGGACACTGTCCTTACCCACATCCTTCCTTTCCTCATCACCTGCTCCTGACAAGGCTGGTAGGGACCAATTCCCAAATCAATTATTATCACTTGACTGACTGGTGGTTTTGAGATAGGGCCTCACTGTGTCGCCCAGGCTTGTTGCTAACTCTATCCTCCTGCCTCAGCCTCCCAAGTATTGAAAATAGAAAAGTCCCTTTAAACCAGGCTTTGGGTCCTTATAATTTATTTCTAGAAAAACTCAAGCCCAGGGCTGTAACAAGCTTTGGTATCCTGGAAAGTTACTTCTTGGACCTCAGTTTCTTCTTCTGAAAGAGAATAGTTGTGAGTGGTCCCAGTGTTACCTTCAGAGATGTGACAAGCAAGGGTGCTCTAACACAGTGTGTCATAAGTATTTTGTTAAGTAAGAGAATCCTTAGTCTGCTTGGGTGACTCACTCTGAACCACCCAAATTATAGTCTCTTCCCCAGCCCACAGGCAAGGCCAGGGGCAGAGGACACCCTCCAGAGGATATTCTGAACTGCCTTCTCATTGCATCAAGGGCACTCCACCACAGTACACTGTCACCCCAATTCTGGAAGCCCCTGTAACCTGTCACATGTTACTCAGAGTTGTTTCTGATAAGAAGCTTGAAGGTAATTCCTGACTCATCCTGGGTTCTAATTGCTTATTGTGTGGGGGTTACATTTCTCACGTTCAAGGTCAAGTAAAATCCCTGCTTGTGTCTGACAGGGATTTCAGTCTGTTGGAAGCTCTTTTATTTATTTATTTTTTTAAATCAACCACTATGGTATAGTGCGATTATAACTCAGCTGTAAACAAGTATTTGCAGGCTCCTGCTAAGGATAAAGGGACATATTTTGTTGCATGCAGATAAAACAGCACTGTACTTCAAGCCAATTACTGTCTCAGACAAATGCTCTATTCGCACACGTATAGAGAATGTTTTCTTTGGTGTTTGGAAATGTCACCCCTGCTGCCCCAGGACAGAAGAAATTATTTTGTGAAGCTGAGGCTTCATTTTCTACAAGAGAATGCCAGCCTTGTATTTTTGTTTTGCTTTGTTTTTGCCACCCATAATCATAACAGCTCCAGCCAACAGACACTGCCAATCCAGAAAGATGTCTCTGGAAGTCTTTCCTTCCAGTTCTTTGCTGAAAATACCCAATTCACAATTCTGTGTGGTGGGAAGATGGTTCTTTTATCAAGTTATTAGGGACTACACAGCCACCAAGAAAAATGACATTCAATGACCAAGGTCATTGTATATGTCAGTCACTTTGTCCCTGAGACAAACACCTGACAGATATGACTCAAAGGAGAAACAATGCATTTAGCTCCCGGTTTCAGAGGGATCTGTCCACAGTCTCCTGACCCTGCACACTTGGGCAGAACATCACAGTGGTGGGAGTGTGTGGCAGGGACAGCTGCTCACATCATGGTGAACATGAACCAGAGAGAAGATAAGAAGCCTAGCAAGGAACAAGACAGCTACAAGGACCCACTACCAGTGCTTAATTCCTCCAGCAGCTGAAGTTTCTAGAACTTCTCAAAATAGAGCTGCCACCTGATACTAAGCGTTCAAACCCTAAGCCTGTGAGAACACTTCAGATTCAAACTAGGGCAGTGGAGGGAGGATGATTGGCAACCCCAAGGCCAATATGTTTATTCCACTCATGTCCACAGACACCCCACAGCATCATTAGCATGACCATCATCCAGACTGTGTGGAGGATCCAGGCTCATGACAAGAGCCCATGGTTGAGGGAGGGAAGTTAACATGCTACTTGGGGTAAATGCCAACCTCACTCAAAGCCACTGCAGTCAGATACTCTGAGCTCGCCATCTTCCCTAAACTCACCTGAAACTCATCTTTTGACCTGCGTACTCTGTCCTCACTGGCCTTCTTACAGGCTCATATAGCTGCTGTGCACCGTGTTTCCCACATGGAAATACTTTCAAGTCACGTGATGCACATATGCCATGTGTAGTTACACCCACCTTCCCCCAAATATCTCCCTTTGCAAGACTGGCAGACATCTATATACCTGCTACCTCACAATAGAGGGCAATAGGGAACTGTGGTGCTTTGAATAGGTTTGGTCCCCCACAGACTCATGTGTTTGAATGCTTGGTCCACAGGGAGTGGCACTGTTAGGAGGTGTGGCCTTGTTGGAGGAAGTGTGTCACTGTGGAGGCGTGTTTTAAAGTCATACAAACGCTCAAGCTCCACCCAATGCAGAAAATAGTCTCTTCCTGGCTTCCTGTGGGAGATAGTCCCTTTCTGCTGCCCAAGAATCAAGATGTGGAACTCTCCGTCCCTCCAGCACCATGTCTGCCTGCATGCTGCCATGCTTCCCACCATGATGATAATGGACTGAACCTCTGAAACTGTTTACCTTGGCCATGTTGTACCTTCACATCAATGAGACCTAACTATGACAGGGGCCCTGGTCCCAAAGACAGAAAAGCATGTTATCTGAAGTAGGAACAAACATCAGTAGAGTCCAAGGTTACAACCAACCTCATGGGATGGACAAAATGATTCTTTGTGAGGATTTGCCCACAGGAGCTTGTGTAGCATCACCAGTAGTCAGTCCACTTGAGAACAGTAGAGACCCACAATTCAGAATTCAAGCAAAATATATCTCTACTTCTTTCCACTTCTCCACTCCCATTATTCCCATACCAGTCCAGATCAGCATCACAGAGACCTGGGCATGAAATGAACACTTCAGAAGAAACAACCAAGTCTGAACCAGTACAGAGAAGACAGAAGTTCTCAAAGTAGGAGGTTTTTGGGAGCTGGGACAGCACTGCAAAGGCTCAGAGTCATGAAAGATCTGGCACCATGGACTGGATAAAACGATCACAGTGATATGGTCTATCTGGTTCCTATAGAAACCATGGAAGAACAAAAACCTCACCTCAAACTTCTGCCGAAGCTCTTCATTGCCCTCGCTTCCTTCCGGCGGCACCGGCACATTGAAGTACTCGCCTTCTTCCTGGCTTAGTAACTTGAACCTAGGGAGAGACAAGCGGTTGGGATAAGTCTATGACGGTGTAACAGCATCAAACTGAGCAGGAAGTCTACCTCAAATCCTGTGTTGAGGGCTGGGGAGATGGCTCAGTAGGGTAAAGTGCTTGTCATGAAACTCGAGTTCAAATCCCCATAGTACACATAAAGCTGGGCATAGTAATGTATCTGCACACCTAGCACTGCTAGACGGAGCAGGAGGAGGCCAACACAAGGGACTCTCCAGAAACAACTCAACAGTCAGCTGGCCTGTGTACGGTAGCATTGAGCAACACACACTGCCTCAAACAAGGTGGAAGCTGAGGACCTCGGCATGTGGGCTGTGGCAGACGTGCACCAGCCTGGCACACACACACACACAGCTCTGCGAGCTATAGCACTCACAGAGCACGGCTCTCTGCTGAGTCATGCTAGCAAGACTCCCTGCTCTCTTTTCTCCCCTGTCCCCTGTCTGCTCCCTTCCACACAGGACCACAGATCTCACAGGCTTTCTCCCTCAGAGGCTGTCGGGGCTCTGTTTTTGGCTTCTGAAGGAACAGTGTCCCTGTGGGTATGCTTTCAATCCCTGGTGTTGCTTAGGTCCCACCACACCTCCTTACTCTTTTGGATAACCTTGGATACAAAGTCCATCTGAGCCCCTGTATTTTTATCTGCACTTTGGAATAGAAGTTCTCTTTGCATAGAACTGAAAGGCGGTGTGCGTGGGAAACAAATGCAGCACCAGGCAGTCAGCAAATCCTCAATAAATACCATCAAGGTTGTCATCATTAACGGTACCAATGGTCATAATATTCATGGGAGCTTTCATTTTGACCACTAGGATATTGACCACAGATAATAAAATTAAAAACAAAACAAAACCGAAGAGGGAATGGTGACATGTCGACATTCAAAGGTGAGGGCAAGGCTCCCAAACTCCTCCGCCCTGGCAGTTCTACCTAAAAATTAGCATGTATGATGTATTCACGTGGAATCTTAATCCTAATTTTTTTCTTAATTCACATATCTTAAGCAGTGTCCATATGAAGAGATAGATGAACCAGAGGCAGCAATACAAGCCTCTGAGCCTCACACTGGATGCTCAGTTCACTCCCCCGAAGTTCTAAAAGATACAAGACTAAGAAGGTGTGTGCACATTTGTGGCAGCTCAAGGAGGTTTGCTGTACATACGAGTCCCAGGAGCTTCTACAGGTGACGTGATCATGAAAGAATACCTCGTGCTGTGTGGCAAGCTTTGCCATTCATAAGCTTCATGTGGGTGCTGCCAAATCTGCACATTATTTTTACTTAGTGTTTTTCATGTAAATAATTGGAGTTTTCAAAAATAATAAGTTCACATTAATAATCAAAAATAATAAGTTCACATTTAAAGTCCACTGTCTGGCTTGAAGGTGAAAGTTAGCATATATGAAGATCTAGATTTACCTGATGACACAGGAAATGAAACAAGAAAGTGGAGTGGGAGGAGAGAGAGAGAGAGAGAGAGAGAGAGAGAGAGAGAGAGAGAGTCCATCTATTTCTTTAAGATAAATCCAGTCACTTTCTTTGAGTAAAAATGACTGTTAAAAAGAAAGGTGTGACTTTCTTTGATGTACTTCTTATGTGAGCATGAGAACCTGAGTTCAAATCTCCAGTACCAAAGAAAGGAGCTGGGGCCCTCTAATCCCAGCTCTAGGTTAAAAATGGGAGGATCTCAGGGATTCTTAGCTAACTGGTGAGCTCCAGGTTCAAAGAGAGACTTTGTCTCAAAATACACCGTAGAGAGCGATTGAGGAAGACATCAACCTCTCTGGCACACACACACACACACACACACACACACACACACACACACACAGCTGCCTCCTCCTCATGCTTCCATTGTGATGCTTAGCTTAAGCACACGAGACCAACTAACTACAGACTGAAATTTCTGAAACTGTGAGCCAAAATATATTTTCAGTCTTTAAGTCGTTCTGTTGGGTGGGTTTAGTCCAAAGAGGTGCAGGGCTCCCACAGTCTAGCACAAGGCTTTCCCCCTCCAGATGGAACCAGCAAAGGGTGAGTGTCGAAGCATCTTAGGCACCTACCCTCAGGACCATCCCTGCACAGCACTGAGAAGTGGACAATCACACTCTGATTATTAGCATCCAAAGTCATGCTGGGTCTCACACTTCAGAAAAGACAGTTCATTAGTTTTCACAGATAGTGGAAACTTCAGCCACTGACAAGCCTGGATCAGATGAGCAAGGTGTAAGCGAGGGTCCCTTCCCTACACCCAGGAGGCTGGGGAGGAGCCAGCTCTTGGAGAAGGCCTGCCATAAGCAGTGTAGGAAGGACTGACCCAGACTATATGCACTTCTGCTGGACCCAGGAGAGGATGCTGTGCCCTACACGAAAAGAACAGGGACTCTCTCCAACTTAACAATGTGCACAGAACTTTACAGTATGTAAAGGAGGACACCTCTCCCTCAGGAGGGACTCTTGCCTGTGTAGCCATCTCTACCTGTGGTCCCCTACAGGATACCTGGTATGCATGAGATTTAAAAAGGCTCCTGGCTCTCTTATCTGGATCTAAGGGACTAGGAAAGGGCCACACGTCACCTCTGTGCTCATCGTTCAATGAGAAGAGATAAAGGTGGCACATGTAAACCCAGCCATCCAATGAAAGAAATATGGACGTGGTAGATCAGACAACCCAGGAGAGCAGCTGTGGGAGGAAAGTCCTGTAAAATGTCTAGTTCATATTTTCAGTGAGAGCCATGAGAGCCAGAAAGGGAACAATCTGAAATTAGGAAAGATTGTTTCAGAAGAAAACTCCAATCACTGAATTTCAAAAATCCACTGGAGACAGTGAACACAGGATGGGTAATTCGGACAATTAGGGAATTAGAGAACGGGGCAGGGTAATGTCTCTGCCCGACGCCTTGATATTTATCATATTAGGGTAGAGTTACACAGACACTCTGTGCACACTAAGAAAAATTTCTTCACACATATGAAGAAAAGTGGCATTTTACATGAATGGGTATAATTTCATAACATACGTGTTGGGGAAACATTCATATCCTCAGTATTGAGAGTTGTTTTTCTCTGCAGTGCTGGAGACCAAACTCAGGCCTTTGTGCTTGCTAGGCAAGTGCTCTACACTGAACAACATCCCTTATGAAAAGTTCTTAGGAATCAATGAAAAAAAAACGCAAACCCTTATAAATATAAACAAATAGCAATCTGCAAATGGCTTAGCATAATTGGAACTACAGAGTGTGTACAGTCCTTGGGTTGAGTGTTTGACATATACATTCCTAAGAGTTGACATGTAAGGATGAAATAATACTGACATGCATTCATCAGATGGAGATCTTTTTTTTAAAATACAGGATGTGTTAGCAAACATTTATTGAGGCACACATTCTCAGAGCCATCAATTTCAGTCTTGCGGATTTATTAGGACATAATTAAAAGTGTATACACATAAGAGTTGAGCTGCCAGCTTGTTGTGAGTTATTTTTATAGATATTCATTTCCTGCCTTAGAAGAAATGACTGTTTGATGGAGGCAGATCTACAGAATGGGTCACATGAAGCTGTAAGAAATGATGTCTGGAGCTGGCTGGTGGTGGTGCATACCTTTAATATCAGCACTTGGGAGATAGAGACTGACAGATCTCTGTGAGTTCAAGGCCAGCCTGGTCAACAGAGCTAGTTCCAGGACAGCTAAGGCCACACAAAGAAATCCTGTCTTGAAAGAAAGAAAGAAAGAAAGAAAGAAAGAAAGAAAGAAAGAAAGGAAAGAACAAAGAACCGACAGCAGCTTAGATAGCTCGAAGGACAAAGAACTTGCCTGTCAATCAAGAGGATGGGGTTAGGAGCCCTAGTGCCCACATAAAACTGAACCCTGCATCTGTAACCCTACCTTCCTAAAAGCTCAGAAGTCACCTAGCGAGGTATACCCAGCAATGAACCAGAATCTGTCTCAGACAAACTGAAAAATGATGACCAACACCAGAAATTGACCTCTGACCTCCACAGCACATGCATGCTACAGCACACAAGCACCACCCCTGAACGAATATTCATGCAAATGAACATGCATATGCACATACAATACACACTACACCCAAACACACATGATTTTAAAAAATGATATAGCCAAGGTTATTGAGTGATGGGAACAGGTTCATAATTTGTAAGGCTTTACTTTTATTTGGCAAAGTACATCAACAGGGAAGGAAGAAGGAGCAGAATAGGTCTCCTCAACTTCCTCACTCAGAACACAGACCAACAGTCTTCCTCCTTGCTGACCTAGCCCTTGCTTCACAAGAAGCCAGCACAGGCACAGGCTTGCCTCGGGGCCTTGGAGTAAGCTGCTTTCACCCTAGATAGCAGCAGGACCCAATCCCTCCTCCCCTTAGCCCCCTGCTAAATGTCACCTTGCCAGTAAATTCTTTCCTGAGAAAGGACTCGAAATCTACATCTCATCCTTGCTCCCAGCACTCCCCAGATAGCATTTATTTATCAGTCTGGAGCACGTCATGTCCCTCCACTCCCATTGTGAAAATGTTACTTCTTTTTCTCTACCTAGAGAGAAATCTCCCCGAGGCTGAAGATTTGTATCTGTTTTGTTCTCTTGTGTCTCTTGAGCACAGGGGGTTCTGCTGCTGTGGATTTCCATGGAAAGAAGGGCAAGTGACTGTATGGATGTCATCAATGAGGTTACAGGGGGAAACATTAACTATGACAATTATGACATCATGTTGTTAAGGGGGAAACATCAACTGTGGCAAAGATGACGTCATGTCGGTATAATAGATCTGGAGGAGTTACTAATAATGAATATTGCTACATTCATAGGAAAAAGAAAACACCACTAGAAATGAAAATAAAACATTTCTGACATTTTGACTGAGAGAGCCAGGATGAGTATTATGCACTTAGCATAAGTGAACAAAATGAAAATACAAAGGCATAAAAGGTTTACAAGCCATGAAGATGTGCAGTTCACCAATGCCGAAGTATACATCTTACAGACAACAAATACAATTTTTATTCAAATGCCTATAGACTATTTAGGATCAGTGGATGTAGACTAAGTTTACTTGAAAGAAAGGGAAATAAGACAAACTACAAGGGGCTGAAAACTTGGCTCTGTAGTTAAGAGCACTGGCTGCCCTTGCAGAGGACCCGGGTTCAACTCCCAGCACCTCACATTGGCTGCTCACAACCATCTGTATAGTTCTAGGGGATCCAAAGCCTTTTTCTGACCTTCACAGATATCAGGGATGCATGTAGTACACATCCATATATATAGGCCAAACCCTCATACAATAATATAATAAATAGAAATAACTTTTTTAAAGAAAAAAAAAAGAAGCTGCATCTCCTGTCTAAACCATTTTATTGCAACTTGACACAGGAACAGATACTTGAAGACTTAATTTACTTCTCTCTCTCTCTTTCTCTGTCTCTCTCTCTCTTCTCTGTGTGTGTGTCTATGTGTATGTATGTGTACCATGTTCATACAGGTACCCAAGAAAGCCAGAAGAGGGTATTGGATCTTCCCAGGAAGCAGAGTTACAGGTGGCTATCAGTCATCTGATGTGCGTTCTGGAAACCAGGCTCTGTAAGAGCAGCAAGTGCTCTTAACTGCTGAGCCATCCTCCCAGGCCCATGAGCAAATATCTAAGTGCAAAGTTCATTCTCAAGAATAAAGACTGTGCCTACATGTAGTTTTGTAAGAATGGAAATGAAGAACACATTTCTCAGACCCAGAAAGAGCAAGAGAACTCAGGATGTGACACATCAAAACCTAGAGAAATTGCCTATTCCCACAATAGCGTTTGTTATTCTTAAAGAACTGGGTAAGGTACGAAGAGAAAAACAAATAGTGAAATACTCAACTGGAGTTCAAAGACAAATGCAAAATAAACAGACAAAGAGAGGAAAACAGACATAGAACTAAGACATAGTCCCAGAGCAGATTCTTTGGAGAAAACAAACCAAACAAGTAATACAGATGAATCTCCAGCCAAACCAAGAGGAAGGGGAACAGCATAAATAGACACAATTAGACACACAGGGGAGGGTTTGGCAGAAGGTACAGAGCTGGCAGCAAAGAGGCAGATGAGTGGCCGGGGGCAGGCGCTGCACATCTGGAGGCTTCCACAGCTGCCTCTGTGGGTTCTGCTGAATGGTTTTAAGTCACAGTCAAGCATCACCAGACGACCAGCACACACTCTGTGAACTTCCTCGTGATGAGGGCATCATAGATTGTACTAACCCAAATCTAGGTGGCAGAGCCCCCTGCATCCCTGAGCTCTGGGTCTAGCCTACTGCTCCCCGAGGCAAGTCTGTACAGCATGTTCCTGTAACTGAATGCCAGAGGCACTTGCTGTACAACAGTATTTGGCCAGAGGATTTTTTCCAGATCTGTTACTGACATAGAGGCGCACTGTAAACATCATACAACACGTAACTGTATAAGGCAGCAGCAGGAAGGCTGGAGGAGCCCGCCTCCTACTGGACAGGGAACTGAGTTTGCAAGGTGTCATGTGACTTATTTAACATGGAAGAGTGTTAAAAGACTCTCTGGAGGCCTGGGAAGATAGCTCAGTCTGTAAAGTGCTTGCTGCCCAAGCGTAAGGCATCTGAGTTTAGACCCACAGCACCCACATCAAGCAAGCTGGTTCACAGGCCTGTGAACTCAGTCCTGGGAAGAGGGACAGAAGACGCCTGAGGACTTTCCTGGCTAGTCTAGCTGAACTACCAGGTTCAATGTGCCTTAAAAAATTATTACTAGTAACTCTACTTTTTTTTGAGAGAGAGAGAGAGAGAGACAGAGAGAGAGAGAGAGAGAGAGAGAGAGAGAGAGAGAGAGAGAGAGAGAGAGAGAGAGAGAGAGAGAGAGAGACTGACTTCATATAACTCAGGTTGACCTTGAACTCATTTCATAGCTAAGGGCGACCTTGAACTTCTGACTCACCCTGCCTCCACCTTCCCAGTGCTGGGATTACAGGCCCATACATACAGGGGAAAACAGCACATCTAGTGTGTGAGGCATTGGGGAAGGAACCAGGCACTAGTGCATGCTAAGCAACTCATCTGATTATCATATCCAGGTCTCTTATGTCTTCTCATTGTCTTTCTCTTTGCTTGGGTTAAATGCATAGCTCTTGTTAAATTTCTCCCTGGAAAACGGTTTCAGTCTACAACTGTTTTAAGCAAACAACTGTCTTTTTGTTGTTGTCATTTAAAATTGTTTGAGTAGAGCAGGCAGGCGCTACCCAGGCAGAAGGCTGTCCGTGTCTGCGAGTGTGTGTGCTGGGCTAAATGCTCACATAGCAAAACTAGAGATGCAGAAAAAAAAAATCAGCTTTGTTTCTGAAAATGGACTTAAGCTCCTCATGCAGTTTAATTGGCCTGGGAAAGAAAGGAGTGGGGGAGTTAGAAGGAGGGCAGTTCCCTGCATGGTCCTACCTTCATAGACTGACAAGATAGCAGCTGGGGGGCAGGGAGGGGGTCAGTACCTGGGGCAGAAGTACCATCTCTTCATGAAGAAAACTCAGAAATAAGGAGTCCCAGAAGCAGAGGGGGAAAACAAACAAAACCTAAAACAATCAGGGCCAGATGTGACCTGGGGCTGGAATGCCTTGTATCCTGTGAGGAGGAGACACCTGGAGGAAGATACCTGGATCCTAAGGTGCAAGCAGGAAGCCAGTAAGATGCCTCAAAGAGAGGTGGGGCCAGACTTGCTCTTGGGGTGTGGGGTGCGGTTCAGAATGACTACTCAGCAGGAGAGAAGCCTGGAAAGCACCACCAGCAAAAGAAGCCTGCTCTGTGGCCACCATGAGATCACGAATGGTCTGAGAAAGACTAAGGACGGTTCTCACAAAAGAAGCCATACTTTCCAGTACCTACGATTCCTGCGTTTGTGTGTTCAGCCCAGGGCCTGGCATCCGGTCAGAACCAGTCAGTAGTAACTATCCTTATTACAATTAATATTACTATGATCTCTCCTGCCTCACTTCTACCAGGGATCATGGACTTGCAGAGAAAGGATCCATTAAGATAGGAACAAGGAACAAGGAACAAGGCAGGGGAAGGTATCCAAAAAAAAAAAAAAAAAAAAACATGAAAGGGAGAAAGGACTATGAGACTTGTCATCCCATTGTGTCACTCTGGTTAGTGACCCCTGTTCTGCAAAGATGTGAACTTACAGAAAAGTGAGTCAAGGCCATCTTTTGATTCAGGCTGGTAGATGACAAAGCCTCAAGACTGGGCTTCCTTTGCTCATACACATGTGTGTGTGCACACGCGTGCGTGCGTGCGTGCGTGCGTGCGTGCGTGCGTGTGTGTGTGTGTGTGTGTGTGTGTGTGTGTGTGTGTGTGTGTATTAATGTAGCCAAGCTATTTCAGCAACCTTTTTCCCAAACAACAATTTCCTAGACATCAGTCTATCAAATCTTCCCAAGGAGTCAGCCGCTGGTCCTCAGTAGTGAGCTGAGGACGCCTTGACTTGTGATCATTATTTTAGAAGTATGGTGAGGGATTTTTTTGGGGGGGAGGAGGGAGTTTTGAAGTAAGGCTTCTCTTTGTACCTCTGTCTGTCCTGGAATTCCCTCTGTAGACCAGGCTGGCCTCAAACTCAAACTTTCCAGAGATTTGCCTGCCTCTGCTTCTCAAGTGCTGGGATTAAAGGTATGCGCCACGATCATCCAGCTAAGGATGGTGTTTTTAACCACTTCTGAATTGTGCTTTGCTTAATACCAGCCCCCAACACACTCCTGTCCACATCCCCTCTCTCATTACATCATCTTTGACTTGTTGTGAGTATTTCTTGTCCAAGGTTTATCTCCGCTCCCCCATGAGTTCCATCCACAAAAACACACCTGTCATCTTTCCTGATGCATCCCCTCGGGACTAGAATGTTCTGTCCATTTGAGTAAGAACCTGAGATAAATCAATTTGGGGCAGGGACTAGGAAGCTATAAGGTGGACAATGGGGATGTGTGGGCTGGATGATGTGTTCTCTTTCTTGAGAAGTCAGTCTGATTTGTTTTTTCTTTCACTTGGAACTGACGAAGTCCCAAGTGAGACAATTTAGAGAGGAGATAATTTACTTTTAAGAACTAAGAGCAGTTCCAATCATCACTTCCCCCAAAGCAATGGCTGGGAAGCCAGGTTAGACCATTGATCCTTACTCTTTCATTCAGGTGACTGCAAAGTGGTCCCCCACGGGGCCTACCCACCTCCCCGTTGGAAATATTGGATGAGGATGCTTTGTTCTGGCATTAGAATGGAGCAAAGCAAAAGCTCCAGAAGAAATAAAACATTGTTGGTGATTGTGGACAGGCTGGGGAGGCACTGTCAACAAGGGTACACCTACTTAAGGAGTCAAGATTGGACAATGGGTTGCTCAGATCTGACGAGTTAACTCCTAAGAAGGCTTTAGTGCCATGAAGCTGTTTGCCCTAGGGCAGGGGTGGTAAACTGAGGTAAAAACTGTGGCCAAGAGAGAACCATGTCTTGCTTGATATTCAGCTATTCAGTTTCAGTCTGTTTGAGTGTGTGTGTGTGTGTGTGTGTGTGTGTGTGTGCGCGCGCGCGTGTGTGCTTGTGAAGGCAAATGTTGAAGCTAAATGCCTTTTTCAACAATTCTCTATTTTACTTTTCAAAAGTTTATTAAACCTGAAGCTCACCGATTGGTTAAATACATTGCCTAGTGAGTTCTAGGGATTTGCTTGTTTCTGCCTGCCCCCAGTTTCTGGCCCCCTTGCCATGGGGTAACAGATACATTCTGCTTTTGTTCTGTCTGCTTTTGCATGGGTGGTGGGGATCTAAATTCAGGCCCTTGTGCTTATATAGCAAGCACTTTATGACTGTGCATGCGGGCAGGTACCACACAGCCATTTCCCAGGTCCCCTTTTACTTTTTATTTTGAAGTAAGTCTTCACTAAGCTGTCCAGGCAGGCCTTCACCTTGCCATTTCCCCAGTGCCAGTCTTCCAGGCAGCTTGGATGAAAGGCCCATGCCACCAGGGCCAGCTAATGGCGGATTTGTAAACTGAAGAGCCAAATAAGGGCCATTGATGAGGCCGAGCCAAGTTATGAGTCATATTGCAATGTTAAAGGAAAACATATTCGATCCCGTGTCTGACAGAACGAAGTGCATTGTCCTTTCCAATGCAGAATCCTTACCAGCCATCCACACCGGCTTTCTGTAGTTCTGAAATCCCAAAGGACAGAGATCCCATGAAGTCATTTCTGCTGGTCAAGTCCCAATCCCAGATCTCTACAGACAGTCTTCTGTCTTTGTCTGATTCCTTCAGCTGACTGGAGAGAGGGAAGGAAGGGGGTGGGGGAGAAGGAGAGAGAGAGAGAGAGAGAGAGAGAGAGAGAGAGAGAGAGAGAGAATGAGAATATCAGCCAAGGCCATCATGATTTCTCAAGCAGATGAAATGTACAAAAGGATGAGACCCTGAGGTAGATAGAAATCCTGTCACAAGCTGCTGCAGGAGACACACTTGGTTTCTACTCCTTTGGGAGTAGGGGCTCATTCTGTTTGACAGCCCATGGCTCAGGTGGGGGACCTAAGCCAGTTCCAACAAAAGCAGGCCTATCTATGTCTGCTGTCTCTGTTTTAATTCCCATGGACAGTCACTGGGAAAAATTCCAATATCCAAGACATCTCTGGGCATGCATGTGTGTGCATTTGCACACATATGAGTTGAATATGAAGCAGAGACTGCACAGAGAAACTTCTTTTTTAGTGTCTCAGGGGAAACTGTTTTGTGGCATGATCCTGAGAGGCTCAGGTAGTCCTTGCTTTATCCTGAAAAAGAGGCAAGAATATGAGGCTGCCCCAAGAACCAGCCTGTGGCTACAGTGTGACCCATGGGATCAAACTACGGAAGGCTCCATCCTGCTCAGCCTTCTACTCACCAAGGGGCCTTTTTAGCAAGCCCCATGCATAAAATAGGAATGGATTAATCAGAGATTATTAGTCAGATTGTCTAACTAGTGCTTGATTGTACATCATACCTGCTCAGTACATATCATCTGCTACTATTAACAACCACTGGCCCAGGCACATTGAGAAGGGGACCCTCATACTCTTCCTCATTAGAGAAGATCCTAAAGTGAAGCTGATGTAGTTCTCCCAGTAGGCTGCAAACCAAGCATCATCTAAACTCAGTCCTAGAGATTTTGTCACTATAACCCCACTAATTAACTGTCACCAAACAGCACACGTCCAGTCCCATCCACCAACCCACACTACAAGCAGTCTCAACAGGATTAATTGTTTTTTAATTTTTCTCCTGGTTCATAATACTGGAATCCAGATGGAAGAGGAAGTGGGGAAGAATGGAGGGAAGGAGGCAGAGGGAAAATGGGGGAACCCCTCAGTCCCTCATGCTGGGCCATGGAGATTTCCACTTACAATCTGAAGGTTTCATTCCACTCCGGGTTGAGGGAGCATTTGATGGTCTTGGTCTTCTGCTTGCTCTCACTTTTGGGATCAGGGATCAGTTTCAGTTTTACGTAAGGATCTGACAAGCCATTGGGGTCCATAGGTACCAGATTTTTAGCATCTCTTACTAAAAAACAAAAATAAGTTTCAATATTAGCAATGTCCAAAATGTTTAAGTACCTGTCAGCAATGCCTGTGGTACCCGCAGCAGGGTCCTGGGCATCACACTTGCTTGATGGGAGTTTGAATTTTATTAATATCAACAGCTAGAGGCATGTAAATGAGACAATCTGACAGGATTGTAGAATTTCTTCTATACTGGCTTTAAAAATTATTCTTAAAATCTTTATTAGCATATATTAATTATATAAAATAATGTTTCCTTAGAATAACTTCATACATGTATATAACATTTGTGCTGGCTAGTTTTATGTCAACTTGACACAAACTAAAGTCATTTTGGAAGAAGGAATTTCAATTGAGAAAATGCCCTCACCAATTGGCCTGTGGTAAGCCTGTGGGGGCATTTTCTTGATTGGTGATTAATGGAACATCTGCATGATAGTCCGTCTCCATTGAGACATGGTTAATTGACCGGGAAGGACTGGGACATTAGGACAGTCCATTTCTGGATGCATCTGTGAGGACATTTACATAGATGATTAGACCACGAGGGTTCTGACTGAATGGATGCTCTAATCCACTGATGCACACCAAACAGGAAGGAGTTCTTAGAAGGTGATGGAATTGTAGAAGGTGGGGCCTGATTGGAGAACTCAGGGCATATCCTGAGTAACCAGATACTGTCCTGGCTACTTCCTATAACTGCTTTGCTCTGTTTCCTGCCTGCTATGATATGAGTTCCTACATTACCCCCTTCCACCATGACAGACTGAAACCTTATGTAAAATAAACCCTTTCTCCCTAAAGCTGTTCTCTCTGGTATTAGCCACAGCAAAGCACAGGACTGTGCAAGCCTGAGAAGTCAGCTACACAGACATACAGAGGATGCTGCCGCATGTAGAGGGGAAAAGGACCAAAGAAGTGGTGCTCCATGACTGCAGACTTTTCTTTAGAGATAATGGAACTAACTGGATACACAGACAACAGTTGCAGTGTCGTAAATGTGAAGTACAGTAAACTGTGTGTTTTAAAGAGTGAATGGTTACTTTATGCAAATGTTACCTTCATGCAAAAAGAAAAGGATAAAAAATGAAAGAGAGTTGCTATCTTAATGAGGGTATACATGCTATCCACGTGTCACATATCAGCAACACTAGGAAATTGCACAGAGAAAATGCTGGAAAAATATCGACAGCATTATAGCTAGGCTCCACCGAAGATTAAGGCCTCCTGCATGAAGGTTTAGGATCTGCTTAGAGAAGGAAAGGGAGTGAGGTTGAGCACTGAAGATGCCGTGGGCCAGAGAGAAGGCAAGGGAGAAGGAAGGGTCTACCTGGAGAACTGGAAAAGCTGATCAACATCAGCTTAAAGGGTAGAATCATGGGTAGCCAAGAAAACCAGGAAATGCGGCTTGCGTGGAACATAAGACAGAGTGCTGAAAAACTTAAAGACAGTGTTGACCATCTCAGTCAAGAAAATCCAAGGTAATATATTCAGTCTAAAAATGACTGAAACTAACTGCTTGAATGTATGACTCCTATTGGAGGTACAAAGATGGGTTCAACATTTTGACAAATCTATTATTAATATATTCATCAATTTATAAGTGAAAGCAGAAACCACAAGGTCACTGGAGTTATCTGGACATAGCCAGAAAAATCTCTTGACAGGGTCAGAACTAGCTGAAATAACAGCACCATGGTTTGCAACCAAAGCAATCCCAGGAGGCGGGCCTGAGACAGTGATGTCCGTTCCCATGGCCATTGTTCCACGCTTTCCCTCAGTGTTGCACAGATACAACAACACATGGAAAACAAGACTTCTGCAGTCTCAAGACAACAAGAACAACAAATAAGAAGGTGAATGACTGAAACACAGCGGGCAAACCCTCCCCCCTTCACTTCCTACAATGTTCCCTTCCACCCAAACACAGGTCTTCTCCCAGAGTGCACAGGTCACAGACCACAGTCTTACATGACCACGTTGTTTCCATTTCATGAATTCTGTTACCTCTGGCAACAAGTCTTCTCTCACCGCAACTCACTGGACCAGACACATAGTCTCTGAGCCCCTATTCCCTCCTGCTTCCACTCTATTTATGGGGCATGGATCTTAGGGTACAGTGGACTAGTTCCCTAGAAAACACTCAGTTTCCTCACCAATTTCTTTCCACTTTGCTTATCTAGCAAAATGCAAGTCATGGTTAAATTCAGATATCTTTATTTCCCTACATCCAATCAGGTGACCACTGTAGGAAGAAAGAAGAAAGGGAAGAGACAGAGCGAGGGAGGAAAAAAAAGAGAGGAAGGAAGGGAAGGGGAGAAGGAGGGGAAAAGGAAGGAGGGAAGGAATAAGAGAGAGAGAGACAGAGAGGGAGGGCGAAGGAGGGAGGAAGCATATGTGGATATTCAAGCAGAGGAAAGGGAAGCAGGAAGCAGGGAGCAGGGAGCAGGAAGGAAGGGTGGAAGGGAAGCAGGACAGGAAGGAGGAGAGTTTTCCTAAAGTCATATAGTCAGCAGGTGTTAGGACTGAATAGATGAATTATCAGAGATGTAATGGGCTTTCTTCTACTAAGACATAGGTTGAATTCATTCTCCATCTCAGCCATAAGTTACTTCCCAAAAGCAAAAATTAGTCCTTGCTGGCCTTAATTCCATGAACTCAGTGAACAGGTTCCTACTATGCCCTAAGCATTCTGGTATGTTCCAAGGAGACTGGGGAGAACCTAAGACACTGATCCTGTCCACAAAGAACATATGAAACTAAGTCTGTTAAAAGTATAATTGATTTCTGTATTGAAATTGAGACAGTAGCCAGGCCACATAGTCTTGTAGTTATAAAGTGGGCTCTTACCTAGCTATTACTGTAAACCTTCAACTTTGGTTTCTTGATCAATAATATATGTTGGTTTAACAGTAAATTTGGACAAAGAGTATTTGTTGCAGAACCGAGAAAATACTCAATAAGCATGAACTGTGTCATTGCTGTCTCATTGCTTAGTCAGTGCCCTCTGACCACACTTGCCATTCATTCATTCATTCATTCATTCACTTACTATTTATTTAGCAATGCTGAGGGTTGAATTCAAGACCTCACACACACTGGACTTCTGTTTACTCTTCATTTTGAGGCAAGGGCTCGGTTTCCCAGGCTGGCCTTGAACTTCTGATCTTCCTGCCTCTGCCTCCAGAATAGCAGAGATGACAGCCTGTGCCACTAGGTCTACTTTATTTCTTCGTAGGAACCATGCATTGGATCTTCCTTTTGGAAACCTCATCAAGAGGACTCTGCAAACCTCAGCACAGAGGAACTCTAAAGCTCTCCCAACCACGATTCCTGTTCCTCTCCCCATGGACTTGATGGAGGGCTGGAGTGAGATGCGTTCGCTTGCTTTTCCAGCAAGGATGAGGTGGAGGCTGCTGGCCCACGGGGCACACATGGGGTGACAAAGCTCCTGAGTGATGGGTGCTTTCCCCACGGAGCACAATCCCCAACTGTTATTTTCTCTTGTTTCTCAAGTCTTCCAAGGAAAATAGCATGTGTTTGTAGTCTGGGAATGACACTTTGCTCACACAGTGATCTGCATAAAAACATGAACTGAGTTGTTCTGAGGGGCCGTAAGCTTGTCTGTCTGGATGATTGGCAAGACACATGCATGTAGAAATGATTCATTTTTCCTCTCTTTGGGAAGGCCACTTCCCCGGGCTTCTTGTCATATAGACCAACACAGTAATGGCAGTCACTGGGAAGCAGTCCTCTGCCTTAAGTTTAGAATTCCCATCAAATGCTCTCTGCTGGAGTGCGGTGTGCAGTGTACTGAAGCCATCCTTCACCCTCTGCCCTCCGCCTCACAGCACACATTCCTCATTCCAGCATGATTCCACCTCTCCTGCCAGCCATCCTTCTCAAACTCTCTCCCTCTTCTGCCCTCTTGAATCTATCCTGTCTATCAAAGTGGCTAAAATTCTCCTGGACTGAGTAGCGTAGAATTGATTCAGAACTCTTGGCTTGCACATCTCCAGGAATATGGCTACTTTGAAACCACTGGATCATGAGCAGTTGACAGGCGCTCCAGGCTTAGATCCAAAGGCCTGTCTCCTCGGAAGCTTTTCAGAGTCAACTCATGTTTCCCAGCAGTGAGAAGACCGCATATGCGTTGAGGAAGCAAATCTCTCTAGACCACACTTGGCGAGACCAACTTTGATTTTCTTGATAAATGTTTCTTTACTATCTTTGCTGAAATCCAGCCAGTGCAGATGGTACGTTATGCTTCACACAAAACAGAAATAGCACCCATCCCCCTGGCGGAAGTTTGCTAAATGCACAGGAGAAGATCATGCTGAACCAGAAAACACAGCTTGTTTTGATCATGGAGCTAGGTGGGATCAAATCAACACCAGCAGGCAAAACCACTATAGTCTGGTGAAGGTTCTCTGGCAAGGTGTGAGAAGATACAGCACCAACTTTCCTAGGAATTCTTCTTCAAGAACTTTCCTAAATGGTTTAACTCTCCTTTCCAGAAAGTAAAAGAAAATCTTTTAAAAAGTCTAAAGAATTATCGTGTTTTATGGTCCCAGGACTGAATTTTATAAATATTGAGAAGCTTTCTTTTAAAAAATTAAAACTCTTTTTAAAAGAAATTTCCTTGACATTCTGAGTCCTCACAGGTCTTCATTATGTGCATTGAGACAGTGAGTCAAAGTCACAGCCACAAACATTCAAATGGACAATGCTGGCGATTCAGAAAGTAAAAACCGACCTGCACAGGGGAAGGTCTACACACACTAGCAGACACTATACTGAGGGTAACTTCATACCCACTAAAAACACTGGGCTGTCCACATGCACGCAGGTTTTGAAGACACAGGAAACAGAAGAGATTACAATATAAAGCCCGTGTTTAAGAAAAAGGCCTGCATGATTCTGTGAATGAAACCAAGCTCTGCACTATTAAATAACAGCTGTGGGCCAGTGTTAACATTTCCCCATTTGGATAATTAGACTGCACACTTAAGAGATTGACTTTGACCTTGGGAAATACATGCTGAAGTATTCTGAGGTCAGTGGGGATCATGATCCCTTACTGACCTCTCAAATGGTTCAGAAAAAAAAAAAAAAACACTTATCTAAAACTGTTTAATATAGAGGATGGTAGAATACATAGGCACATGAGAGACATGAGGGACACAAGGACATGAGGGACATAAGGGATATGTGGGACATAGGCACATGAGGCACTCCTAGCCAGTCAGGTGAAGAAAATACAAGAGTTCTTTCTGCCATTTTTGCATCTTTTCTGTCATTTTGAGACTATGTTAAAATCAAATCTCTTTAAAAGCCCCCACCTCCAATCTTCTAAAGCAGTGGTTCTCAACCTGTGGGTCATGACTCCCATAAGGGTCATCCATCAGATAGTTTTACACTAAGATTCATAAGAGTAGCAGAATTACAGTTATGAAGTAGCAGTGAAAATAATTTTATGAATGGAAGTCACCACACCATGAAGAATTGTATTAAAGGGTCACAGTATTGGGACCCTTGAGTAGTGTTTTAAAGGGGGGCACAATAAAGCATGTTTCTACAAGGTCTACATGCATGCACACATGTATGCACCCAGAAGATACACACAATTATTTTTAACTAATGGATACATCTGAGGGGGTGGAGAGGTCTGTTTGAAGGTGGGATGCAAAAGAACATTGGCCTTAGAACATTGGTTCTAGTCTGAACTTCTTACAAACAAAATGTATTCTTTTATTAATTATGTTATTAAGTTATATATTGATAGCATCTGAGAATCCATTGCCCTGGCCTTCAGACACTTCATTCCATTTCCCCCAAAGACACAACAGGGCAATTGGATCTTCCCTGTGATGCTTCAAGACTGTAATTTGAATTATAGAACCCAGAAACAGGATTTATGTCAAGGGCAGAGTCCTGATGTCCTATCTGAGACCAGTGGGACCCCCTCAACAGATCCCCTCGATAAAACCGGGCCTGCAGGGACAAACACTGACTGAACATATGACAACACTTCTTTCTGCCTAGTCCTGACCTCTAATCTCAGGGATGTCCTGGTGGCTGATACTTTCCTTAGACCTTTGGTTAACTCCATAGTGCTGTGGGTTATATTTCCTCGTTTAGATAATCATATGACATACATACTGAAGAATATATTTACTCTTAAGAAATGTACATTGGGACATTTTAGAATTAGAGAGAACCATGACACCAACTTATTCTCAGATGATTCATGAAAAATGCTTGTGTAAAGAAGTGTTTATCAAAAAGAGAGCTAAAAATCTCCCTACATGGTATCACACCTTCCACAGGAAACATCTTTAGCCCTCTTGTCTATAGTCTGTGTCTCCTTGATCTCTGTTTCTTTATTACCATAGCATTTCTAACGCCATCTTTCTCTGGTGTTTTGTGAGTCCTGACACTCTCAGGCTCTCCTTCCCCAGCCCCTTCCCTGGCCATTCTATGTAGGTGTCTGATTGCAAAGCAAGCAAACCCGAGTCATCTGGAGATGTCAAGGCCCCACAGGTTTCTGGCACAGCTGGCTACCTAGGGCTGCTGGCAGAGGCACAGTTGTCACGCATCTGATTATCCATGTTGAGTCAAACTTCCAGCTGGGACTGTCATCTTGTCTATCTGAGAGAAGAGCCTGTCAGGCTGCAGCAAGTGAGGAAAAGGTGGAGGATGAGATAGCTAGCTGAAAAATGTCAGACCTGGGCTTAACCTTCCCCTCCTCCATGATGCGTATTAACTGGGTGTTTTAAGTCAAAAACCTTCTTGGAACCTCAGTTTCCTTATTTTAAAAAACAAAGCAAAACAAAAACAAAAAAAAATGAGCAATGCTAGCGATAGACCAGGGAGATAAGTAGACTTTAGAAGTCCACTGGCTAGCTGCCATAACCAAACTGATAAGCTTCAGGTTCAGTGAGAGACACACACATACTCACAGATACATATACCACATACACACACGCATAGGTACACACACACACCCATACGCATACACACTCACAAATATACACACCACATACATACACTCATAGGTACACATACTCTCACACACAAATACATACACCGTATACATCCACACACTTGCAGGTATACATACACATCCATACACACACACATATATATGTGTGTGTGTGTGTGTGTGTGTGTGTGTGTGTGTGTATGTATGTATATATATGCATGCATATATATTACACACATGCATACATGCACACACATACACCACATGTGCGTGCGCACACACACAGACACACAAACATGTTCATGCCTAAGAGAGATAAACTAAAAGGAAAAAGAATTTATTCTGGCCGATGGTATCATTCGTTTCAGACCCCATTAGGCTAGCCCCATTGCTTTTAGGTTCATAGCAAGGCAGAAACATCCTGGTGGAAGGGTGTTGTGGAAAAAACTGCTCTCTTCATGGCATCTGCAGAGCAGCATGTGTAACTGGAAGATGCCAGGGATATAATTTACCCTTCACAGTTGTGTACCCAGGAACATATTCCTTCATCTAGGCCCCATTTCTTTAAAGTCCATTCAGCTGTGAACTCATTGGTGGCTGATCCATGATGACTGTGGTTGTCATTTACCCACTCTCTGTTGACCCAACTGCCAAGGGATCCAACCTTTAACACATGAGCCCTTTGGGGAGCTCATGTGTTAAAGCACTTTGGTCCTAGTTACCAGGATGATGACATTTAGGGAAAAGGTGAAGCTTGTGAAGAAGCCCCACGAATGCTGGTCTCCTTCCCCCATAGACAGAGTTCAGACCAAGTCATACAATGAAAATTTACAACAGCCACAATAAATTTCAGGACTGGAACAGCGTCCCTTTAGCGTGATCTTCATACAAATAAACCCCAGAGGAAGCAGCTTGAGGATGATGGGTGGTCTGAAGTCAGAAGCGATAAATCCATCCCTCATTACCAGAAGCTTCTTTCCATTCCGATTTAGTGCATTGGACTTCTGCCTGGGATGGCATCTCCTGTGAATTCCCAAGAGCCCTCAGAAATTTTTTTTATTGACAGAACAATTGCACATTTTTATGGGACACATTGTGATAGTTTAGTATGTTTGTACATCTTGTATTGATCAACTCAAAGCACCTAGGTCCTTCATCATTTCAGACGGTTTTCTTTTCTATTTGATAAGAACATTCAAAAGCCTCTCTTCCAGACAGTGTGGATTCGTTTCTAGTTTTACTTCACTCTGAGCTCTTTATATCCAGGCCCCCATCCTTGGTGGCTCCCTTTCCTCTGTCCCACAACACGGATAATGTGATTCACTTTCTTTCCAAATCTTGCGGATAGGGGGACACTTTTCAGCATGGCCCTCTACTACACTTGCCTTAGGCAGCTTGACATCACCGTGTAGTTCCAGTCTTTAGCCACAGTTTGAGACTCACCCTTCCGGTCACCCTGTTGGGGTTCCTGTCACTGCTAACAAGAGGAATTTCATGATTTCCACTGTTAGGATTCAACTGGTTTCCCAGCTCCATCTTCTGTGCCCGATGATGTTGCATGTGTCCAAGGGAACTGTAGGTGCCTAAGAACCTCTGACTCTATGTGCTTTCATCAGATGATGGGTGGGACACTTCCAGAGCCTCTGGGGGTGGAATACTGTTGGATTCCTGTCTCTCTGGCAGGAGACTATACCACCAAGTCTGTGGCTATTGGACAAGGAGAGAATTCCTTTATTGAAGGGCTCAAGGCCCAAGGCAGAGGAAGCAGAGAGTTATTTAGAGTGCATTATTAACTTTCAGAGTTTTAAACCTCTTCTGCCTGTCAAAGTGGTTTTAAAACTGTTGTGGTATTTCTGATAATTTCATACTTCTTACTAAAATTCGGCTTTTGTTTGGCATGTTTTCTCCCTAGGTCCACTGTCGGGTTTTCTTTTGTAACTGAAATGTCCTTTGTGTGTGGTTCATTGCTTGTTTGCCTCCATCCAAATCAAGGTGATCTTCCGTTTGCTCTGGCCTTCGCTCTAGGAACATTTGGTCCCATCTCCCCATGAGTAAATGCCTCTTGCTTCCCATGTCTGTCAGTTTGTTCATGATTACAGTTATCTTTTCATCGATGGAAATCTAGGAGCATGCCTCCAGCTTGCTTCCATATCATCTAACGCCCTCTTTCAGCAGGAGTCCTCAGCTCGCCATTCCTATGCATTTCTGTTTATTGTATTGTTTTAAATAGCTTTCTAAGGGCTGGAAACGTGTGGCTCTGTGGGCAAAGTGCTTGCTTAGCATGCACGAAGTCTGGATTCAATCCCCAACAGTGCATACAGCAAGAGAGACAGAGCACACCTATGGGCTGTCCTCAGCACTCAGTAGAAAGAGGATCAGAAGTTCAAGGTCACCCACAACCCCATAACAGCTGAGAGAGATGAAGGACACACAGGCACATGCCCTGTCCGACCACATTAACAGATGATTGATTTTTAGCACCATGCAATCCTTCCTGCTTATTTGACGATGCTTCTCCTCTTAGGAAGACCCTTTTTCATTTCTGTGTGTCCCCTTTTTGCTTCCTGCCTATAGCACTTTATGGGTCTTCTTGATTTTCTGTTTGGTTTGGTTGTTTTACATACTACAGTGAATCTTAACACATGGGTAAACTGATATAAGCCACCATGAACCCAGGACACAGAACAGCTCCACCATCTCAGAGAAATCCTTCAAACCTCTCCTGTGTGGTCGCCATCCCCTCCCCTGCAAGGCCAGGCTGCTGCTCAACTGTTTCTCATCACTACAGTGTTCTCTTTTTAATAATTGAATATATAAATAGCATCACGCACTATGAATCCTTTCAAGAGCAGCTCCTCTTACTCAGCACGATGCCTTTGAGAGTCATCCAAATTGTTACGCATATGAATAAGTCCTTTTCATAGCCAAGTAATGTTCTATTGTGTGGATGTGCCACAGTGTGCTTTTCTCTTGGCTGTTGAACACATGTGAGTTATTTCCAATGGACGACTAGCCAGAAGAAGGATCATGAGATACATGTATGTTGAACCTTGTATGACAGCAATATGTTTCCAGAGCGACTTGCCTTCTGCATTCCTGTTCAGTAATGCGTGACAGTTCTGTGCCTTTGCCAACACAGGACACTGACCTGTGTTGTTACTGTTGCTGATTACTGAGCTATTGCTAGTGATGAGTAATGGTATCTCATCTCTGTTTTAAGTTACATTCCCGAGTTCTCCAAGGTGTCAGCATCTTTTCACAAATGGATTTACCACAGTAATGTTGTCTCGAATGAAGCAAGAGTTTGTTTAGTTTTGCAGCCCATAGCCACACCTGGAGGCATGTAATGTAATAGGCTTGTAAAGATCAGGAAGCTGAGGTGGGAGGATTGAAGCTTCAGAGCTTCCATGGGTAACTTAATCAGGGTCTGCCTGCCTCAAAATAAAAACTAAAAAGGAGTACATCATGACTGGAGTTGAACTCCCAGTGCCACAAAACAAATATTAAGCAACAAAATTAAAAACACATCTTTCTTTTTCTCTTCCTCCTCCTCTTCCTTTTCTTGCTCATCTTTTCCATTCTCTTCCTCCTGCTGCTCATCGTCATCATCACCACCACCATCATTACCATCACTATCATCATCATCGCCATCATCATCATCCCCATCATCCCCATCATCCCCATCATTGTCTCCATTTTCTCTCTCCTCTCCTTTCCTCTCCCTGCCCCTGCCCCTGTCTCTGTCTCTCTCTCCCAAGGACTGTACCCAAGGATCTCACTTCAGACCAGCAGTGTCTAACTGGGTACCCCTTCCTTAATTTGCAAGTATCTTCTTCCAGGTTATAATTTCTGTTTCCACTGTGGAGCAGTGTCTTTCCCAGAGCAATCGCTTTCACATTTTAATGAAGTTTAATTCATCTTCTCTCATGTGAGTCATCTTTGTAGTGTCAGGTTTGAGGCCTTGATGTCTAACTCTGCATTATAATGCCCTTCCCCCCCCCCAACATTTTCTAAGAATTCCACTCTTTCTTTTCATTAGGCTCTGCCCCCTGCTTTGAGTTAATTCTGCCTTGTACTTCGAGGTGGAAGTTAAGATTTGTTAATTTTGTATATAGATATTCAAACATTCCAGAGTCATTTGTTGAAAACCTGACCTTTTTCTGACTTCGCCGCCTTTGCATTTCTGCAGAGAATCACTGGGTCGTTTCATGTGGCTGTTTCTGGCTTCCCTACTTCAGCAACTGTAGCCCTGTCACCTGAACCTCTCCATCACCAACACCCCAGTGCTAGGTTAACGCAGCTTCATACAGCAAGTCTTAAGGCTCAGTATTTGGCTCTTCCAACTTTATTCTTCATCTTAGAAAATGTTCTGGACTGTGTTAAATCTTTACAGTAGCATATAAATTTTAAAACTGCCTTATTCATAATTTTAAAATCCAGATGACATTTTGATTGGAATTTATACATCAATTTTTAAAAATTGACATCTTGGGTTGGGGTGTCTCGGTGGCGTGCTTAGGATTCAAGGCTTGATCCCCAGAATGGAAGAAAACAGGAAGTAGAAAACTGGCACCTTTACTCTGAGAAATCTACCGATTATAAACATGGCACAGAAAACTCACCACTTCTTTGTGTAATGCTATTTCCTTTTTTTTTTTTTTTTTGTAATTTTTAGAATATTCATTCAGACATCTGTAATTAGATTTGTAATTGAATATTTCATCCGATATTGGACCTATTTTATGTGTATTTTTTAAAATTTTGTTTCTCATCATTTGTTGTATGTACAACACACTGTGTGGTGACTGCATGCAGTCATTGGTTCTGGGAATACTTCTGTAGATTTCCTATGAGACTGCACTTACATGCTCATGTTTCTTATGCACAGAGGAAGTTTTTGTGTTTCCAACTTGCTTTCCTTCTTTTCTTGTCCTATTACACTGGCCAGATCTCTAAATACATGCTGATGCAGGGTGAAGGAAGACATTCTGTGTTCCTTGCATGGTGCAGATGAAAGCCTCAGTCTATCATCACTAAGCATGTGGAAGTGTTTGGTTGATCCCTTTATAGCATCAAAGATGTTCCCTTCTATTTCTAACATGCGTGAATACCTAGTCACTGCTCGTGAATGGGTATTGGATGATGTTGAATGTTTTTTCTGTATCAGTAGCTATATTCACTGGGTTTTCTTTCTTCAGATTATAGTCATGGAAGATCGCATTGGCTGACTTTTGGTTATTGACTCTAAGTTGCACTGTCACGGTAAAGCCTACTTGCTTAGGGTACATTACACTTGACATAGACTTAGTGTTTGGTTTCCAAATGTTTTGCTGAACTCTTGTATTTATTTTCTTAAGGGTTATGTGCTTATAGCTTTCTTGTACTGCTTCAACTGTTTTTAGGGCCAGAGTGGTTTGCCTCATAAAATATGCAGAAAAGGGTTCCTTCCTCCTCTACTTCATCTTAAGAAGAATCCTTATCATTCCTTTTTTAAGTGTTTGGTAGAATTCACCAACAAAATTTTCATTTTATGGTTTGAGGAAGTGACTCAGTCAGGAAACTGCCTGTGAGCATGAAGCCCTAAGTCTGAATCCCTGGAACCCAAGTCAAAAGCTAGACACAGAGTCTAAGGTCAGTAGTGAGGGTGAGCTGAGCAAATTCCTGAAGCCAGACTGGCTAAGTCCATGAGCTTCAGATCCTGTAACAGACCTTGACTCAAAATAATAAAAGTGGAAAAAGGATGAGGAAAGATTCCAATGTCTACCTCAGGTCTCTACACACACAGGCACATGCACAGAAACACCTGTACACTATCAAGCAATACAGCACACACACAAACAAGTATGCATAACTAATATAGCACACACACACTAACAAGTACATATACCACACACATATACTAACAAGTATATATATCACACATACAACCACTCACACTAACAACTATATATATAATGCACACATACTCACACACACTAACAACTATATATATAATGCACACATACACACACTAACAAGTTATATAATTCACAACACACACACTAAGTATATATAACACACTAACAAATATATATAACACAGACATACCACACACATGCACATACACACTAACAAATACATAACACACACTAACAAGTACATATACCACACATGCATATGCACATGCACTCACAGTACATATAACACATGCACATTTTTTAAAATTTTAAGCATCTTTTATCTGGATGCCACAGTTTAGTACATTGTATTTTCATTGTTTTCTTCAGTTCAAAGACATTTTCTAATTTCCCTTGAGATTTTTCTCTTTGAGTTAAACCATGAATTAATTAAAAGTTAGTCTTAAAGTTTCTGTATTTTCTCAAAGGATTTTACTCCCATGATCATGGTTCCTATCCAAATATTGACAACACCTAACTATATGTCTTCACGGAGCTTCCACCTTGTGTGGACTCATCACTGACAAGCTTGTACTGGACATCCTATAGGAACACTAAAGTCAACATGGCCAATGTATTTATCATCCCCCTGCCCTTTCTCGCTGTTTTAATTACTTTTCTATGACTGTGACAAAACACCATGACCAAAGTAACTTATAAAAGAAAGCATTTAATTTGGGAGCTCTCAGTTGCAGAGGGTTAGAATCAATGGCCATCATGGTAAAAGGTATGGCAGCAAGCAGGCATTGTGCTGACGCAGTAGCTGAGAGCTTACATCTGATTCACAAGCATGGGAGAGCGGGGTAGGGGGAACCGTACAGGCTTTTGAAACCTCAAAGACCACTGGCAATGACTCACCTTCTCCAAAAAGGCCACACCTTCTAACCATTCTGAACAGCTCCACAAGCTATGGACCAAGTATCCAAATAGATGAGTCTATGGGGGCCATTCTCATCCAGACCACCACACTCACTTCATCTCTTATTTTCAATGACACTTTTAGGGAGTGCACTACCATTCGCCCAACTGTACAAGTGAATTTGAAAGCCACTTGTCCCTTCCCTTCCTGTGGGTTTAATCTATAACTATAATCTGTCTGTCCCATCTCGTTATCATTTTATGTGCTTGAGCCATGCCTCGTCCAACTTAACAATGATAATGCCACAGGCATTTCTTAGTTCCTTTTCCAATGCTGTAATAAAATACCCTGACCAAAAACAACTTAAGCTCATGGTTCAAGGTGAACACATGATGCTTAGAGGTGCATTTAGCTCACACATCAGAGCAGAAAAGTCAAGGCAATGGGACCTTGAAGTAGGCAATGACATCACATCCACAACCAGGAAGCAGAAGGGGGTGCACGCTGCTCAGCTTCTTCTCTCTATGGCATCCAGGCTCCCAGCAAGGGAAAGGTGCCACCTACAATGGGCAGATCTTATTACGTCCATTAAAATAATCAAGATAATCACCTACACCATACCCAGAGCCCATCCCCCAAATGATTTTCTGTTTTATAAATTGACAATTAACACTAGCCCTCACAGACATTTGTGGTTACTAACTCATATTTGAAACCTGGCATTGTGCTTGGCTTAGATGAGTGGTTGGCAAACAGCAGTTCCTTCTAGGGTGGCTACTAAGACACTCAGTTTTTCCTCTCCTAGTAAGATGGAAAGACTCCTAGTTGATTTCTGACCTCTAATTTTACTTTATCCACCCTATCCTCCATATCCCAAAGTGATCTTTCAAATTCAATTCTGACCATATGTTCTCTAAACAGAAGCATTTCATAGTTTTTAGAAAGTCTATTTATATTTTTCACTATAAAACTAGGTCAAAGGAGAAAAACTATATAATTATCTTTAAAAATGATTTAAACAACAACTGAAAAATTAGGCAACAATTCTTTTAACACTTAATAAAAAAGGAATAGAGGAATGTGGTTTTCGATGTAATAAATGTCCCAGTGGCTTTCAGCATGCTTCCTAGTAAACCTCAAGGGCATATCTATTAAGACCACAATCGAATTAAGAATGCCCAGCATCACAGCTATAATTTAACATCCGCCCAGAAGTACCGAGCAGTGCAATCACATGAAAGAAGAGCATAAGAGGCTTGGATGTTGGGAAGAAGAGTGTAAAATTAGCTAGAATGGTCGGACTGTGTCTTAGAGACACCCCCCCTCCGCCCCAAGGTTGTAGCATGTGATCGACACCATTTTTCTACTTTTTAACTCCGACCAAAATTTTCCACTTTTAATCTTAGTCATTTTGGTGGTAATTTACAAGAAAGAACACTTAAATGTGTAGACTTGGTTGAGTAGGAATTATTTTTTTAATTAGAAAAGAAAAAGTTAGGGCAGATCTGAAAGGAATCCTTCTGTAATGTGAGGGCAGGCCTGTGTCCATTACTTTTAACAAACTAACTTCAGAAAGCTGGAGAGATGACTCAGTAGTCAAGAGTGCTTGCTACCCATATTCAGTTCCCAGCACCCACACTGGACAGCTCACCACCACTTGTAAATCCTGCTCCAAGAGCCCCAACACTGCCTTATGGCCTCTAGAGGTAACCTATACTGAGGGGCACATGCTCACACACAGACACATACACATGCTTTTTAATAATACAAGTATTTTTTTAAATAATACATAAATAAACTGGAATCAGAAGCAGCTCGAATGTCCCAAGATTCAGTTGAGTCTCTATCACTGTGAAACTCATGGAGCTTGTGGGTTCCTTAACTGACTTCTCCTAAACAGTTTTCTGACTCCTAAGAGTCAGAAAGCAGTTTTATAGCCCAATACACTAGTTTAGTGTCAACTGTTTTTGATACAAGTGTCCCTGATAACTCAAGGGACCTACAATTCTCAGGGTTACTCTATATCTATTGACCCCACCAGACTGTCGCAGCCAAGCCCATAGGCCTCACCCCATCCTAGGAAGCATTTGAGCTGATGCTCACCACGCTCTCAAGCTCAGACTCCTTATGCTGCAAGTTCCCAGGAGTGAGGGCCATTCCCTGACTGGGTCCTCCTAAGATGTAATGTTTGTCACTTTGATAGGGCACTGCACGTGAGGCTAAATAGAGACAGAAGAGAAACTTGTCAGACCAGAGACTCCCCCCACCCCCTCCATGAACATCTGTTCCCCAGGCTAGCCCTGAGGGTCTTTCTGTACACTGAGGACATCTGTTCTGGGAATTCAGCAGGCAAAAAGTCAGCTTTGCTTCTTCTTGTTTAGAGACTGCCACCCTCCTGTTCCCTGTTGAGGGAGAACAGGGAAAAACAAGGCTTAAAGCATCCTCACTCACACCCTCAAGGCAGGAACCAAGATGAGGTGCCCATGAGGCCCTGTCTTTGCCTAGGTCCTGAGTAGATGTAGCAAGCAGCCCCCAGCCCCTCCGCTGCAGTGGCAGATGACATGGCTCTGGGCGCTGCTTCGAATGTGATTATTTCTAAAGATGTGACATAAATACTAACATGGGGTCCCTGGAGCTGCAGAGTTGCTACTTGGCAGCTTAATTTGGACATTCAATCAAAACTGTTCACAGTAGCTTTGCACAGCCCAAGCAGCAAAAGCCAGAAGCCATGCAATCTGCTCACTGTGATCACTAAGTGATGGGTTTAATTTCCAGACGCTTGAGACAGAAGCCTCCCCAGCTCTGAGGAAGGCGGTCTTGCTTCCCTTCTCTGGAGAAACAGTGCATATTTTCTCATTTCTTCAATGGGCTCCCCGTTTTGATAGAAGAGCCAGATCTACATTAGCCACATCACTGAGTCATGGAACTCAAAGGATTTTTGAGAACCTGACAGCCACATGCTCAAGTCATGTTCCCCAGGCAGTCAGAGGAAAGAGCTGTCACAGGAAGATAAGTTTTCTGTTTCTTCTACTGTTGTACAGAGGCGATGGGGTAAGAAACAATCTGTTAGAAGAAGTCCCAGCAGAGAAATGTCTCCCTGTTATATACTATCAAGTATCCTCGGTAGCACAGAAGCCATGAAAAACAGAAAAATGTTTCTGGTGAACTCATTTATCATAAATGCATGGCGGAGTGATAGTTAGATGTTCAGGCTATGTATGTGCATGGATGGATGGGGTAAATGAACAGATAGACAGATGGGTGGGAAGACCGACCCGTGGCTGGATGGTTGGGTGGCTGGGTAGGTAGGTAGATAGATAGGTAGGTAGAGTGATAGATGTTTGCATAGATGGATGTACATATGAATGGATCTGTATTTGCATGATGGATGATAGTTGAATGGGTAGATACATGGAGGGATGGGTGGGTGATTGGATGGAAGAATAAATCAATAAGTAGATGAGTATATGGAATGGGTGGGTGGTGGGATGGATGGGTAGATAGATGAATGGGTAGATGGATAGATAGACAGATGGATAGATAAATACACGACAGAGGGGCCTAGTCTAAGGGAAGTTGCCATTCCCACTGTCTAATTTTCTGAGCTGGGATCTCAAAGTCATTCATAATAGCACCTTTTGAACTCTCCCCACACCACTCCTATTCTTTGTCACCGGACATACACACATGTGAAGACATACATATGTTCATTCAAAAACACTTCCAAACTATGCAAGCTAAGAGTTAAGATACCATCTGGCCATATGATGTCATCCTCAGCATTACAAGAGGATTCTGGGAGATGTCTGACATACCTAGGCATTCAAACACTGAGCTCTGGGGATGTCTAGGATATGGGAGCATCCCAGGAAAACAGATGGGACTTCAAGAAAATCCACCCCAAGAAGGTCACAGCTACTTGCTACCTGCTAGAGAAATACTGGTGGTGTTTTCTGGAAGAATGCCTAACTTTAACCAGACACTGATATAAATCTGATGCCCACCTTTTGGGAAAGGCTCACATGGAGATGAAGTACATTCTAGCACAGACCTCCCCACCCCCAATACCTCTGCCTGGTCAGGATGCTCAGAAGGAAAGGAATGCCCTGCAGAGCCTACCAACCTGAGATGCCATCTCTGGCTCATGGTGAGCAAGACCTAGGATGTTTCTTTCTTCAGCACACTATGACTCTATAATACGTTGCAGCTTTAAATGATTTGTTTCCCCATTCCCACTTTACTGGATTCTGTCACTTGTGCCCTGAGGCTCTTCCCGCCACCCGGGCCCTGCAGCTAGACATGAGTCATCTCCTTTTGCCTCAGGGAGAGAGTTGTCAGGTGTGACTGAAGAACAAAGGCAGCAAATTCTTGACTTTCTGGTCCTCAAAGCTTCTGTCCCCTCCTTCTTCTCCATCACAACTCAGAAGGTGAACTGCAGGGTGACAGGGAGCTGATAGTCTCTTCTCTGCTCTGTGATGTACCCCTCTGGTGCCCAAACTGACTGACACTCCCATCCAGCTCTGGCTTCCACTACAGCCGCTGCAGAGCTGGGGATGTAGCTGGGGTTGGGAAGGCGCCTGTCTAACAAGTCTCTAGTATCATTCAGGTGGTGGTGCACACCTGAATTCCCAGCACCTCGGGGAGACAGGCAGGAGGATGGAGAGTTCAAGGCTATCCTTACTACTGGAGCAAGTTGGAGGCCAGCCTGGGGACATGTGAGTCTCAAAATAAAAACAAAGAACCACAGCAGGCCCCCATGTACACCTTGCCTCAATACGAAACCCCTAGGACTGGTCCCAGACTCTCAGTCCCAGAAAGAGGCAGGTCCAAATCTGACAGAACCCACAGCAAGCTCCCATGCACACCTTGCCCCAGTGAAAAAACTTCAGGACTAGTGCCAGACTCACAGTCCCAGAAAGAGGCTGGATCCAAACGTGACAGGGGCTGAGCTGGAACATACAGATGAGACATGTGCTTTTCTATGTGTGATGAAAGATGCCCTCTCCCCTAGTCCAAAGGCTGAGAAGCGGTTTCTCCATCTATTGTCCACAGAGCAGCAGCAGACTATAAGGCAAGAGATCCTCAGACCCACCCAGTCCTCCTGAATCGAAGACCAAACTGAGTACTGTAACACGACTTCCAGCCTATTCTGATGCTCCTGAGGTATGAGAACCACCACTTTTGGCCAATGCTGTCTGACAGAACTAACTGGAAGAATGGAAACGTACGTTCTCCCTGTTAGCTGCCCCTGGACACTGGCTGCTGAGGAAGCGAAGTCTAACTATTGTGTAGGAAGAAATGAATTTTTAAATTTTCATTTAATTCTCATTGATTCCTATTTAAATGGTCCCATGTGGCCAATGGCTGCCATGTTGTACCGAGCGGCTGAAACACTTACGTCAGCCTCCTGCCTGACAGGCCTGCCTTGGTACCCTCTTCTTGCAGGTCAGCCTACGAGCTGCAGACAAATTAATCTTCTCGGAGCATAGATCTTATCATGTCGTTCCCGTGCCTGAAACATTCTCGGTGACTCACCATCCCTTATTGAGTCGAAGTCCATTTCCTTTTGTTCTTTTTTTATAAAACTAAAAATGATTTATCTCAGAATATGATAGAAAAAAAAAGACTAAATAATTGTAATACATGATGATGAATGAGCTCCTGCAAAAGAACTGTACTGAACGCTCGCTGTACATGAATCCCATTTAATCCCCACCAGAACCTTACGATATGCATATGGCTCTCTTCCCGCTTCAGTTACGGGAAAACTGAGCTGAGGAGGTTGAACAGTGCGTCTAACATCACATAGCTGTCGGTAGGAGGACAAGATTGGAACCTATGCCAGTGCTGGGGACAGATTAAGGCAAAAGGACTTTGCGTTCAAAGATAGCACAGTCTACTTAGAGAGACCTAGTCTCAAATACAGTAACAATTTAAGTAACCACACAACTATCGCTAAGACATCCGCCTATCCTGGTGGGCTTTCCTGGGTCATTTCGATGTTGAATGTGCCTGCCCTCTGTTGGTTCATTAGTGGTCCCATTCCCATGGAAGCAGCTTCTAGGGCTCCGTGAAACATAGGCACACTTGCTCTTCTTCAGTGAACAAGCAAAGCTGTCATCAATGTCTTGGACTCCTCCAGAGAAAGATCAACATATTTATCCCCAAAATAGCATAGCTTTGCATCTCAGATGGTGTATCTGGCACATCTAAAGGGAAGTCAGCATATCATTAATCAAGGCGGAAAAAAAATGATGGAGGACCTTTTAAAAATGATACACACAGTAGTTTAGGCTGGTGAGAGCCAGACAGGTGAGCAAGGACAGGAAGCTGTTAGCTTAGAAAAGATGCTGAGGAGGAAATGATGTCTACTTTCAGCCTCCATCCCAGAGTGGAGAGTCTTAGTGTGTGTGTGTGTGTGTGTGTGTGTGTGTGTGTGTGTGTGTGTACACGTATATATTATGTTGAAGCCCTGACGGATATTGGAAGTTTCTGGGTAGACCAGATACTAACTTTGTCGTGTCTGGACCATGTCCTGGAGAAGGAACTAACAAGCCATGGAGACAGAAGGTACTGGTACCTTTGGTTATTTGACAAATGGTATAGAAATAGTTTAAGCACCAGCCATATCAAAGCAAGTGAGTACTGCATAGATACTTGGTTAACAAAATGTGGTCCCAGATAGTTTCATTTTATTAATTATTTATTTTTTTTTAACATGTGGTGCTAGAAATTAAACCCGGGCCTTATGATTGCTAGGTTAAGCCCCCTGCCTCCGGGCTGCATGCCCAGCCTTAGTTTTACCCTTAAAACAGTCTCCAGAAGACTGCTTAAGAACTGATAACAAACTGATCCTAGGGGAGGAAGGAATGAGGAGTAACCAGAAACCTGCTAGGTGTTCTGGTGGCCATTCGATCTCCTCCTCCACAGCTCAGGCCTAGGGTCCTAGTTAATGGCACTATTCTGTGGAAATTTGACAAGGTAGGACCATTAGGAGTGTGTAACCCTGGCCCACTCCTTCACCTGATCCCTGTTCCTTTTTTCCCCTCCCTCTTCTTCCTATCAGGAAGAGACACAAGAGCTCTTCTGTCATGTGTCCCTACCGCCATGATGTTCTGTCCAACTACATGGGACCAAGAAGCCACCATAGGGTGACCAATCTGAAACTGCGAGCCAGAACCCTCTTTTTAAAAGTTGCTTGCCTCAGGTATTGCTCACCAACTGTAAGCTGACTAGCACAGTGTAGGGTCATGGAGGGGTGGGGAATTAAGATGCTCTGTGGAGGTCTTAGTTGAATAGAGTAAAAGTCCGAATACAGACGGCTTTACTTCTGTGAACTTCACATCAACAAATGCATTTTCAAAAAAAGAAAACAAAAAGGGAAAAGAAGAACTAGCAGTGTGTGTGTGCAAATGTGTGTGTGCACCTGCAAGGGTGTGTGCAACACTAAGCTGATCTAAATTGCAGCCAGCCCACAGAGAGCCGCAAACTCAACTATGCATCTCCACGACGTTAATGACCTTGGCAGAGTTGCTGCAGCAGGGCTTGAAAACACCCGTGACCTTTCCAGAATGTGCCCACTGCGATCATCGTGATGCTGAGGTGCTGAAGCTGAAAGGAACAGAGCTGGTGAGGGGTGAGGTGAGGCCTTGGCTGGAGCCACTACCATCCCACTCACTCTTCCCTCGGCCCTCTTGCCACTACCTCTGTGCTCCAATCATAGGTGGCTGCTTGCTGCTCTCAGCAAGCTCCTGCCTCTGAGAGAGTAACAGACAGGATGTGGTATGCAGGTACTGTCTAACAGCTGTGTTCAGGGTGAGCATGCCCGACAGATACCCTCCTTAATGAGTCGGGCCTTCCCACCAAATTCCAAGTAGGTCTGCCAGCTCTGGAGCATCCAGGTAGGCCAGAGTTTCTCTGCAAACACTCTGGGATCGGCTGTGCCCTTCCCTGAGCGGGCCGATGCACAGTACGCCTTAAGCAAAAACCCAAAAGAAAATATGTAAGGAAGGGCCATGACCAAAATGTCTTTGAGTTCCTTCTCTGCCTGCAAGGCCCACCTGCCCTCTAGCTGATGCTCATGAACCAGTAGCATTAACCAAGCCTCAGCATGGATCAGCAACCATCCACCAGGCCTTCAGAGCAGGTGCTTTGAGCTCCCCCTAGAGGTCAGAGTGTACCTGTCCTTTATCCAGAGGGTTCCCTCCGTGGTCCTTTGCCAAAAGCCCAGTTAGCCTTCCTATCCTGTCTCTGCTGCTATTTCCTCCCTAAGGCTCTTGTTGGCCTCACCTCACCCCTCACCAGCTCTGCTCCTTTCAGCCTCAGCATCTCATCATACCCAAAGGGACATTCAGTTGCCATCTCCAGAAGAGACTGTGACACTCTAATGGTTTGAAAGAAGCCTGTGCTCTGATGAGGATTTTGGATTGAGTCTTAGTGACACTACTTTCTAGCTGTGTGACTGTGTTTCTTGGGCTGTCCGGGTCTCAGTTTCTCCCTCTGCAGTATGAGAATAGCAGCAATGCTACCTCATAGAATTGTGGGAGGGGGCTGCTTAAGAGCCATGATGAACACTAAATTATTATATGAATTATTCTGACTACAACCTATTATTGTTCTATCCTACTAAGTGCTTAGGAAAATCATTTGTATATACTTTGTAAATGTTCAATAAATGGTTAAAGGTCATTAGACTCCCCAATTCCCTATAAGATTAAAACCTCATGTGAGCAGGATCTGTTTCTATGGTGACCACATCTGGGTACCCAGCCCTTGTACCAGCATCCAGCCCACTACATGTGGTCAGTGAATGAGCAGAGAACTGATACATGGGTTAATAGCATGCTTCCCTCTATCCACTTCAGTGTCCCAGTACCTGTGAATGGCGATCTCTTCTCTCATCCCCTGGGACACCTTGCATTTACACCTGGCACAGAGCATACTCCACTGAAATTATCCATCCACTTGCTGTGTAAACCATGGTCACTCGATAGACCAGCCCAATGAGGAATGGGTTGCGTGCTGAAGGACCAAACAAATGGCCACAAACCATACCTCCTTAAGGGCATCTTTAGGAGACATCCTGATGTGTGAAGAGAATTTGCAGGTGCCATGATCTGTTCTGCTAATGACCGTGACAAGGATGGCACCTGCTGAGCAGTCTATGCGCACATGTTTAAGAGTGCCCATGTACAGAGATGTTCCTTGTCCCTACTGTTCTTGCTCCTCACAATCATACTCCTTCCACAATTCCCTGGGAGGTCCAGCCAGTTTAGAAAAGTTAGTGTCCTGGCTGATTTTAAAACAGGCTGTTCTGAGGCCATCTGCTTCCTCTGCCCTAGGACATGGGAGCTGGCGTAAACTGTCCTCCTGTGCAGTATCTCCTGCATTTCAAGCAGTCTTGTCTGATCTCAAGCCACTTTCTTTACCAAATTCATAAAATGTGGTGGCAAGGTGTGGAAACATTGAAGCCAGAGAGCCTGGGTATCAAGAGACTCCCTGTCATTCAGTGGCTCTATGCTTCAAGACACGTACTGTCTCTGTGACTCAGAACCCTCCTCCAAACGAAGGGGCTTTATAATAAGAATGTTATCTCACTGGAACAGTGTAGTAATTATGTGAATTCATACAGTCTTTGGCATATAGTAAACCCAGTGTGCTCCATCTTCTGATTACTGGCTATTATTCTGCATAGGCATCCCATAATGCTTCCATAGAATGCTTGGTGGCCTTAACACACACACACACACACACACACACACACCAGGGTGCTCAGGTACACAATTGGGCCTAAAGGAAATAGGTATTCTTCACCAACCATCTTGCAAAAAGCCAAGTATTTGTCTCGTCTTCACCTAACAGATGCACTAGCCACAGTGAAAGCACACCCATTGTCAGAGTAATCTCCAAATTGAACAAATGCTCCAATTGTTAATTCACCTTCAAGTCTTCACCCCAATTAGTGCTCAATGTTACACAGTCATCAAACCATAAGTCTGATTTGTATTTTGTATATCTTCATTTAGCCTCATAACACTCCCACTAAGAACAACGCAGAAAACCAAACTGCAAACATGGCTGAGGAGCTGCAGTGAGAAGAGCCCTGGAGGAGGGAGGAGCCCAGCACTGTCTGGACTGAGGTTCTCTCTGAGACATAAGTTGATTCTGGGCAGAGGGCAAGAGTCCAAGCAGCTGCTGAGGGGCAGAAACACCACAGAACTTCAGACACACTCTTCAGACGCGTCTTGGATAAGAGCTTCCAGGAAAGCGGAGCCCAACATGCCAAGATTCTAGAGAAGAGAAGAACATAAAGGAAGGCCAGCGTAGGGCTTTGGCAATTAACTTACAAAGTCCGAGACACCAAAGTGAAGTCAGCTCAGGGTTCTTGGAAGTTTCACAATCCTGGGTAAATAGAAAGTAGAGCACCAGACCTGAGGCAGGAAAGGGAAGGACCTGAGGACATCTTCAATCCCTGACAGGCAGGGAGATGCTGGAGTAGACTGAGGAGTGGAGTCACCCATCCCTCTCTAATTTAACAAGGAACGGTGGGGTGGGGTGGGGTGGGGGATACAAAGAAAAGCTTCAAACAGAACACACCAAGAAGACCAGAGGAAAAAACAACAGAACAGACTCCCAACTGTGACAACACTGTTGACAACAGTAGGAATTTCACCACACAACAACAGACTATAGAAAAGAGAGAAATGGGAACTTGAGAATTAAAAGTTACAGTAATTTCCAAACTGAAGGACATTGTACAACAGACCTGACAAAGATTTCTCAAACCTGTTGTGGTTATAAAAAACAAAGGGCATTGCAAACTGTCATAAGCAGCTCTCTGGTGTCAGCAGATGAAGGGGGCAAGGAGAAAGGAGCTGGCCTCCCAGGATAGATCCCAAGGTACATTAAGAACATGACTCAACAAAACCAGTCAGATGCAAGTAAGAATCTGGAGTTCAGTTAACAGTAGAAGCTGTGCTGAGTAACTCAGGCTTCTAAATGCAGCTAACTACGAAGCTGGGGCAGGAGGATCACAAGTTCAATTCCCATCTGGGCTACAGAGGTTGTTTAAGGCTGGTTCCACTTTAGTTGAGCCCTGTTGCAAAACAGAGGACTGGAGACAACTTAATGCTAGAGTACTTGCTTGACATGCAGACAGACCCAGGCTCAATCCCGAAAACTTAAAAAACTAAAGTATCCTGGCTTTTAGAAATGTACTACAGTAATGGGAGGCATCTACAAGGGCAGAGAGAGGATGGGTACAAGGAATTCCACACGATTGGTGACATGTCTACAGTCTATAGCTGCTCAAGTGTGAACATTTGTTAAAGTACAATAAAGGTAGAATTGCAATGTATGGGGTTAGCAGCAGGCTGGAGGCCGGGGGAAACAAATGAGCAAGCTGAGAGGACGCAGGGGTACAGTCGGTCAGAAGCACAGAGTGAGGAGCACAGTCGGTCAGAAGAACAAGAGTGAGGAGCATAGTCAGTCAGAAGCACAGAGTGAGGAGCACAGTCGGTCGGAAGCATGGAAACAAAAGGATGGAAAGTGGAAGAAAGTCCGAGACAATGGGGCACAGTGAGGATGTCTCACATGGGACTGTGAAAGTCCAGCATAGAAAGGAGAAAAAGATTAAAATAGAGATCAGACAAGAGCCGTTCAATACGATATCAAATTATGAGTTAAGAGGTGTATAATCACTAGACAGGAGAAACACATACACACAGAAACACACCACACATACACCTACACACATACACCCACATACTACATACATGCACACCACACATACCACATACACTTACATCACATCATACACACATGTACACACACACCACAGACATGCACACATCATACACACCGCACATACACATAAAAACACACACAACCACATCACACATACACACATATATATTCACACATATACACCACACATATACACACAAAACATCACACATACACATACATACCACATACACCACATACACGTGTACATACACATACACCACACATACACACATACCACACCCACACAGATTCACACACACACGTACTCACCACATCCCCCCACATATACAACCACATCACATATACATACCACACACATATGCACACACATAAACACACCCAACCATATCACACATACATATACACACCACACATATGCACACCCACACACATATACACACACACTACCACCACCACCACCACCACCACATACACACAAACATAACAGTCAAGCTATTGAAGACCAAAAACTAAAAGAAAACCCCAAAGCCAGATTAAGGACACACAGCCTTCCAGGAGTCAATAATGAGGCTGACTCGGTAGCCTCAGTGGGGGAGCAGTGGGGTCACATTTTTAAAATGCTGTATGAAATGATGGACAATTCAAATTCTACATCCTGCAAAAACATTTTCCCCAAAAGTAAATATGAACCAAAAATATTTTAAAAATTATCTTCAGCAAGGTCAAAGCAAAATAAAATTTTCTGGGTCAAAAGAAAAATAAAAATGCAGAAATGTACAAAGAGGAAAATGGAAAGGCTAAGTCTATTTATCAGTCAAAACGAAGGTGGGCCAGACAGGGCAATAATCACGTGCAGCTTAACCATGAAGCCGAGATAAAGGAGAAGGGACCCGTCAATGGAACTAAGATATGACGTAGGAACCTAAGATCACTGGAAATGGTCAAGATGCTAATACTAATACAAGGTACTCTAAGAAGGCAAGGCTGCATAATGAAATCTCAATACTGAAAACAGACATGATGTCTTTATGGTTCACAGACTGTAAGACAAAGTAGATTTAAAGACAAGGAATCTAAGGAGATAGAGACGCATTTGAAGAACTGGGGAGACAGTCCAGCCCTCGTTGCTCACAAGGTTTGAATACCCAGAATCTATGTGAATGGCAATAGGTGTGATTCCTGCAACCCCAACCTTGGCCGGCAGACAAGAGACCAAGCTAACTTATGAGCAAGCAAGCTAACTGACGAGTCTCGCTGTTTCACCAAGCTCTGGGCTTGACTGAGAGACCCTACCTCTCTGAATAAGACAGAGGGAGGAGAGCCAGAGGATAAGCTCTGTTAACACCTCGTACATCTTCCACCTGTGCACACACCTACCCATGTGTGAGTCCACACATGAAAATGGGAAAAGGAAAAAAAAATCATAAAAAGACCATTCCACCAAAAAGCTGTGGCAAATATGATTTATCATAACAACACTGCTTCAAAATACATGAAGTGAAACTTGAGAAAAAAAAAACACATCCAAGATCATAACCAGACACCTAAACACACTTTTTAAAAAAGATTTATTTGTATGAGTATAGCGTGATTTATTTTGTGTGCCCGGCCCTTTAAAGGATCCCCAGCTGCTAGTCAACTGGCCCTCAGTGTTGGTTGCCTCTTGGACTTCTGGGAACAGGAGAGGATATAAAAAGGCCAGCAGAGGCTGGGAGAGAAGAGAAGCTTAAAGGGGAATGTGTGGCCTTAATTTACAGGATGAAAACAATCTCTCTCTCTCTCGCTCTCTCGCTCTCTCGCTCTCTCGCTCTCTCGCTCTCTCGCTCTCTCGCTCTCTCGCTCTCTCGCTCTCTCGCTCTCTCGCTCTCTCGCTCTCTCGCTCTGGCTCTGGCTCTCGCTCTATTCAAAGGTTAGGGGAAACCACAATATATTGAATATTGCACCCAGGTGTGCTTTCCCAGTTTGCTACATGATCACTCTCTAGTCTCCCTTTCTCCATCCTTCACCACTTCTCCTCGCTGCTGGCCTAGCTCACTTCTTGCTTGCGTGCCCAGCTCACCTTGGCCATTTGCCGTTTGCCTTCCCCACCTTGCTCTTTGCCCAGCAAACCAAAACCAAGTTGTTTGGAAGGGTCATTGAACAAACCTGGAACCACAGTCTTGCCTTGCTCTACAAACACGACCCACCCACTACTCCCTGGCAATTCATCTTGTAGATTCCTCTCTGTCAGTCACTTGGGAACTGATTCTTTTCCACACACTAGGCCTCAGCATGCACAGGCCACAAGGCATGCAGCCATCCACCCCTCTAATAACAACATTCAGGAACTTATTAGCATTTGCTCACCACAGAAATGATGCCATGAATAGCTTTTGCGTGTCCTGGAGTCTTTCCCTGGATGGAGCCCGGATAGTGGGAAATCTCATACCCTAGGCTAAAAGTTCTGCAACATTCTACCAGCCACAATGCCATTCTGCCTGACCCCCACTGTCCTTTTCATGGGCGTGCCTGCAACAATATTCCAGTTCCTCTTGCAAATGCCATTCTTTCTCCACTGGAAGAAACTAGAACTAACAAAAATGTAGCAGTAAACAGAACTTAATCAGATGGTCCAGCTCTTCCTGGGATACTGAGTTACAGGCATCAGCAATGGATGATTCCAAGCCTTGTGCCACTCAGCTGTCATAAGGAGAACAAGGTGGTTGTACACCGAAACCCCAACACTGACAGACAGAAATAGGCTTTTCCCAGAGCCTGCTGACCAGACAGCCTAGCCAAAAAGATGAGCTTCTGGTTCAGTCAGACACCCCATGCCAAAGAGATAGGAGGAGAGATGATAAAGGAATATATCCAAAATCCTGACCTCCACAGGAACACATACCGGCATATATGCTCATATAGATCTCTCCTCTCTCTCTCTCTCTCTCTCTCTCTCTCTCTCTCTCTCTCTCTCTCTCTCATTCCCTCTCTCTCTCCCTCTCTGTCTCTCTGTGTGTGTCTCTGTCTCTGCCATGACAGTGGAGACATTCTCCAACCACCCAGCAACACAGACTAGCTCTTAAGAACCCTATAGCAACAGACCCACAAAATTGAAGAAGAGAATGCTTGCCATTTTAAATCGACTTTATTTGGGATAATTTGTTACACAGCAAACCCTTCCTGATGCAACCAGTAAGAAGACCCTAGCAATGCACCTTCTCAGTAACAGTGCTACAGTGGACATCACATGTACATTTATGGATAGTGATACCAGAGGGGACCATGAGGCAACGAGGAGGAGGCTACTCTACTTTATTTCCTGTGAAGCCACTTCAGGTGAGCTTTGAGGATTTTTTTTTTTTGGAGGGGGGAGAGAGAGAGAGAATGAATCTAACTGTTTAGATTGCTTTGTCCCTTCCAGCTTTCTTTTCTCTTTTTAACAAATTGCCCTGTGTAGAGACTCCTTTTCTATTTTCCCTCCTGGGAAGTTATTTATTTTTTATGGGCTTCTTTTGGGAAATAAAAATCAATTTTGGAATGCAAGTGATACATTTTACTCTCCCATAATGAAACCTAGAAAATTAAAGGCCCCAAGGAACAACCTTCCTGTACTAAAATGATGGAGAATGTAGCCTCAATGTTCCTGGGTGAACATTTTATAAATTGTGGCCAGTCTTTGCTGATGGAAACCTGGACATCGCTGATGAAGGGCGGGGCCGTTTCCAAGGATAGCTGCATGCCAGGTGGGCCTGGGTGGGCTCGGATGGGCTCTCGCAACCATAGAAAGACATTTTCAGATCATCTGCTCTGTAATTCACAACTCTGGAAAAATCTACACTCACAGGGGCTCTCCTGGGTGCAGTTCTGACACCTGTTCACTTACGTACTAAAGAAATAATTAATGGGCATCTATTACATGTCTAGACTGACTGATAGAAGACAGACAAGTGGTACCTTCTTAAAGCTCAGAGTTTAGGCAAAGGCTGTAAACACCACACAAGACCTCTTAAGCTAAGCTCCATGACAATATGTGGGGTGATTTGTGTGTCTGGAGTATCACGAAGCACCCTTGAGAATAGTTCTTCAAGGAACAGGGCAAACAGTGAAAGCCAGAGAAGTTGAGTGTGATCAATTGCAACGTGCTCCCACTTGATCACCGACAGAGGTGCACCCCTGGGAAAGCCTTTCCGAGTCTTCTCCCACTGAGACAGAGAACAGGGTGTTTAGTGTACCTGCATCCCCCATGACAAATCATGGTGGGCTTCCCTGGAAAGGCAGCATGACCATTCAGACTGTAGCTCCCTCCAGGGTGGTTCCTAGAAGAGGGGTGGCCGTGTCTGGTCAGGAGTCATCACTCAGCAGATTGTGCCCTGAGTGGCTCACTTTTGCAAACAGCATCCATTACATGGGGAGGCCCCTAATCACGCCAGGTGCCATACAAGTTCATATTCCAAGCATAGCATTTTGCCTTAGGATAAGAATTAGTGTGGTCACCACTGGGGTCTCCTCCTCCTCCTCCTCCTCCTCCTCCTCCTCCTCCTCCTCCTCCTCCTCCTCCTCCTCTTCTTCTTCTTCTTCTTCTTCTTCTTCTTCTTCTTCTTCTTCTTCTTCTTCTTCTTCTTCTTCTTCTTTTGTTTTGTTTTTTGAGACAAGGTTTCTCTGTGTAAGCCTGGCTGTCCTGGAACTCACTCTGTAGACCAGGCTGGCCTCGAACTCAGAAATCCACCTGCCTCTGCCTCCCAAGTGCTGGGATTGGGGTCTTTTCTAAATGATGCATATAAATGTTTGATAAGACAGAGCCAATATAAGCTCACGCGCTCACACGCATGTACACACACACATACACAAACAACTAAGTGTAATAAATTTAAGATTTTTTACAGATTTTTTTTCAGACACCAGGACTGCAAGATGGGCGTTGCTCGTGCCACTAAAAGAGAAGAAGCTCGTGGAAGTTAAACTTGGAGAGCTGCTGAGCTGGGTATTGATGCTGGCTTTCACCCTAGTGGCATTGCAGGAGTCTTTCAGAGAGGTTATAACCAGTATTACAAGTCCATCAACCTTCAGAAAGGCAGCATCTCGGGGGTTAACACAGCACTGGCTGCCTACATGGTTCTCAGCTACTACATTTCTTTCAAGGAACTCAAACACAAGGAAGTTCCACTGAAGAGGGGTCGCTGTGGAGGGCACTTGACAGCTGAGCACAACCACCTGCCTCTCTCAGATCCATGAAGGACTCAACTCCAGCTGAGCCTTCATCCCCTGACTGAGAACTAGTGTCCAACAAAAGGTGACTGACTGATTCATGTAAATAAACATTTTCAAAAAGAATTTGAAGGGATGGATAAGCAGTTCCACAGTTAAAAGCAAACAATGCTCTTGCAGGCAATCTGCGTTCAATTCCCAGCATCTACATAGTGGCTCACCTGGAACTCCAGTTCTATAGAATCTGTCTCCCTCTTCTGGTCTCTGAGCTCATGTATAAATGTGATGCACATAAACTCATACACACACACACACACACACACACACACACACACACACACATGCATACACACACACACACACACACACACACACACACATATACACCAACAACAACAACAAATTAAATATAAAAGACGTTTGGCTAAGAGGCCCCTAACTAAAGCCTTGCTGTGTCCTCGGGGCTGTGTTCCGGGATCAGTGGATCCCCATTTCAGCATGCCTCTGTGAGGTGTGTGAGGGAACGGGGACCCTGGTGAACTAACTAACTTGTCAAAAGTCCCACAGAATGTGGCAGGGCTGGAATTTGAACACCATTCAACCTGGCAGCAAAACCTTTGGTCCCCTCCTTTCTTCCTCACTCCTCAAGTCCTCCCATAATGCCATTCTTCCTTCTCATGGCAACCTGCTCAAGCGCCTCCATACACAACCTTCTCCGACATTGTCTCCCTTGGTCCCTTTCTTTCATAACTTCAGTTCTGTCCTTTTCTCCTCCATTCTGGACAGTTTTGTAGATGTATGCCCTTCATGCAAATCCATGGGGGGGTTATATCCACTCATCACCCTCTGTGGTCTCCTTTCATCTTGGAACCCTGCCTTCACAGCTCATCCTCCAGTGGCTACACTATTAAAGAAAAATAGCATTCATTCCACAACCAGCAACAGTCAGAGACTCCACAGTGATGTCTCTTTCAACCGTGATGGCATGTCAAAAGACCCAATCTTTTGTCCACAGTTCCCTTCCCACACCTCAGGTTCACTGCTGTTTCAAGCATCCTAGCCCTTAAGGCTCTCCACCACTGAACTACCGTTGTCTAACTCTCTAAGTTAAACGACCAAACCACTTACTACTTCGGGTGGCACCCTCTAACCCCTGAAGCAGATCAATGCCCCATGGTCCTAACGAGACTGCTCTCCTAACTCTAGGCTCTATCACCTGCCTCTGGCAATAGCTTCCTCTGGCACAGCTGGGCCTGTGACTTCTGCATGTAACCTCTCAGCTCTCTTTCCACAGTGGCATCTCTGGACCCATAGATCCTCCCTGCCTCATGTGCATCATCCTGTATGTGACCCCAAACATCTCAGCCTCCATCTGAACAAAAGCAAAAGCCCCATCTTTTCCTTGAGGGAGCTCCTTGGTCTTTTTGTCCTGAATGGGTATCATGTTCACCACCTGTACATCTCCCTGAGCCAGGAATCTCAGGTAATTCTTCACCTCTCCGTCTCTCTCCTGGTCCTATAGATCAATTTATTCTCATCCTTCCATTTCTATTGTCATTGCCTTAATTCAAGTTTGCTCCATCTCATCCATCCTACTGAGATCAATAGTTCCTTGATGGGTCTCTAAATCTCCCATCTCTTGAACGGCCAATCTTTCTTTTTAATTGTCACCCACGGTATCCAGATCAAGCCATTACTATCACCAGGGGCTCACCAATGCCTGCACAATGTCTAGAATCCCCAGGAAGTCTGAGAAGGGCTGTCTGTGATCCACCATCTGTCAGCTTTCACTGCTACTCCACAGTCCAAACAATCCCAGAAACCCAATGCACCTGCGTGCTACTGGGCTTCTTCATTCAGCCTGACAACCCACCTGTTTCATCTATTGAATCGTGTATCAAGCACACTTATTGTACAGCTGTCTGTATCAGTTATATATTATACTCATGTATGTGGATGTTTAAAAAAAAATAGGAAGATTCTTGTCCTCTATCCCGTGAAGAACAGCAAACAAGAATCGCAATAAAAAAAACAAAAACAAAACAAACAAAAAAAAAAAAAACCTGACCCATGCAAAGAGGAAAACAGCAGAGATTGATCGGGAAGAGGTTCTCGAGACTGTCCTGGGGTTTCTTTGAGAGGGTGACATTTAGTCTCAACTCATGGACAGCAAATAGTAGATGATAAAGCATCGGGGAGAGGAGGCTGGAGAGATGGCTCCGTGGTTAAAGCTCTTGCTGCACCAGCATGAAAGCCTGAGTTCAGATCCCAAGAGCAGAGACCATGCATATCTGCAATTCCAGATGGGAGACAGACAAATCCCCCAGAAGCTTGCAGGAAAGCCAGCCTGGCACTCCCAGTGGCAAACGAGAGACCCTGTTTCGAATAAGATAGAAGGCAGTATCTGATGCCTGAGGCTGTCCTTCAGATGCATACTGTCTCTCTCTCTGTCTCTGTCTGTCTCTATCTCTGTCTCTCTGTCTCTCTGTCTCTCTGTCTCTCTGTCTCTCTCTCTCACACACACACACAGGGAGGGGAGGGGAGGGAGAGGGAAAAGGAGAGGGAGAGGGAGTTTTAAAAGGGGAAGAACAGCTGCAGCAGACGGGGAGAATGGGTTTGAGGACTGGGACTTCAGTTGAAAAACTGAGAAGTCCTGAAATAGGTGAAGCAGGGGAGTAGCAAGGTGGTCTGATTTACATTTTAGAACGAGTCCTCCAGCTGGGTAGGAAGAGTGGATTTCAGAACGCAGAAGCCCATGAAAGTTTCCATTCATCTTTCAAAGTATAAAAGAGACAAAGCAGCTTGCCAGTCCCAGCAAGAGGCAGGCAGGCTTCCCACTAGTGTAAGTTCCTCCCCATCCATGGTCCAGCAATGCCTCTGACTTTTGGGAACCTCTCGCGACCCCTAAGGTTAGAAGTGATCTCTCCTTGGTGCTGGCGTCCTCAAGTCCCTAGTGTGCTCACTACGGACTAGTTCTTGCTCTCTCTGCAGGTTTTGAAACAGTGTGTGGAGAGTCTTACTCACTCCGTGAACTCTCATGGTGTGTGTTGGGGGGGGGGGAGAGCCTCCCACACTGGAAGATTTGAAAAAACAACCAAATGAATAAAGGCAGAAGGGAGATTTGCACTCTTGGGAAGCTGGACATGATCCACATAGGATGGGAGTTAGTTATACCTATATTTAACTCAAGCCCCTCTGACCCCAGCATGTGAAGAGTTTGGGGTACATGAACTTACCTCTCTGAGGTTGCATTCTTTCCTTTTGTTAAACTGGAAAAGGACATGGGACAGGAATTACCTCAGAGGTCACCACGGGGTTCTAAAAAACCAAGAAGCTCTAGCACCTCTTTCTGTTACCAAAAGTGTGCTGGCTGGAGAAAGACAAGGTTGGCCCAAGCCAATACACAGGACTACTGAATAATTATGGATGAGATCCTGTCCCTTTAAAAAGCTTTTTATTGTTATGTTGTATATATGAGTGTTTGAATGTACGTATGTATGTGCACACCTTATGCCTGCTGCCTGTGAAGGCCAGAAGAAGATGACAAATTCCTTGGAACTAGAGTTAGAGACAGCTGTAAGCTACCACTGGTTGCTAAGAACTGAACCCTGGTCTTCTGCAAGAGCTGTGAATGTTCGTAACTACTGAGTAATAACTCCAGCCCCATTGTTGTTTAAACTCTTATGCTCAGCACTTATCTGTTGAGCACTGACCAGAGACACAAGGTAACCGGCACCTCCATCTCTTTCCTCAATAAACACTCTAGAGACATAATCTGCTGATAGGATGGGGCTGGGGCTAGCCCTAGCCAATGCACCTTGTGCCCAAGGCTCACCAATGACAAAGCTACAGAAAGAAGCCTTTGCATTGACCTTCAGGCTCATGCCCCAGGCAAGAAGCCCTCTCTGAAAACCTGCAGAGCAATACCCTTGTTAAAGAAATTTATATATTAAAAACCCCTTCATCCTAGTATCTGCCTGTTCATCATATGTCTAGAAAAAACAGTGAAACAGAAAGTCCTCTAACCTCTCTTGAGTTTTGGTGAAAAGAGATTGTACTAAGCCCAGGTTTGTCTAACATCATACGTTGAGGAGACCTGGTAAACCATATCAGAGCCAAGGAGAAGCCCAAGGGAAAGCTGGTAGCTCCAAGGCAGAAGAGCAATGGAAGTTGTGTGTTTGCTGCAAGGCTGGAGGGAAAGCATACCTAGCCCCCAAGTTGAAATCACTCCAGTTCCTACAGCCTCAGTGTGGGCACATGGCTAATGGCATAGACTTTAGAATCAACAGAACAAGAATCAGACTCCAGTTATGCCCATGCACCAGGCCAAATCACCATGGATAAGTTCATGAGTTGGTTTGAATGAAAATGACTCCCATAGGCTCACAGTTAGTGGCACTATTAGGAGGTGTGGTCTTTTGGGAGTAGGTGTGACCTTGTTGGAGTAGGTGTGGTCTTGTTAAAGGAGGTGCATGGGTTTTGAGGTTTCAAACACTCATGCCTGGCCCAGTATCACTCTCTCTTCCTGCTCCCTGCCAATCCAAATGTAGAACTCCCAGCTCCCTCTCCAGCACCATTTCTGCCTGTGTGCCACCATGCTTCCCAACACGATGATAATGGACTGAACCTCTGAACTGTAAGCCAGTCCCAATTAAATGTTTTGCTTTGTAAGAGTTGCTGTGGTCACAATTTCTCTTCCCAACAATAAAACTCTAACAAAGACAGTCAGTAAAGCCCTCTGAGTTCAGTTACCCCATCTATAAATGGAGAGAAATACATATCAGTACAGATAAAGAACTAAGCACTGTGCCTAGTACATACTGTGCTGCTATACATACTGGTCCCCATATGGCTTGAATCTTGGAGCTCTAGCTAGAAACAGTGTGGGGACAGAGAAAGGGTTTACATGTTCTCCTCGATCTCTCTCTCTCTCTCTCTCTCTCTCTCTCTCTCTCTCTCTCACACACACACACACACACACACATTCATGCATGTCCATATGTATGTACAGGAGAGCTGAGATGAGTGAGGTATGCTCTCTGTAAGGCACCTACTACCTCTGACAGACCACCCAGAGCCCTGGTGTGTTCATTAGTGACAACGTAGGGGTTGGGTTAGCTGATATCAGTAGTAAGTCTCTGTAAGTGAGTAGTCTTAAACTGTAGGTATCAGGAAGGAGGAGAAAGCTACAGTTGCTGGTCTTTGCACACAATGATCAATCATCTGTAAACACTCATACTCAGACCCCAGGAGAGCTTTGTCACCCTTCTTGAGCCTGGTCCATGTGGGTAAATGGCTTTTCCAATTTCCCATGGGTCCAGTGCTCAGTCCATTCACTCAGGACTCTGTCCACTCGGGCTTCCTTTGCTACCTACAGATTGACAGCTGATGCTGTCAAGTAAACTGTACTGTACCTCCCTCTACAAAACAAAGAAATAAGCTGAGGCTGAGGGTAGCTCCAGGGGTAAAGGCTTGCCTGACTCACACAAAGCCCTGAGTTCCAGCCTCAGCACCAGGCAGGGTGGAAAAGTGAAGAAGAAAGAAAAATTCAAAGAAAAAAGGGAAATGGTGCCACCGGGTGTCCTTGGGGACAGCTGGCTCTTTGTGACTTGTCTTTCTCTACCAACCACAATTTCCTACAGACCAGTTCACTTTTCTTGCCCCAATTTCAAAGGCCTCTTAGATTGGGGTTTCTCAAGCTAAGGGCAAAGACAGTGGGCTAGACTGGAAGAAGAAACAAAATCAAAGGCTCATTGATCTTCAACCCGGGGAGCAGGCTCTTAGCTCTCATCCCAAATCCCTGCAGAGACCGATTCTCTGAGCTGAAGCAGGCACCCAGCGAGGGTCAGAGAAGGCAGCTGCATGAGAGCCCAAATCCAGCCATCCATGGCTGCCTCACGCAGCTCAGAGAGGGAGGGGAAGGCACAGACAATAGCAGTCAGCTACCCAGCCTTCCCGACCCTTCTCAGAGCCCAGCAGGCAGCTGATGATAACTCAGGGCATCTGACAGCGCATCGAAAGCTTGCGGCCTCTCCAGCTTCCAATCACCAGGTGTCTGAAGGGGTTACAAGAGCAGGCAGCTTCTGCCCTCATTAGGAGCTCTTGGGTGGCCAGAAAAGATGATTGTAAAAGGAATGTCATGTTCATGAGCCAGGTGATAAGAAGGGATGGAGAGGGCCTCAGAGTTCAGACCTCCTGACCCGAGCCGAGGAGGCTTCTCATTTACAATCCATTTGCATTGCATATTTAACAGGACTCCAGCTTACTCTTGGAGAGATCATTGTCATGCATAGAAGAAATTCTGCCATCCGGTTCGCTTGCTCGAATGATCCTGCGGGAGAAGAGCCACAGAGCAGGTCTGCGTAACCGCATCTGCCCTCCAGGAATACAAGACCTCAATCAGCCCACAGTGATGCAGACAGCAGCAGACCACACTATTCCGGGGTAGACAACCAACTAAATAAAGCCGTGGTTACATCATGCAGAAGGCCAGACAGAGGGAAAATTTCAAAGGCTTTTTTTTTCTTTTTTGCCAAGAGACTGTGTGAGAACCATCAGGCTAATTGTATGCAAGTCTTGTACTATGAATGTCAAACTGCAGCCGAATCACATAAATGAGCTGTCAGTGTCTTGGTCAGAACTCTCTGGAAAAAAGGAGCCTTCCTCCCCAGTTTTCAGAGCAGTCCTCATTTCGGCTTGATGGATATGCACGTACCCTAGCTTGGCAAAGAATTTTTAATTTTATGGTCCAAAAGCCACAGGGTCTCCACTATCCTTAAAGAATTAAAACACTGTCCAACAGTATAATTAAGTGCTAAGGCCTCTGTATTAAGACAGACAGGAGGTCAAATCCCAGCTAACACGTACTGGCTCTGTAACCTTGACCAAGTCATTTAACCTCTGTCACCGCGCCCTCCCGCTTGTGTGTGTGTGTGTGTGTGTGTGTGTGTGTGAGAGAGAGAGAGAGAGAGAGAGAGAGAGAGAGAGAGAGAGGAGAGATAGGGTCTCTCACTATGAACTCTCACCTAAGTTCATCAGTCTGACTAGACTGGCTGGCCTGGAACTCCAGTAATTCTCCAGTCTCTGCCTTTCCAGCAGTCCTCACACCTACACACAACCATCTTACTCACTGAGCCATCTTGCTACCCCTTACTAAACCTTCTAGTTTTCCGTTTCCGCCTCTATACAGTGGGGGAGTCTAGCTGATCCTTGGAGGTTACACAATATAGCACATACTCCATGTCTGGTGCTTCTGCCTGATGGATAGTCAAGAGACGTTGGCTGTCATTGAGAAGAAAAGAAATCGAATGGTAATTACACACCTTCAAGGAGTTGCAGGACCTACCAGAAACTCCTATTGTACTCGGAGAAAAAGAGCAATCTTTATATCAGACGACAAAGCATTCTATTGGGCTTTGCTCTCCTTGCCTGTACCAGTTAATATACTACAGTGTCGGGCTGTGCCCCGGGCATGCAGAGTTCGTCCATACGCCTAGAGCATCCCATGCTGTGGGCTTTCCTAGGTGCTGTTCCTCTGCCCAGAATGTTCTTCCTCCAGGGAGCTACCTGGCTTCCTCCTTCACTTCCTGCAAGTCTTGAATCAAATGTCCCCATCTTGTAGCTCACTCATCATACCTCAGCTAAAATTGCAAAGTCTCCTCACCCTCCTTTCCGGCTTCAGTTTTCTTTGTAGTACTTAACATCTGGTTTTTCCCTCAGTATCTGTGAGACTGTTTGGATTCAGGGGTCCCATAGATACTCAAATCCACGGACACTCAAGTTCTTTATATTAAAAGGCTGCAGTATGTGCATACAATCAATGTATATTCTCCCATTTATTATACTTTAGCAAACTTTTTTTTTTAGATTGGGTCTGTCTGTCCACATAGTCTAGAGTGTCCCAGAGCTTATAATCCCCCTGCCTCAGGTTCCTAAGGTCTGGGATTACAGGTATGCACCACTATGCCCAGCTCAAGTCCTCCTCTATGCTTTCAGATCATCTCTCTATGACTTATAAAATCCAGGGCAACATATATGCTATGTTCATTGCTGTGCTACATTATCTGGACAATAATAACTAGAAAAGAATCTGTATGTGTTTTGTGCAATTTCCCATAAATAGTTTCAAAAATGGTTGCTTGAGTCTGGATGGGGCACCCAAGGACACCAGAAGGCTACATTCTGCCTATTGGCTCTGCTTTATTGTCTACAACAGAGACCCTCAATCTATAACCTAACCTGACCCACTACTATGTCAGTAAGCAAAGCTTTGTCAGCTACACGAAGCCACACCCATCTCTTCACACATTGCCTGCAGCTACTGTGGTATGACAATGACACAACTGAGTGTCTGTCAGCAACAAGAATAACAACAAAAGTGACTGTCAAGTTGTGTACTAGAATGCAACTTCCTGTCCTGATGTGGACAGGACAAATTCCCAGTGACTAAGTCAGTGTCCAAGACCCAGAAGATGCTCAGTGAGAACTTTTTTTAAAAAAGGTTTATTTACTTACTGTATATGAGCGCTCTATCCACATATACACCTGCATGTCAGAAGAGGGCATCAGACCCCAATATAGATCTGGTTGTGAGCCAGCATGTGGTTGCTGGGAATTGAGCTCAGGGTCTCTGAAAAGAGCAGACAGGGCTCTTAACCTCTGAGCCATCTCTCCAGACCACTCAGTGAGGACTTCTACTCAGTGGGGGAGCTAAACATATTAGCAAACCTATGTTGTAGATATGTTGAAGAGACAAAGTGTGGAAACAAACAGAAACAGAGCCAGTTATTAAAACATACATCGTTTTAGTGCCAGTGGGATTACAGAGGGACTCATCCAAAGAGCAGTGATCTTCTGAGTGTTTTCTCATGGGACAGTGACATGCCAGCCTCCGATGGACTCTGACATGCTCAGACTCAGCTAGCTGCAGCTCATACCTGCTGATCAGAAACACTGGGAATGACTCTGATGCAAGCCTAAGTTTAAGAAGGCTGTTCTGTGGGGTTGGCGAGATAATAATAGCTCAGCAGTTCAAAGCACTGGCTGTTTCTCCAGAGGACCAGTGTTTGGTTCCCAGCATCCACATAGAGACTCACAACCATCTGTAACTCCAGTTCCAGAGGATCCAGTGCCCTCTTACGGCTTTCTCAGGTACTGCAGGCACATGGTACACACACATAAGCCGGCAAGCACTCATATGCATAAAATTAAAACATGAAACAATAAAATAAATATTAAAAATTAATCTTAAAATGATTACTCAGGGGTGAAACTAGGTTGGGGCAAGGGACATTGCTGGCATCATCAAGTTTCTGTTCACATTAGGTTTCTGTTCACTACAAAATGTAAATTTCTGTTTCTTGGAGCTGGGCTGCATCCTACCCCAGTCATAGGGTAAACCAAAAACCAAGCCCTTGGAGGTACTTGCTCTCAGAAATGTTCCATCCCACTGTTCCATGGCCCATTTTCCTCAACTGCCTGGTCTCATTTCTGTAACCATGCTTACATGTCTGTCTCTCTCTGTCTTTCTTCCTGTTTCTCTTGATGTCTCTCTGTCTCTCTCCTTCCTCTTCTCTCCTCCTCCTTCTCTTCTTCTTCTCCCCCTCCCTTCCTTCCTCCTTCCCTCTCTTGATGTCCTCAGTTCTTGAAGCCTAAGGTGTCTGAGAGCACCCAGGGAAGTGGGCAGAGGAGTGGGTCGCTAAGGACCCAAGTCGTGGAGTCATGTCTGACTCCTGGGCCTTGTACACAGATGGGCCACTTGATAGCTATGTGAATTTGAATGAGCAAGCTGAAGTCTGCACACCACAATCACTCTGCCTGATAACTGAGTGTCTTTCCTCATAGATATGAGGTGAGGATTTGATAAGATGATCTCCTTAAAGCACCTGATATTTAGTAAGTGCTGGTAAATGTTGGCTGAACGCATCACCGAGTTGGTGTTTTGAAGCAATAGGCTGAGACACCAGGTCCTTTGAATGTCTCTGTGACCTAGATCTCAGCTCTTAGGTCAGGCAGAGAAAGCACTGCAGCCAGGAACAGTCCCCAAGTGTCTCACTTTCTCAAAGGTTTCGAGTCAGGGTTGTAAGTTTTCAACTATGTCAAAAGGAACTGTGCAGAAACAAACAAGCACTACCATTTCCCCAGGGTGTGGCTCCACCTCAGCCTTTCTCTGCTGGGCCCCCCAGGGACCTGGACTTCTGGTTCAGGGGAGCACATTCAGATCCACCAGACTGAAGAGGGAATTAAACAGTCACTGTGCAGAAGATTTGGTTAACAGGAGAGTCTGTCAGGAAGGGTCCAAGGGTGGGTCAGTGTGCGAGTACTTACCATGCAAGCATGAGGACCTGAGTCTGGACCCTCAGCACCAATGCAAAACCTGGACCAGTATAACTCTCTAACCAGCTCCTGGAGCATGGTGCGTGGGTGGGGCAGATCCTGAGAACTTGCTGCCAAGCCAACCCTGCTGGAATGTTCCAGGTTCAGCGAGAGAAGGCATCTTCCACCTTGCTATTTCTCAGTCCAGGGATTTACGGGCCAGGACATGACCAATAGAATTCACCACTTTGCAGAAGGATAGACTGACACGAAGAGGAGGAACCCTTTCCACCTTACAGTCCTGCAGACATTGGCTCTCACTCTCTCAAAGCAACAAGACTGACTTAGGGCAGCCACAGGGAAAGGGGAGCCCTGGGACTTAAAGTCCTGCAGAGAGCAGTGGGTCCTCAGCCTTTGTCTCTGCACAGTCAGAAAGGGAGGAGAGGAAGCAACAGCAGAAGTCACTGGGAGGACTAACTCGGAGAGTGCTGTTCAAGTCCTTAGTATGAGCTGAGCACACAGGCAGGGGTTAGAAAGGAGAGCTACTGATAATGCTAGGTACCATCACCCTTATGCTTAGTGTTCACGAGCAGTTACCTGGTGCTAAAAAATACTTAGTTTCAACTCCCAGAACCACACATTCTTGACTGTATGGTTTGGACACATTCTTAAATCTCTCCCCTTCTTCTTCTTCCTCTTCCTCCTCTTCTTCTTCCTCCTCCTCCCTCTCCCTGTTTTCCTCATCTCTAAAATGGAGTGAATGTTAGTAACTACTTCATAGGGTTACCATAAGGATACATGGGAAAGGTGTACCACCAATACCAAGTGACCTGGCATTATCATCAGGAAATGTTGGAGGTGACAGAGTGATCCCACCCAGACCTAAGGCCATTCTAAAGTTGGAGCCACACCTTCTTCCCCACGGTTCCTAAGGCAGACTGGCAGTAGGCAGAGCTGTCATGGTAGGTGAGCATGAGGCAAGCATTAGCCATGGTTTCCAAACCCTCTACTCCACTCCCACCCTGCCTCCTGCAGAGAGCATCCTGTCTCCACTGGAGTGCTCTCTCCCTGTCTCTTTGACAGTCCAGGAGCCTACCCCAGCCACACCACAGCACCAGGCAAAAGCTGGACACGGCATCACTAGGCTCAGCCACACCCACCCCTAACAGTTTCTGTGACAATCCTCCCTCCTGGCCTCTGCCTCTGCTGTTCCTCTGCCTGTCATGTTCTTTTCTGGAAACTGCAACAAGCTCTCTTCCAAGCTTGCCATTGTAATCCCAAACAAATGCCACCATCTCTGCTAGTGACAGACAGGCCACAGATCACACTCCTTTATTTCCTTATAGCCTGTCTTAGAGACATGTTTTGTTTGCTTTGTGTTCATCTCCCATCATTAAGAAGAATGCAGGAGTCGTGAATGTGCCTCCAGTCTTTTTCAGGAGAGCAGGGGATGAACATAGGAGGCACCTGACAAATATTTGCTCAAGTGAGAGATCTAGCTTTCAAACCGAGGCCTGCCCCTAAAGCCCCTAAAACCACAATGCTGCAGCAACCCATCCATGAGAAAAGCCAGCCAGAAGCTGGGGCCTGGACAGCTCTCCTGGATAGATGAGAATTCCCCGCAGGAGGTAGAGACCAGGGCTAAGGAGGCCTGAAGGCCTTGGTGATCCAGCACCAACTCAAGCTGGGAGCTCACGTTGCATGAGCCTGGAGCCAAGACATAGAAGAAGAAGATTCAGAGCATAGCAAAAAGAGGTTCTGGCTAAAGGGGCTCTGATCTCAAAGCTTTACAACATCTGAGATGCTGTACCAGTGAAGGAACTTGAAAGCATCCTCCATACCACACACGGAAGCAGAGCATGGGTGCCGCCTGCCCCCTAGTGGCCAAGGAGTCAAACTCTTTCAGCTTCTCCCAGGGGTTCTTAACCAGCAGCAGGGGATTTTTGAGTGCAGAAATGCGCACAAAAAATGTAGATATCGATTTGCAGGCTTGCAGTTGTACCCAACAAAAACCAAAACTCTGAGGCATTAAGGAAGCCAGACCACAATGAGGATGGAAGGTACTGCCATGGCAGAGGTTTCTTTAAGTAAAAGAATTTGGACTAGAGATGGGACTGGGTGGGGTGTGGTAGTGACAAGGCTGCCGGAAGAAGGAAACTAGTGTACCCGAAATCTAAAGAACAGACCCAGCTCCTAAGATAGAGAGATGGAGAGAGGCATACATGACGACAATAGAAACTCAAAATTCCCAGACAGGGCATAAGCCTGGTTCTGCCATGCCCACGACCACCCAGCATCCTGCTCAAAGCCACTAAAGCTCCATCCCTGGGTATGTCCACTCAATTTTGATTGCTACTCTTTGGGGGGCCATTTATTAAAAACTTTTGTCCTACTTAAAGATTTTTCCATTTTACTGTTTTGTTTTGTTTTTCTCAAAGGATATAAAAGCAAACAAGGGTAGTAGTAGTGCACACCATTAATCCCAGTACTCGGGAAGCAGAGGCAGGAGGATTTCTGTGAGTTCAAGGCAAGGCCAGTCTACAAAGTGAGTTTCAGGACAGTTAGAGCTACACAGTGGGGAGGCAGCTTCTCTGAGTGAGGATGCCTTCCCTACAAGTCTAAGTACCTGGGTTCGTTCCCCAACATCCAAATAAAAAGCCAGGTGTGCACCCCTGTAACCCAAGTGATATAGGGTGATAGAGCCAGGAGAATTGCTGGGGCTTGCTAGCTACCAGCCCAGCTCCAAATTCAGTAAAAGAAATTAGACCAGAGTAATATGTCCTCATCTGGTCTCTGTGCTTGCTCATGGATACACACACATGCATGCACAGGTACCCTACACAATATATACACACATATATACACACATACATACATACATACATACATACATACACACATACACACATACATTTACCACACACATATACATATACATATACGAGTTCATGCCAGACATTTTTGTGAAACCTAACCTTCTTACACAATGGCTACCGATGTTCCTCTAGGTCAAGGGGTTCTTTTCAGAAGCAGCCAAATAGTAAATAGTCTAGGCTTCACAAACCATATGAACTCTACCATTTGATTAAAAAAAAAGAGCATCCAGACACATCATGTAAATAAATATGACTGCAGTCTAATAAACCCTCATTATAAAAACAGGCAGTGGGCTAGATTTGCCCCCAAGTCATAATTTGCCAACTTCTGCAACAGATCAATAGCTGTAGCAGGGTTGTTGTTTTTTTTTTAATTATTTAGAACTTGTATTTCTTAAGTTGTATAAGTAGAAAAAAACACAATATAATTTTAAAGTATGTGAATTATAATTACATAACTTAATGAATTTTATAAACTGAGCACAATTAGATAACCAGTTCCCATTCAGAATAGGACCAGCTCCATAGAAACCTATTTGAAGCCAACATTTCAGCAACTGCCTAACATCCCAAAAGATGGATAGATTCTGTTCAAGTTGATTACTCTTTTCACCACAGTCAACAAACATGCTTGTTTTGTACCCGTTTCTCTGGGTACCAGTGTTTGTTTTAGTAAGACAGGTTCCCAAACAGGGAGTTTGGGAGTCACCATACATGTGTGCACTGGAATGAACATTGCTGGGACTCCCCCAGAGATGGTAACAAGTCACACAAGTCACAGCTTGGTGGTCAGGGCAGTGCTGTCCTCAGTGAAGTTCCTCGGGCATTTAGAAACAGTGGATTGCTGTCTTCTCCCTTAGGGTTGGGGACCTCAAGCCGTTGCCTGACCAAGTTCTCACTTTGCTCAGGGAGGACCAGGATGAGGACATCGAGCAGCTCAGCTTCCTCCAACTCCTCAAGATTTTCAACATCCAAAACATCGACCTACAACTTCCAGGCTAGCAAGGAAGCCTAGGCTGGCCCTGGCCTGTGCGTGTGCAGAACACTCTATAATGCACTGAGTAGGCTATGTGGTACTGCAGAGGTGGGAAGACCACATGGTCCAACTTCTATATGCCAGCCAGTGACACTACACCCTGCCGAGCTTATTTCAAGAGAATCTGCTCTCCGGTCAATGCACAGGAAGTTTCCCATGATCCCGCTGCCCTGCACTGTGAGCCTTTCACACAGCAACTGCCACCGTGAAGTATGACACAGCCTAAGGGGTCTTAGGTTGTCAAGGGCTCTTTAGCTCCCAGACTCCCCGAAGGTACATGGGATAGTGAGGGCATAACCCCACACACAATAGTGTTTATTAGATCCTCAGTGATTTCTGTGCCATCAATCAATCAGTCAATCAATCATCAATCAATCAGTCAGGGAGGAATGGATAGGGGCTATGGCAGAGTCAAATGAGATTGTCAAAACTCAGCTACTGGACACTTCAGATGTGTGTATAGGATAACATGCAAATTCTATTTAAAAAGTTGAAAAGATAGATTCTGATTTCGAGTTGTTATTCATATAGTGGGTTGCTTAGCGAGAACTGAGTGGATGTCTGTAATTTACTTGGAAGTGTGTCAAAAATAAGATGGGTGGGTGGCTGGAAAGCAAGATGGATGGACACACGATCAGGCCAGTGTGGTCACCGGCAATGGGAGATCTTAGGGGGCAGATGCGTGGATGTGTGGATGTCTGCTGTGAAACTGATAGCTGGTAGAAATGCTTCATGATAAAACGCTGGGGAAAATGGAAAGCCAGGACAAGCTGGGCATCCCTGTTCCTCACCCCTCAAAGTGTCCCCATGCTGCACACTGACATGATAGTACAAGCAGAAAGTCCCATGGCTTGAAACACTAACAGCATTGCATGAAACAGCCTTTAGGGTGTGTAGACAAGGTACATGAGACATGGAAGAATTCCATCATCTGTATGGGTCACACCTTCAATGCATCTCACTGTGTTTCCACAGATATTCCAAAAGTGAAGAAAATCTGTCATCTAAAACGCTTCTGACTCCACTCTTTTCAGATACAGAGTGTCTGGCCTGTAACGCACAAAGGGTGCATTACCCCAGGATGGGGTCCTATCCTGCTCTGTGCAGAGACTTCCATCCTCTGGGCCTCAGTGAGCCCAGCTGTGTAGCATGGCCCCTTCCTTACAGACAATGACAGTGCTGGGGTTTTCAGACTCTGTGTGTGTGTGTGTGTGTGTGTGTGTGTGTGTGTGTGTGTGTTTACATTTGGGAGTAAGGGACAGTAGTAAGGGACTGAGCTCAGAGTCTCACAAATGCCAGGCAATTTTCTACTACTGAACTATTTCCCCAGCCCTCTTATTATTTTTGAAAAATTACACTAATTTATTAGGCACATGTGTGTGTGTGCATGTGTATACGTAGGGGAAGTTGCGGTCAGTTCTCTTCCTCCATCAAAAAGATCCCAGGGGTCAAGTAAAGGTCAACCTTTGCTCATGAAGCCAACTTGTCATGTGTGCAAGCCCCTCGCTCACCACACCCTAAACCCTCCTTTTCCTTTCTGATTTGAGACATGTTCTCACTGAGTGGCCCAGGCTGGCCTCGAACTCATCCTGAAGCCCAGTTAGGCTTTGAGCTTGTGACCCTCTGTCTCAGTCTCCTAAGCAGCTGGGGTTATGGAAGCGAGGCGCCTGGCCAAGTTTAAATTGGAACCTTTATTTGTTTAAAAGAGACTATACGGCTGTGGGGGAATGGTTTTGTAGTCAGAGACTGCCCCCTTGTGGTCCTAAGCTACCAGTTCATAGTATTTTTTTCTTTTTTCTTTTTTCTTTTTTCTTTTTTCATTTTCTTTTTCTTAATAAAGTCTTGAAGCCAACCACTTGGCTGAGCAATATTTTTAAATATTAACCCAAATGGATTTTTCTCCACCACACTCCCCATATCACCCTCCTTCTGCTTCAAAAAAATAGTCAACTCAAAGGAAGTATGAGGCTGAGCAAAAAATAAATACAACCCGCAGGCTCATTCTGGCTCTGTGTTCAAATACCCACAAGTTTAAGTGGTTTGAGGAACAGCACGCATTAAAGAGTGGGATTTGTATACACAGTGATTGGAGAACACATGAGCTGAAGTCAGTTTTAACTTGGCAGTGATGGCAGTCTGCCTGTGTAGTAGACAGAGAAAGCCGAGGAAGATGCTCCAGCCATCCAGGGAATTGTCAAGGCCTTGGGTTGTGACACCTGTCCAGGCAGAGATCTAACTTATCCTCTGTGGTAACAGTAAGTTCTAGATTATGTGAAAATAGTAGACACTTAGTGCCTAAGTTAATGGCTGGGGGATCAAGTGACTCTGTCAAATCTGTACTCATTCCTGATAGCATAGGGAGGAAGCCACACTCAGCAAGTGATAGCACCATCCCAAATTCTTTTCACTGCATGCCTCAGTTTTCCCTTATGGTGGAAAGAACCTGCCCAGTACATGCTCAGAAAACCTAGCTCACAGTATTTTTTTCTCATTCCTTTGCCCCACAGGGATAACTTCCATGCTGTAAAAGACTTTCCCCGGCCATGGCTTCCATCAGGAAGCTCAAGCCCCTTTTGAAGTCCCCATGGAACCATCACAACACTAATCTGTGTCTAGCTTCCCTGACGGCCTGTGAGACCTTTTAAGGCACAGGTCACATTTCATTCATTCTAGGAACCAATCTGGTACTTGGGTTCTTCATGCATGGATGGATGGATGGATGGACAAATGGACTGGTGGACAGACGGACGGACGGATGGACTCCTAGAGAGCCATCTTACCTCCCTAGCTATAGCAAACTGCCTTACTCACACTGTAAACACCTAATCACCCCAAATTATTTCTCTACCTCCACCACATCCCTCAGGTACAGATGTATGATCAGGTACAGAGGTATGATCTCAGGTCTTTGGATCTTGTCCTACCATACTGAATTAGAAGGAAGATGCCTTCATGGAAAAGGACATCAGAGCTTTCTTTAATTGGTTGGTTGGTTTTGCTTTGTTTTGTTTTACTCTTTGCATCTTGCTGAGAGTTCTCAAGTTGACAAATACATTGTCTCCAGCATTTCTTCAGACACTACAGCGATCTTCCATGAGCCTCCAGCACCTACTTCCTTTTTCCTGAGACTGCTTTAAAACCATCTCAGAGTCTGGAATGTAAGTAGACGTGTAGACCCTTAGTTTCCTCCCGATTATCAAGTACTTTTGTCTCCTTAATGTTCTTCTTAGGATATGTGGATATTGTGTCTTAGGATGGAGTAAAGGGGTCACTACCCTGCAAGTACCAAAGACTGCCTGGGACATATTTCAGTCTGAGAAGTTTCTGTCCAATATAATTAATGTCCAATTGTAAAATCACTACTTGGGAGTTCCTAAGAGAAACATTAACAATTTGTTACTTTGTTTTTCTCAGAACAGCCCCAAATCTAATCATAGAGGAAAAAAATATAATCATAGATACAAAGATAAATCATAATTTAAAAATGCATGGCTGTGGGGTGAAGACAGGAAGACTATAAGTCTGAGACAGCCTGGTCTACAGAGTGAGATCCCGTGTCAAAAATAAATTACAGCTATTAACATAGAATAGGGAAGGGTTTGTGAAGTTCCATCTCAGACTAAGAACTTCAACTTATAGGCATAGGAAAGAGCTTCCTGAACAGGACCATGGCTGAGCAGGCATTAAGAGCAACAACTGAAAAATGGAACCTCATGAAACTAAAGGTTTCTGTATGGCAAAGGACGCCATTATTTGAGTAAAGAAACAGCTCACATAGGGGAAAAAATCTTTAACAGCTAGCTATACACCCGACAGAGGGTTAGTTGCTAGTGGCTAGATGGTGTGTGTGTGTGTGTGTGTGTGTGTGTGTGTGTGTGTGTACAATATGAATATAAAATGAAAATTTTTCAAATAAAAGAAATACAAATGGCTAAGAAATATTATTTTTAATTCAACATTCTTACCAATCAGGGAAATGTAAATTAAAACCACTTTGTGATTTTATCTTTCCCAAATCAAAATGGCTTAAGATAGAAGAAGAAGAAGAAGAGGAAGAGGAAGAGGAAGAGGAAGAGGAAGAGGAAGAGGAAGAGGAAGAGGAAGAAGAAGAAGAAGAAGAAGAAGAAGAAGAAGAAGAAGAAGAAGAAGAAGAAGAAGAAGAAGAAGAAGAAAACAAATGTTATTCGCTGATGGTGGAAGTAAAACTGGTACAGACACATTGGAAATCAGTGTGGAGGTTCCTCAAGAAGCTAGAAAATAGGTCCACCTTGTAACCCAGCCATGCCACTCTTAGGCAAATGCCCAAAGGACTCTGCATCTTACTAGAGATCCCTGCTCATCCATGTTTATCGCTGCTCTATTCACAACAGCCAGAAAATGAAGCCAGCCTAGATGAATGAATAATGAAAACAAGGCATATATGCGCAATGGGACATTATTGAGTAAGTAAGATGTACATGTGTGTGCATGAATCTGTAAAGAAAAGATGAAGTTATCAACTTCACAGGTAAGTGGGTAGATAAAGAATTAGTTATTCTAATTGAAGCAACCCTGACCCAGAAAGACAAATAGAGCATGCTCTATCTTGCATGTAGGTGCTAGCTTTGAGTCTCTGGACATGTGTGTTTGAACTGGAGTACCCATAGAAGGCAGGGGACTAGTGAGGGGTCTGGGGAGGTGTTCAAGAGGAAGATGGAATGCAGGTGACATGAACGGAGAAGGGGAGTAATACAATTGGAAGAATTAATGGGACGGGAAGGCCTGGTAAGGGAGGGAGTGTGGAGAGGGATAGCTGACACTAAAGACACTGAAAAGCCACATGAAAGCTTACTGCTGTAGACCCTTCATAAATTATACATAGATACGTATAAAAAGGAATTTAAATGGAGTTATCCTATAATGGGGAAACAATGCGTCTCCATGATACCACAGACTTTCAAATAAAAAGCCTAGTGACAGATATGGGATACTTCTTTTTGAGTTGTTGGCCCCGTGCCCTCCAAATACTACAGGCTATTGCCACGGCTCCTGGTTACCCTCCAGAACTTCACGGTAAGACCCTACTGCCAAACACCCTCACATACTTGAGTCATAGGACATGGAGAAATCAAGCTGGTACCAGCCTGTAAGCTTCATCTCTACTGGCTGCTGAAAGGTTCTCTGCATTCTACTGGGGGAGAAAAACCGTCAACAGTCTTACCTAGCTGTGAATACTGCAAGCTACAATAGTGGGCAGCTGGAGAGGTATGGCCCCTGGGGCAACCATGGTACAAATGTCATGGGAGTGACCAACTACTTTCTTATTGGATCTAAGGCCTGCTCCTAAGATGGAGCTCATGCCTGATATCATTAACTGGACCAAGGACCTGCGACTAAGTCATAGGGGAGAACTGAATTCTGCCAAATGAATATAGTGACAAACTGCTTCCTATTTGCTTCTATAAATATATTAGTACATCTCTCAAGCCTTATCAGAGAAGTTATTTTTGTAATAAGGTGACGATTAATACTGTGGTGGTTTGAATATGCTTGGCCCAGGGATTGGAGCTATTTGGAGGTGTGGTCTTGTTGGAGGAAGTGTGTCACTGTGTGTGTGGGCTTTAAGACTCTCGTCGATAGCTGCCTAGGAGAGTCTTCTCCTAGAGACCTTCAGATGAAAATGTAGAACTCTCAGCTTCTCCTGCACCCCATGCCTGCCCGGATGCTGCCATGCTCCTGCCTTGATGATACTGGACTCAACCTCTGAACCTGTAAGCCAGCCCCAATTAAATGTTTTCCTTATAAGAGTTGCCTTGGTCATGGTGTCTGTACACAGCAGTAAAACCCTAATTAAGAAATACAGACACCCAAGACTGGTCATCATGCAAAGAATAAGAGACCGTGGAGTGTTTGGATCTAAATGATGTCCATATCTTAGTCCCTTCCCCCAAAGCACAGGGATCATGGCAGATGAGGGGAGAAAAGTCACAAGACCCAAAAAATAGTAGACATCTGCATCAAAACAGTATCTGTGAGAATGACATACAATTATATGCACAGGATCAAGTCAGCCAAAATCCCAGCAAGGAAAACAGAAGGGCTCATGAAACTCTGCCTCCAGCTGAAGAGCTACTGGCAATTGATGGCTCTGGGGGAGGGACAGTCATTTTTCTTCAGGGAAGTGGCCCAACACCCATGAGAATCCAGGCAGCACTAAGTGGACCCAATGATTTATTTTCATTTATTTCTTTAAGAGCACCTAAAGTTGGGAGGAAAAAGAGGTGTGAGTGGGGAAAAATGAGATGGGTGGGAAAGGGATTTAATCTAAATACATTTTATGCATATATGAAATCCTCAGATCTAAAAATGTGGCTGCTGTTAACGTAAACCATCACTTTGTATACTAACCTAAAATTTAAATTTAAAAAGAATACAGCCATGATGTATGAAATTGGAATGTCAGCTTTTCTATTGATAGAATGATAATGGATCAAAATAGGTTGAGTGGTATGTTGTTGTGTGCACAGGGACTCAGAGTTTTTACTTCTGGCTTATTGTATGACGCTGATCTAGTGTTATGACATGGTGTTGCTTTCTCCCATAAGGTCACTAGGCATAGCGCATCAACATGGCTTCCTATGTTTCTAGAAGTACCACTGCTCTATATCATCCAGAGAACAAGGAGGCCATGGATCCAAGGGGTGCATCCTGGTCCCATAATGACTGACTCTTGGCATTGGAGGAGGTACTGAAGACTGTGTATGTGCTCATCTTTCTTACAAGAAGACTACTATGAGATGGAATCTCTGCTGATTCCAACTTCAGAAGACACCAAGACAAGGATCATCTGTGGACACCTCGAATCTAAAAGGATCTTCGATGGCATTCTGATTCCACAAATGTTTAGTGATGTCCAGCTTACCAGGGGCTGAGGGGATGGGTCACAAGCCAAAAAGACCCACTCTGCCCCTGTGGGGCTAATGTCTGTGGAAAGGCAGAAAGTAATCAAACCTAAAACTGTAACTGTCCAAGTTCAAGTTCACTATACTCTGAGTGACTAACGCATGGGGAGGTCAAGATTTAGAATCTGTTGAGCTCTGAAAAGAGTTAAACTACAGGAGAAGAAAAGACGGCAAAGGTGAGTCCACACAGGGCCACCTTCTAGAGAATTCCTGGAGAGAGTATAGATGGACAGTGGCCCCACTGTGTCTAATCTGTGTGCTCTGAGGATGTTAGGAACCACACTGGTGGGTTCAGAAAAAGAACTGGCCAGATTTCCATTCTGATCCTGGCCTACAAGAGCTACAGAGTGCAGAGACAACTTGGGTTTCAGTAGCAGGGGAGACAGAAAACCTTCTGCCCAGGGAGAGGCTGGATTCATGCATAGCACATGAATCCCAGGTCTGACAGCAGTGTCCCAGGCTGGTGGCCAGTGGAAAGTTCTAACCCTACAAATGCTTCTAGGATTTGTGTGAAGTAAAACACAAGGCCACTTCTGGTGCAGAACTTCTGAGAAGGCCCCAGGCAACCTTGTAGCAACTCTTGTAACAGAAGCAATAAACAAGGCGGTGCTGAGCACAGCCTGTGCCTGATTCGTGAAGGAGAAATTAGCAAGGCATAGCGACTCGGTGGCCCAGATGGGAATCTCTGCTCTGCCTCTGACCTAGGTCAAGCTACGGAGCTTTGCCAAGTCTTAGTCTCTCCTGGCCTGTGAAGGCAACGCCGTTAATCCATTGAGAAATCACATAGCCTCACACTTAGAAGGAAGACATAGACACTACTAAAATGTCTGCAGCTTTTTAATTAAAGTTTCCAGGACCCCAAGGATGAAAATTTCCTTTCCTCAACTTTTCTGTCTTTCATTATTGAATTGAATTGTGATCTCCCAAATCCTAAATTCAAACTTGAATCCTGCCACCTGAGACCATGACATTATATGGACATAAAGTCCTTATGGATGAGCTTAAATGAGGATTAGGTCATAGTAGGTTAAGGTGGGCTACAATCCAATGGCTGGCATCCTAATTCAGGAGGTGCAGAGCAAAGAACACGTGCAGTATTAGAGTCCCTTGGAGCCCAGCACAAGGGATAACAAACACTACTGACCCTTGACCGAGACCTCCAGCCTCCAGGACTCTGCAAGAATAAAGTTCGGGGTACGTTGTTACTATAGCAACAGATATCACAGATGTGTCCCAAGACAGCCTGAGAGTCATTAACACTGTTCTGCAGAACATCTGACCTTGAGCTCAAAAGAATCCTGTGCCCTCAAATCATCAAAGGCTCCCCATGCATTCCCCTAGGAGCTACTGTTGCTAAACTAGAGAAGGAAATAAATGGGAAATTAAGCCATGGAACAAAGGCAAGCTAAAACTGTAATTTGGTGTGTATAGGAGAGTGCTTTCAAGTCAATCAGACCTAACTGAGGAACTGGGCACCTGCTGAACCTGTTTTGGGATGGGCAGAAGGGTAATGCTCACCTCCTTGAATTATGTTCCTAAAATGAATGTAACAGGCAAGATGGTCCCATGGATCTAAATACACTCTGTAAATGTGGCTGCCCATAGTAACCATTTTGAACCATTAGATGGCAGCAGAGCCTCAGTTTTTGTCTCTCAGGCACTGGCGGCTAGCTAGAGTCAATGGTGAGGGTTAGGGGAAGGCTTCCCTTGAACTTGTTACCCTAAGGTTCTCTGTGTCCCACCCCTACCCCACAAGCACCCCACTGGGAGGCAACTGCCTTCTCCCTTGGCCTGTCCTTGAAAGAAAAAGCCTCTTGATGAAGCCACCTTCTCTAAGAACTCACCAGTTTTCCCAAACAGCCCTTTCAAAAAGGAGTTATATTTTTCAACTTTATATGGTTTAAGCAAACCCTTGACCACATTAGGTCTCAGCAGGTCAGGGCTACTAAACCATTCTGGGGCTGCAGAAACTGGGCAACCTAACAAAACCAACCCCTTCCATGATGAAATGGTGAGGCCTTGTTTATACGAATTAGTTACGTAAGTCTAGAGTTTTGTCACAAGCTTGGAAGAAACAGTTCCTTCAAATCTTCATGCCATTGTGTCTTTTTTTTTTGTACTGGTTTTACCGTGACTGAAAGGTAAGTACCTGCCAGTCCAGCACAGAAAAATTTCTATTCTTTGAGTATCACGAATGCTCACTACAGGAAATTAGATGGACCCTCCTCCTTTCTGCCCTTAGTGTGTCTCTGTTCCTCAGCAAACTGCACTGTTTCTCTTTCTTAGTTCAGACACAAAATATGTATGCAGAATATTATAGTGACTGGCATAGCTCCCATCAGGTTAAAATAAATTTCAACAACATCGGGTAGTTCCCTGGAGTGCACAGCCCCTCCCTCTCTCTTTAAGACATAAATTCTTCCAAATTTGGTGTTGGTCATCAAGACTCTACGTTCCCATTGGAAAAGTCGGGGAGGAGGCAAGGATGCCTTCTCAGTTATCTGAATAAGGGCACAGGGACTTCACGTTCCAGGAGACAGGGAGAGAACAGATAGGAGGCAGGCAGAAGAGTCTATGAAATTATAAGTCCTTTCAGTATCCTCAATACAAAGAGATCATAGATGTCTGAGCAGTGCAGACATAAGTGAAAATTACCTTGATTTGATTGTTATGAATTATACATATGTCAAAATACACTGTGCCCACAAATGTATGTAATTATTGTATTTTAATTACACATTCTTTGTTGTTGTTTTAAAGAAGGATGAATGGAGAAGGCTCAGATGGCCTGGAGATACATGAAGGTTATCTTGACTTGATTGTTGCATATTGTACATGTGTCAAACACACTATGGCCACAAGTATTATACAATTATTACAATTTTAATTACACATTCTTTTTGTTTGAAAGAAGCTTGGAGGGCTCAGATTGCCCTTCAGGCAGCTGAAGCCACCCCAAGGTGCTGAAAGTGGGGCTCTGAGGGCCCACAGTGTGAGGATTTCACTGTGGAGAAGGGCCACACTGGAGGTAGGAGCAAAGCACCAACATTATGCCTCTCCATGCACCTGTCACCTGCCTGGGCACTATTTCCCCAGCCGCCGCCCCCCCCCCCCCCCATGGTAATGGAACTTGGAAGCTCTGGCACCAATGCAGGAGCCTCGGGGTTACCTACCAACAACGGTGAGAACCTCCCTGTCGATGTGGGCCTGGATATAGATGCGGCCGCGGCGTTCCGTGTGGTCAGTGCCGCAGAGGCTGGGGACATTCATCACACAGCGCTTGTGGACGTTCATCATACAGGCTGTGAGGGCAGAGAGACAGAGGTGTGGCTCAGGCTGGTTCAGGTTGGCCCAGGCTGGGGGCTTCAGGCATCAGCTGTACCCAGACCAGTTGGTGCCTTTCTGTTCCCTGACTTTAGAGACAGTCCCACCTAGCAGAGAACAAGCTACCTTGCCAGCATCATATCAGAAGGACTTCTCTGAATCTTTCTCAACCTTGGTGGGTGAAGGCAATTGAACTTAGCCCTGAAGGCTAAGGTATAGCCTAAAGTGGTACTTCTACACTTCTATACCCCTGTGGTTCTGAAGCGCCAACTCGAATGCCCAGTGCACCATTCCTACAAGTGAGGGAAGATGTGGAGGTGGTCCCATGGAAGACGGAGCCACACCAACCCAAGTAGACCCTATGGGAATGCTTATACAATGTTGTCAAACTGCCCCATGCTATCAAACTGCCCCATGTTTAATGTCAGCAAGAACACACTTAAGTAAGACATCTCCTAGTTTTAAAGTACTGACATGTAATAGCTTGAGTTCGCTAGAGAGTGGGTGCAACAGGGAGGTGCCTTATAGGAAGTGCTCTGCAAGGGTGGGAACTGGCCCACCTTGTTATGGGGAGAAGAGCTCAATACAGGGCATCAGGTAACAGTACCTGTCCTACCCAGGAGTCAGGGAAACACAGTGCAGACATGGACCCTAAACCTTTAAGATAGAAGCCTCTCTTGTGGCATCGCCCCATGCATGTTCTCTAGAAGATCAAGTACTTACTGTCGCATTTCATCCCCTGGTGGAGGAGACCGTACAGCAGCGATCCACAGTGATCACAGAAGGTAGGGCTGGAGTAGGTGTGGATCTTAAACTTGTGCTTGCTCCGGGGGTCCTAAGACCAAGAGAACCAGACAGGAGAGGCCACTGTTAGTGAGGAGAGCTGAGGACTAAGCCTGCATGGAATGTCACTAGACAACTCATCAAGGACTGACATGGGTCCTGCCATACCTGTGAGGACTCAATTCTAGACAAGTGGGGTCGGAGGGGTGAGTACGTAAGACACAAGATTGGTCAAACTCCATGTCCAGAAGGCACTCACAGGGCCAACCTGCAAATCCCAGCATTCAACAAGCCCCCTGCTCCCATCTCCCCCCACCCCTTCATTCTGCAGACAATCTTCTAGAGTGATCTAAACCCAAGTCTAACCACAAAGCGTTCCCACTTACAGGTCATCTGACAGATCCTTGCTCCCAGGGAACAATCTTCAGTCCAGAGGACAGTCTACAAGCTGTGGCAGAGAGAGCTGTGCTTCCACCCTTCCCATTCACAGTAGAGCCCTTGAATTATAACACAGGACACGCTCAACAGACGCCAGACTTCATAGGTTTCTTTGTAGCTTGGTGTGGCCATGGGTTCTGAACAATGGGAAGTATAATCTTCTGGACCATTCCATTAAAAGGAACATAAATGTGCCACTTGCCTCTTTTCCCCTCCCCTCTGGTCTGGAACGTGAGAAAATGTGATGACCTTGAACTCACACTTGGAGCCTGAGAACAGAGCCAGCCCAACAGCCTTGGACAATGCCTTTGAGGTTGATGCCTGAGAGAAAAGCCTCGTGTCTGTCTGCTCGGGTCTCCATATATGGAGGACTACGTGTTTATTACTATTTATTGGTTACAGCAGCTCGCACAGTCCCTTAACTAATAAGCATGGCCATGACACCCTGGCGGTGTTGTGTAGAGGACACAGGGTCAGACTTTGGAGCATAAACCAGTGCTCTTCTTTGCTGAATGACTTTGGGCAGCACTTTCACCTCTTTCTGCTTCAGTTTCCTTGTCCATAGAATGTACATAATGCTAGTGCTAAGGCTATCATCACTGCATAAGACAGCTGAAAGAATAAATGGATTAACTGCTGTGGAGAGCAGAGCACCTGAAACACGGTGCACACTGAGTACAAGGTTCCCAGCGTCACTGTGGCTTCCCTACAGTGTGCACTCAGACACACGTATAGTGCCAGGCGCATGGTGTGTTCTCGGTATTCAGAACACATCCACACACACACCCATGACACCCTCCCTCACTCTCTGCTCTGCATGTCCCTCCTCTCTCAAATACCCTCCTCTTTCCAAACCAGGGCAGAGTTATTTCATGCTAGAATCAGTCCTCAGCTGAAGCTAATTTTGCGGATGAAGGTTTCAACCCAGGGCTGATGGGACATCTAGTAGCTGCAGCCTGCTGTTCCTCTCTCCCTCCAGACATTCACCTAGTCACCTGATTTACTGATGCAGGGACAGGTGCCTCCTTAAAATTTATTTATAAAATTTTAAATTATATAAAATTTATATATAAAATATCAATGCTGGCAAGAACACCAGAAATTTCCATGCAGTTGGCGGGGGTGGATGATGGTTATTTTCAAAGCCGAACATACTCTTATCATAGATGACCTATCTCTGAGTCTCAGATGAAATGAAAACCTGTCTACTGAAATCCCATATGTGAAATTTCAATCACTCTGTTCAAAATGACTCAGAATCCAGAAATATCCCCAAAACGTCCTCCAGCGTGTGGATGGATAAGGGATGAAGCATCTTTGCTTTGGGTCCCTTCTGGGCCTTTTGATATACTGACCTCGTAAAAGCCAAGCTTTGGGTTTCGGTTGGTGGCTGACTTTTCTAAGCCTACGCTGTGTATAAAGCAAGGGAGACCAAAACCAGAACCAACCAGAGTGGTGTTTATTAAGAGCCGGGGTGGGGAGGGGGCTGCGTAGCATTTGGGAACACACTTTAGTGTCTGAAACAATCTCTACACCAACTGGGTAGATTTTGTTGTGTATAATCAAGTGATTCTGACGTATGGGAAACTGTGCTTTGGGGCTGGGGTACTTGGTGCAGAAAGCGTTTGGCACACAAGCCTGAGGACTGGATTTCGAGTCCTCGGCACTCATGTAGAAGCCAGTGGATATGGCAGGCCCCCTGTCCCCCTATAATGCCAACCCTCCTAAGGCAGCAACAGGGGATCACTGGAGCAAGGTGGCCAGAACCAGTGGGAGAGCGTGTCTCAATATATAGAGAAAGAGTGATGGGAAAAGACACTGGACATTAGCCTCTAACCGCCACAAGCACACACAGGTTTCCACACACATGCAAACATCTGTACACATGAAAATGTATTTTAATAAGGCTCTCTCAAAGTTCCTCAACCATGTAGGTTTCTGGGCCCTGCATCTTCAAAATGAGTTGCAGTTTATTTCGTGACATTATAGCCCTCTGTCATTATTGGCTCTTACAGAGTCCTGAATAGTCAAGTCTGAAAGTCTGTGTCTACTTTGTTCTGATCAGCAAAACCAGCAGGGCTAGCTGAGCTCAGATCATGTTCAAGGACCCCGGCAGCCACACTGAACCCTGTCATCATACCAACTGTTACTCTCATATCAAATGCAGGGTTTGGAACTCACTGTCTGAAAACCAAAACTCACCATTAGGAGCTTGTCTTCATTCCTGAACCAAGAGACTGCCACACACTGAGTTTCTACAGAAGAGTGCCCTGTCCCTGCTACAGAACACTCCCCACTGTACCCTCTTGAGCACCTCCTTTAAAAATGGGAAAGCAGTGCTTCAGACTTACCCAACAGCAACCCCTAAGCATGAACAAATCAGCCTGTGGGCTTCTCTCTCAACCCCACTACCCAATCTCTAAGGAGGAGAGAGCTGAGCTTGGTCCTGCCCCAGTAGGTGGAACATGTACATGGGATTAGCAGGTAAGCTTGCTATCCTAGCCTCTCGCAGAAAGCTGCTGGGTCCAGACTCCACATCTGGACCTGAAAAAGTTGGTGTGAGTGGCTGAGGCAAGCTGAACTCCAAGGTCAGGGTCAAGGTCAAGTTGCTCTTGGATCTTGAGTTCCTTTCCTGAGTCTTTGATATGTAGATCTCATAAAAGTCAGGGCTTAGGCTTCATCTGGAGATTGACTTTCTTTAGACCTACCTTACATATAAAAAGGAGGTTTCTTGACCTCTGTTTTAAGACTGTGGGCAAATCTCAGCTAATCTCGAATTGCCTCTGAAGCCTTTGAGATTCTCTCTACATCAGCATTCTCTCAGGAGACCTCAGGGAGAAACCAAGCACTTCTGACCAAGTGGCACAACAGCATCAAGACCCAGCACATATTTTCAACCACTGGAGGGAGCAACTGGCTCATGGAACAAGAAAGAAAAGGAGACCATGGCTACTGACGTGTGTGTGTGTGTGTGTGTGTGTGTGTGTGTGTGTGTGTGTGTGTGTCTGTCTGTCTGTCTGTCTGTCTGTCTGTCTGTCTGCTGGAGTACCTCAGGTACTGTCTGTAATCCTCAGGACATGCCACATGGAAGGTGTTTTTTACTCCCATTTTTACAATCGCAAATGGACCCAGATTAGAGAACTAGAGAGTAACTCTGTGTATGTGTGTGTATGTGTATGTTTATGTGTGCATGCACATGTGTCTATGTGTGTCTCTATGTGTGTGTGCATGTACATCTGTCTGTGTGTGTCTCTGTATGTGTCTCTGTGTGTCTGTGCATGCATCTGTTTGTCTCTGTGTGTCTCTGTGTGTCTCTGTCTCTCTCTCTCTCTCTCTCTCTCTCTCTCTCTCTCTCTGTGTGTGTGTGTGTGTGTGTGTGTGTGTGTGTGTGGTCTGTCTGTCTGTCTGTCTGTCCGTCTGTCTGCTGGAGTACCTCAGGTACTGTCTGTAATCCTCAGGACATGCCACATGGAAGGTGTTTTTTACTCCCATTTTTACAATCGCAAATGGACCCAGATTAGAGAACTAGAGAGTAACTCTGTGTGTGTGTATGTGTGTGTTTATGTGTGCATGCACATGTGTCTATGTGTGTCTCTATGTGTGTGTGCATGTACATCTGTCTGTGTGTGTCTCTG